>NC_040085.1:39695404-39998435 GCF_003369695.1 Bos indicus x Bos taurus
GTCCAAAAGCACAAGCTTGGGTAAGACTTCTCTCTCCAAGGCTCCAGTAGACCTGCGTCATGCTGCTCCCAAGGCTGGATGGCCCAGGGCAAGCAGGTGGTCTGATGCCCATACCCAATCTATCGCTTTCAAACGGACTCCCTGAGATCAGTCAGTTCATGAGTCTACACACTTTCCTTAAATGCCTGCCCTGTGCCAAGGGCTAAGAATATAGTAGGAAACGAAGCACATAGGCCTGCTTTCATGGAGCTTGAAATCTAACAGGAAAGCCTGACATTGTATTACTAACTGCCAATAAGTAATCCTAAGAATGCAGAGTACAGAAAAAACAAGCAGAGTACTGCAAAAAAACACTTGGGGACCTAGTTGAGCCTGGGAGACACATCAGAGAAGACCAACCTAAGGAAGCAAACTCTATACTGACACCCAAACAATATACAGGGTGAGCTTGACAGATCTCCCCACCACCTTCAGCTTAACAGATCTTTATACTAAGTAAACATCATCTCATCCATACATTCAACTGCTCGCGGCTATCAGGGCCTTCAAGAAGCTCTCCGAAGTCCATCTGCTGGTCTTCCCTGTTTTCAGTTCCTTGATCACAATCAGCATGTCCAGAGGATGCCTGTTGGGCTAACCAAATCATCCCGCACCCCCACTGGCTCTGTAGGCTTCAAGAGGCTGGGATGAAAGGCCTCTGCCTGGGGCAGCCTCCCAGCACCGCTCCTTCTGCTCCCCTCCCCTGTGAGAGTTCCCTGGATGTTTTCCAGGCCTCCTTAGTTCAGGCCTTTGCCAAGACTTGAACCTCAGGGAGTGAAAGGACACCAAATTTATCTTCCCCTGCATAGTCACTGCTGCTTATCTGCAATTTCTAAACAGCTGAATAAAGGATCAGGTAAGGTGTGACCTCAAATCCAACCTAAAACCCTAGGCTAACTGTGGTACAGCTGCAGGTTTCAGCAGAGAAGTAACATCTGTTCATCTCTCCAGTCCCACTGCCGGCACATGACCACGAGAAGCGCAGGTGGGGTCTCTGAGAAAAGACCAGCTTGCAGTTCTGGGCACTAAGGCGAGCTGCCTCAATGAGGCCTCCCTCACCCCTCTCCATACAGGGTTCCTGGCCTGAGGGTCATACCCAAATGCTGAGCTCTCCAGAAGCCCCAGACAACACTGCTCTCTGAAAGCATCCCCAGAGAGAACCCTTCCCTGGGGTGGCTTTCTAGTCTAAGTAGTCTGACCTGTCCCAAGCATGCCAGAACAGGTTATTTTTCCAGCCTCTTATCACTCTGGAGTTAGCAGCAAACCAAACAGCAAACGGAGAGGACAGTGAGCAATCTTACAGACTATATTAAGCAACTCTATCACGGAGAAAATGAGTGCTGGGGGCAGCGTGGCTCCTGACAATGCAGGAGCTCTCAGGCTGGGGAGAGCTCGGGGATGGGGGGAGAGATAGAGTGTTTGTGTGGCTCTGTTCCAACTCAGAGGCTCAGATGTTCTGGTCCCAACCCGGATCAGGCAGATTCAGGCCCTATTAGGGCAGGTGCCAGGTTCCCTCTTGGCTCCTTCCTCTGTCTCAGAGAGGCCATGCAAGAGCTAATCTCACTGCCCAGTGAAGCTTCCTCAGCCATTCTGAAAGATCAGGGAACCAGAGTGCCTTGGTCACCAGAAGAGAAGGTGAGGTGCTTGACCTGAGGGGCAGGCTGCAGTCTTGTCACCAGTGTGGTCAGCACAGCACAGCTCTGGTGACAAGCTCCCTCAGCCCCCTGGCCACACTCCTCCATGCAGCAACACACTAGTTGTGTGTAGTTACCTGGTAGCCCACACTGGAGGGAAAAGTGGAAGCCAGCAAGAGCTCTTACCGGGGCCAAGCTGCCGCATACTGTTAAGAAGGCAAAGACCAGAGGTCTGAGGAAGTCACAGCTCCAAGGGGCCCAGACCTAGGCCTGGAACAGCCTTGCTTGAAGAAAGGAATATAGGATGCTGTCCAGCTTCAACAATAAGGAAGGGCCTACTTGGAAATTCAAGAGTGGTCTTTTCTTCAAGCTGATTTAAAATACTGGCTGTGGGCCTCAAAATGACTCAGAGACAACTAAGAGTTTAATGGATGTTTCAGTTCACAAGATACTTTTGAGAGTAGAAAAACTATACCTATTTCAAGCTATAATGGATGAAACCATCTTGAGAAGAAGAGCAAAGGAAAAGACAAATTAAATCCAGTGGAGGAAAAAGAGGAGAGGAACGAGATGCTTACGCGGACTATGGCCAGGAGGCGAATATAGTCACTCAGGAGCTCCGCGAGGAGGAAGAAGTCATTGTTGGCCTGTTCCTGGTGGAGCTGCTCGATCTTTTCTTCCACCTCAGCCAGCTGGGAGAGAGCCCGTGACAGTGCTGTGTTGTCCTCAGAGCTCCCAAGCATGGCGAGACTCTTGGCAAACTGGGCTGTGTTTAGCGCTAGCTCTGGAAGGAGGAAGACAGCAGAGCCTCTGATCTCCCGAGGAAGAGGGACAAGTCGGCTGGCACTCCCCGGGTGCCTGAGCTATGCTGGCCCCTGCGTGTCTGGCAACCATGGGCTCTGCCAATCTGGTCACTTACATCAGAGCCAACTGAATTCAGAAAGTGAGGGTGATGCAGCTCGGGCACACGAGCAAAGAGAGTGCCTGCTGCCCTCAGTTTCCCTAGGTTAAGCTTACTTGGATGGAGCAGTGCTGATGCTCCTGGAGAACCAGGGGCCAGTTAATAGAAACAGGCCAATGGCACAGTTCTGATTTTCACATTAGAGCTCACAGTAAGCAGCCTGCCTGCATGAGAGAGAGTGTATGTACACACTGCATAGTCTTGCGTGCACCAGAGCAGAACAACTTTCTGTGAAGAGCCAGGTATTTTAACCTTTGCCGACCACATACGGCTCACTCTCCTTGCTCCCTTCCCCCACCCTTCCACCCCATCTCTTCAAAAATGTTAAAAACCACTTATAGCCACAGCAATAGGTCCATGACCAATATGTCTATGACTAGATATGACCCAGGGGGCTGGGTCATATTTTGCCAACCCTTACATCTAATGGTTTTCTGCCTGTTGAGACTTCTGATTATCAGCATGTTTAAAGCATTCAAACTTGGCAAATTTCACTAGCTCTTAAGCAAATCTCACCAGAGAAAGGTGAAGAAGGGTTAGGAGACATACATGGTTTCCCGCATTTACATATTTCTCATTGGACCATGTAGCTAAGGCATGTAGCATCGTTTTGGATATAAGCCATCAACTCAATGCCACCAACCAAAGCCCACAATCCCAGGTCAAGCTGTAACTGGGACGGCTTCTCTGCATTCCTCCCGGGTAAAGAGTACAATGCCTTCAGCGGCAGAGGCATGTTTCCTGTCAGGAGACGCAAGGTATTATCTCTTTGATCAGAACATCAAGGACCAAGTGGGTTGAGAATTTCAACTTGAACGGCTGAGAGGTTTGGGAACAACATGCCCTCCCATCTCTAGCTCACTGGAGACATCAGCTTCCCCCCAGCTCCAAGTGCACGTCAGAAGCTTGTTACCTTTCCTGTGGTTGACTAGAGTTTCTACAACGGCATGCAGTTTCCGTAAGCGCTGCTCCTCACACTCTACCTCCTGGAGCTTCTCCTCAAACCACTGAAACACACAGGCCCAAAGCTTTAAAGGAGGCTACTCACCATACAGGTGTAGAGCTGTCTTTTCCTTAGCAGTTTTTTTCTTCTTTTTTTAAGGGACTGAATTATTGTAAAAAGAAAGTCTCTAATCTCAGAAATTTCAGGACTCCTCAAGGCTTCTGACCCATAACCCTGAGGGGGCTGGGGAAGCTGAGAGGCCCAGTGCTACTCACAATGTCAGATTCATTCATCTTGATGGTCATTTTGCTGACCGCATCTGTAGCTTTGTTGAACATCTTGAGGAGACCAGCGCCACTCAATGTCTGGGTACCCACAGCACGTGGCAGCTACAAGACCAAGAAGGCGGGGTGACAAGTTATCTGCTGCCCCTATTTTAGGTTCAGAAGAATTAGTATCCATCAGATGGCATGCCCCAAACTTGCCAAATAAATTATCTGAACTGTAGGCTATTATTTTCAAGGGCAGTTAGACAAATCCTTAACTAGCAATGTGGAGAGAAAAAAAATCAAAGGACCATATTAAAGAGAATCAGCAAAATTGTCAGCTTTTGATACTGTGTGCAGAAAGACAGGCAGTGTGTGTTATGTGGCCAGGTGACCTCATATTGAGATTATCTGCCTACCCAGGCATGAACTGCTTAAATACCAAATGCTTTTGTTTAAAAGTCAAAAGTTCTTTGTGGATGCATACTCACACACAGCTAGACTTAAAATCTTGAGAGACACTTTGAAGCTGTAATTCCATTCGAATTTTCCTCAGGGAACAAAGGAGCATAATAGATTGAGGCTACTTTTATGGACATCTAGTTTAGTCAAGCATGCCAAATACTTAGAAACAATTTGACTAGTTCAGTCTTCCCACTCCTTTCCTAAGGTATGAAAAGGATGCTGGAGAATCCGTAGTATATGTAGTATACCACGCTGAACAATTAAGATTTTAGTGCCCAGGACTCTTGAGAGTTAAGACTCAGGGCCATTTTGCCCCCAGGGGACAGCTGGTCATGTATGGAGATAATTTTGCTTACTAAAACTGGGGACAGGGGACTTCCCTGGTGGTCCAGTGGCTAAGACTCTGTGCTCCCAGTACAGGGGACCCGGATTCGATCCCTGGTCAGGGAACTAGATCTCGCATGCTGCAATTAAGAGTTCACATACCACTACAAACGATTCCACATGCTGAACTAAGAAAGATACTGCCAAAACTAAGACTCTGGACACAACCAGATAAAAAAAAACCTGGGGACAGGAGGTGGGGGAGGGTACTGGCATCTAGTGGTTAGAGGCCAGGAATGCTGCTAAACCAACAATGCACAGGACATCCCCACAACAAAGGATGATCCAGCCCAAAATGTCAACAGTGCCACTGGAGATAAACCCTGCTCTACGGCAGCAGGCGGGTATGAGGGCATGAAAAGGAAAAATGGATTTAGGAATCTCAGAAAACTAGGATTTAGAGCATTAGACAGAATTTTTAATTAAAGAAGTTCATTTTGGTGGGCAACCCATATACTTAGTACCAATTTCTTATTTTGAGTCATATATACAATATGCAAATTAAAGAAAAATTTTTAAATAAAAACAAAATAAAAAAATAACTACAAAACAACAGTTCTACACTGTCACTTATTTCCTTCTACTTTTCTTTCCTATGAGATACACCATTGTTTTATTCCAGTGTTTGATTCTTAATGACTAATGTGTTTATTCAGCTATGTTTATATGCTGTTTCTTGTTTCATTTTATAATTCTTGTTTTATTTTTTATTTTTTTTAATAATTCTTGTTTTAAACTGAAGTACAGTTGATTTATAGTACTGTGTTAGTTCTAGGGGTACAGCAATGTGGTTCAGTTGTATATGTATATAGATATGTATTTTTTTTTTCAGATTCTTTTCCATGATAAGGTTATTACAAGGTACTGAATAGAGTTCCTTGTGTTATACAGCAAATCCTTATTGTTTATCTACTTTATATATAGCAGTGTATATCCATTAATCTCATACTCCTGATTTATCCCTCTCCCTCAACATTCTTCAAATGTATGCTCCAATGAATTTCTGTATACCTTCTGTTTATGATGAGCATTAAGTATTTGTTGTATTGATATATTTTACTAACTTCTCAATTATTAGCAACTGGACTGTCTCTAATTTTTCAGTCATGAATAGCCTATGCATAGCCTGTTAAAAGACTGTCCACTTGAACCAACACTTTTGCTACATGCTGGCAGTTCTGAGGTCTGTGGTTAAATGGCTTTGAACTAAAATTCCATAGCTCCTGGCACAAAATAAGCATTCAATCGAAGCCAAGTAGTAACCTATGAAGGACATGCCAAGACCTGACAAACAGATCACTGTGTTGATCCAGTAAGACAAAACTGGGTTGCAATTTGACCTCTACAACCAGTTACTTTTGACTGCAGGCAGAGCTGCTTTTATTTCAGAGGCTGAAAGATACTTGTCACTTTTGGGCACCTATAAACTATGATACAGTCAGACTAGGCTATATGCGTGTGCTCAAATATTTGTTGAAGGAACTAGTTTCATTTCACAGGGGTAGATATGAATTGTGAAATTCAGTTTGTACAATACTAACCTCTTCTTTTTCCAAGAACTCTCTGACATCAGGGTCCTGTAACATGGTAGGATGATTCACAATCCTCTGAAGGTACCTACAGGGTAAGCAGTTATCTGGTTAGTTGGCTTGGCCTTACAAAGTTTGGGGCATTATAACATGCTGGCAGGGGTACGATGTCTTTCATTACTTTAAAATATCCTCAGGGCACTTATATGACTCTGCTTATAAGCACATGTAAGTTCATACTCTTCACGTTTCCAAAAAGGAACGAAAAGTAACTGCTTGGAAAGAGACTGCAGAACCACTCCTGACTGATTGTTGAAAAGGAGAATATGATTGTCTGCTCACTCAGGAGAGGAGAAGAGGATGCTCTGCTCCTAATGTGGGAAGGAAAGAGACTTAGGAAAGGCTACAGACAACACGGAGGTGGGAATCTTCAACCCATTCAAGTTTCACCACTACTAACTCTAGCCAACGTCTCATGGTTATTAAGTCTCAGTTTTAGCGCCTCATTTGTTCTCGTGGCACTCAGGAAAATAGTTTTATTGTACTTACCTTTCTAGAGCAGCCCTCCGTTTTTCAAGAAATTCTGCAGAAGAAGAATCTTCCTTTCCAACTTTTACTTTTGTCATTCCTGGAACACAATTTTAAAAGAAAAAAACAAGAAAACTATAAATCATCATGAAAAGCTTTAGGCTGCAGAAAAGCGCCAGGAGGAAGGCAATGAGGGAGCTCTACAAAATACAACCAAAGGCCACTTCTATGTCATGCATAAGCATGAACAAAAGGTTCTTTGTACAAGAGTCAGTTTTCATACTAGTCTTAAAGTGTTGAAGGTTCTCAACCCTGAGACTTCCAGAGCACATGTTTTCTAAAAGGGGGCCATGGGACTCTGGGAAAGATTAGCAGATATCAATTGATGGTAATGGGAAGATTCCTTGCCTGACCTCCTTCCCCTCATTCACTGAGTACATTTCAATTTGGAGGGAATTGCAACCACTGAAGTCTCCAGGATACCAACACACACACACACACACACACATACACACACACACTCTGTGGAAACTAAAACCTAGGCCTCCTACTGCACCCAAGGAAAGAGACCATGTCAAAACATGCTGTATCTCTAACCCTCATGTGATTTATAGGAAAACGTTGGAAATGCTTCCTTTCTAACTGTTGGATTCTACACTATCATTAGAAGTAATCTCACATACTAAGTAGAAAGTATATTGCAGAAAGAATGCAAAGGAAAAAAATCTAAGCAGAATTAATAGGCTTACCTATTAGGCTCTTCTCAGGTGGAGGAGGGACAATAAAGCCATTCTGGGAGTGCTTCTCTGAAAGCTTCTCATAAAGACCCAAGAAGTCACTAAATCTTCTTTTCACTGCAAAGTGTTTACTTCTGAACATTGGTAAGCTTGTCTTGGGGACAGAAAAAACACAAGATTTCATTTCCAATAGGGGATGAGTATCTTGAAAGTCATCTGGCTGACATCAAGGGAATCTTTCCCCAGATCCCTGGTCTTCTAGACACTTCATAAATAACTTTCTCCAAGGCTGAAATTCTCAGCCCTTTTTCTATTTTGGAGTTATAATCCTCTCTGGCTGTCTAGAAATCTATGGAGCCCTTCTCAGAATAATGATTTTAAATGCACAAATTAACATACATGGGATTACGAAGGCAACTAATTAAATTCAAATTCAGTTTTATTTGCAGGTTAAGAACCTTTGCTTTAAGGAGAGAGATGCTGCAATCTAGTTTAAAGCTAGAAATCTATGGTCATCTCCAATCCTTTCATCCTGCCCTGACTTATTAAGGGTATTGCTGCCAGAATTAAAGCAGCCAAACTGGAGAAAATACACAGTAAACACTGCCCCTAAGGGGAGGATCAGACAAAAGGTCTACACTGTAGATACTTGAGCCTCCAAGCTATCACAGGGTCTAGAACACAGGGGCAGGCCAACAAGCAGGAGAAAGGTAATATAAAGGAAACGTCCAGTAAAAAGAGACAAGGCCTACATTTTATTGAGAGATCATTTAATACTCACCAGACAGGCAAAATTTAAGGAGGTGGGGCCTTGCCAATTGTTGGCAAGGAAGTATGTCAATGGGAACTTTTACATATTGCTGATGGAAGTATAAATTGGTACAAGGACTTAAAAACAAAGTTTGTATTTCTTTTCTTCAAAATTTGCACTACCTGTGACCCAGGGGAACTGCTTCTGATAATATACCCCAAAGAAACTCTTCTATGTGTACGCCAGGAAACACGTGCAAAAATGTTCACAGCTCATAATTACAAAAACTGGAAACATGCCAAATATTCACAACAGGAAAATGGATAAATGTATTATGCTATAATCACACAATGGACTAATTAACTACAGCTACGCACGTCATGGATGGATCTGAGGAACAATGGTAGTAAAGAAAGCACTATTTTTAGCATGATACCATTTTTATGAAACTCAAAAAAAAAAAAAAGCAAAACAGTGTATTGTTTAGAGATACATATGTGAAGACTTTTTATAAAGGAAATGAGAGACAATTCAGGAGAGTGGTGGCCTCTAAGGTGTGAGGCAGAGGAAAGGAAAGGGAGAAACACGCAGGTGGATTCAATGGTACTCATCTTAAGACTGGTGGTAGGTTCGGGGCTTCATTTTTTATGCTTCATAACCTGCATACAACAACGTGTAAGTTTTGTATGCATTAATATTATATAAAAAAGGAAGACCAGACCTGAGGGGCAAAAGGTTAGGGAGAGCGTTAAAAGAAGCTCCACATAGGAAACCTCAGAAGAACTGATGATTTTTAAACAGGTGATACAGTTTGGGGTGATCCGCCAAACTAGCTCTAAGCCACATAGCTCTTAAGAGGGATGGCACTGTATCAGATACACCACATGTCTTGATAAAACTTACAAAGTTTCACATTGAAGTGTTAGCTCTCTGGAAGAAAAGTGGAAAGGCTCAGATGAGATTACCAAGGGGATGCAGACTTGTTCCATCTTGAGTAAACTTGAAGGAAGATGTTGACAAAGAAACTAAAGAAATACCCAGAAATAATCTGAATGATGACCTTCTTGGTATGTGCGCCCAAATCTATTAAGGTGGTCATCAGCAGGGTCACTTGGACTCACCTGTGTTGTAACTTTGTAGGCCACATAGGCATTCATACCGTCCCCTGTGGGAGAACAGAAAGCAGGAGAGGATTATTCTGTGAACTAAAGCAGGACCAATCTTGCTAACATTTAACCAGGAATCATAAGGTAGCCACAGGAACCGTGTAGAAGAACTCTTGTTTCAACTCCAAGCTTTAGATCCTATACTATAATCCAGTTCCTACTTTGCCTCGAGGCCTCTATGGCACATATCATGGTCCCATGGATGCTGGCTGAGTCCCCCTTTGAGTTAGACAAGAGAGTCAGTTCCCTGTTTCAAAGCCAGGCTCTATTTATACCTTCCACAAAGCAGCACTGGACACTGACAATCCACTGGTTGTTACCATGCCAATATTTGGGCTTGTTACACACATCTGTCTAAATCCAAACAATTCTCTTGCTGTATAAAGCAGGAGGAGGAGAAGGAAGCAAATGATGTAAAAGGAAACAAGTAGTTCTACCCTAAGCTAGTTCTGGGCTCCCTTTGCTCTTTCAGAAATACTGTCCCAGCCCCTCCACCCGAGCTGGGGGACACTGACCCCTCTCATCTAGCATGTTCTCCCAGAGCAAAGGGCCTGGCAGGAAGACACTTGGGCTGCCTGATGTCACACAAATCTCTCTTCCCTGAAGGAATCATTTTTCTGAAAAAGCCTTTGACTGTTACATAATTTGGGATTCAAGCAATTGTTTTTCTCTGTGGTACTGTCCTAACCTCTACCACTTAGGAACATAAAGGCACCATTAACTCCGTGAGTAGTGAAAAGACACACATTGGACTTGAGACAGATGCAGGTCCAGTGCCGGGCTCCAGAGCGTTGGGTTGGTTTCATTCCCTTCCTCTCCGCCCTGACTCTTCCCCACACCAACCAGGAACATGCAGGTCAACAATGACTAACTGCCAAAGCCTCTGAAATGGCCCTGGGAGGAGGGCAAGTTCTACCCTTGCAGGGTCACATATTACAATTCGGTCTGACTGAGATGGCTAGGAGTAACTGCTTTTATAAATTACACAGAGAAGTTGGAGACTGTACAGGAAGAGAGGGCTTATGTTCTTTACCCAGTCAAGCCCTGCCAAAAGAACAACATATAAAACAAAATATAAGTTTTAGAAATTACTTTATATTGATTACTACTGTTAGTTCTCTTCTAAACCATTTAAACTGTATTGCCTAATACTACTAAGGATGTTTATCACCGATAAAAGGAAAAAAAAAATTCTAAATTTACTTTATAGAAAACGTATTCAGACTTTTATTCACAGTTTGATAGTTATGGTCAAATGTCCAAAAAGTCATTTCCATAATTTAGTGCCTGCAATTAGGGAAGACTAAGTGCAAATGTACGTAAGACACAATAGCAAAGTGAGGTCTTCAGACGCTCTGCCTGCTTACCAGCTGTCTTTATTGAGGCAGTGTTTGAGCAGACAGACATACTTGCCTGTCCAGACCTCATGAGATATGGAAATGTTCCAGAAATGCAGCAGTTTTAAATTTACGTTAATTTCCTAAGTAATTTCAGGAAGCTGAAAATAATACATGCAAATTGCCAAGTCTCTAAAAAGCAATATCCTGGCAGAAGTGAGATTCTAATTTACTTAAATGTTTGTGGGAATGAGAAGCGCATGTTGAATAAACAGCCCACATAAACAGAAGGTGTTGTTATAAAGATCGATGTGAATCTTGAAATATGAATCTGAAAATGCTTTAAGTAGCTGGTTTCTCGACAGTGATGTGACTAAGAATCTACATGATGATGCAAGGGGATGAAGGTTTATCACCAAAAGTGATTTCTGTTTAAATAAATCTGATCCATGGGACATTTAAATTATTGTTATGGTTTGAACTCTGTCCCCCTAAATAAATTATATTGACGTCCTAACCCCTGGTACATCAGAGTGTGACCTTATTTGAAAATAGGGTCTTTATAGAAGTAACTCGGAGAAGGCAATGGCACCCCACTCCAGTACTTTTGCCTGGAAAATCCCATGGATGGAGGAGCCTGGTGGGCTGCAGTCCATGAGGTCGCTAGGAGTCGGACACGACTTCACTTTCACTTTTCACTTTCATGCATTGGAGAAGGAAATGGCAACCCACTCCAGTGTTCTTGCCTAGAGAATCCCAGGGACAGGGGAGCCTGGTGGGCCGCCGTCTACGGGGTCGCACAGAGTCGGACACGACTGAAGCGACTTAGCAGCAGCAGCAGCAGCAGCATAAAAGTAACTAAGGGAGAAAGACGTCAGTATGGTGGGCCTTAATTCAGTATGACTGGTGCCACCTAAAAAAGGGAAATTCTGACACAGAGACAGACACATAGAAAGCAAAGATGATGTGAAGACACCCTGGGAGGATGTCATGTGACAGTGAAGGCAGAGCTGGAGTGATGTAGCTACCGGCCAAGGAATGCCTGAGGCTCCAGAAGCTAGGGGAGAGGCATTGAACAGTCCTTTCCTGGTGCCTTCAGAGGGAGCATGGCCTCAAGAACATCATGATTTCAGACTTTCTGGCCCCCAGAACTCTGAGAGAATACATTTCTGTTGTTTTAAGCTATACTGTTTGTGATACTTGATTACAGAAGTCCTAGGAAACTAACATATTCCTTCCCTCTCCTGGTACAAACATCATGACTTATAAAATGTTATAAATCATAAGTAAACAGTGTTTACTTATGATTTATTTTGTTCTACCAAGGATGTAAAGCAGCTAATAACTAGCCTAAAATCAATGTACTTATAGAATATTCATAAATATTAGAGAGGTAAGAGAGAATTCTAAACATGTAATTCAAAGTTTTGGTCCAGGTTCTACCAAAGGCCATATGTTGTGACCTGACGGGAAAGCTACATTTCACTTATTGGTTCTCAGTTTCCTCTACTGCTGGACCAGGGAACCGTATAGGATGCTCAGGAACATCCTACCAGTGCACCAGTCTAGGAAAAGTAAAACTCCACAGTTAACAACAAACCATTTTGGCACAAAGTCTAATCAGATTTTTATAGACTCTTATTCCTAGTTCAGAACAGACAAAGGGTTGGAAATCACCTTTTTCCTCTTAACCATCACCCCTACTTAATAGGAGGAAAAAGCTCTGTGCAGCCTCTTCTCATAGAGACCACACCTAGAACAAGGAAAGTTGAGGCCTGTTGCTCTCTGCTAAGGTCTCACAAACTTGTGACACAGGAAGGCTATCCTAAAAATCCATGTTCTAGCCAAAGTTATGAAAATCTAATTTTCATTTGACCAAAATTCAACCTGCATTTTTTAATCTTTACCTATGACAGAGAGTGGAAGACTTCCTCACCTTATTAGAATATCAAGAGTACATAATAAATGGTATGTAACAAGAAATCCAAATGTCTTAAGGGAAAAATAAATCCAGCATCTCCAAATTTTAAAATGTGTTTTTAGGGTGCTTACATGGAGTTTATCTCAAGAGGGAATAAAATGGTCTCCACAATTCGGGGAGAAGGCAAAGTGGGGTTTTTAAAAAGGGATTCAATAGTATTTAATTTTCTGATTTTTCTTCTTAAAGCCCAGAAAAACCTAAATAAACAGCTTAAATGCTGTTTCTGGCCTTGGAAGCATAGCAAAGAGCATCGTTTCATAGGAAAGATGATGATGAAGTACTTCACACAGCTGGTTCAGCTCTGGAGGTAACCATTTAGAAACCAGCTAACTGTGCTTTTCACAGCCACATCTGAACATCACAGGAGTCCCAAGTACACTCACCTATCTTCTCAGGATCAGTTATACCGACTGTCAAATCAAATTGGTCTTCCTGTTCTTCTTCCTCTAGCTTTTAAAGAGAAAACAAACAATGAGAGTAAGATACCCCCCAAAAAGGCTATTCATTTTACTCTGTATTAGTATTACATCAAGATAATATCAGGATATATCCTTCTACACATCAGTCTTCAGCTGTGTCCATTCCTAACAATCTCAATGAAGCAACTTCCACAATTCTAAGTTGGTGCTTGCTCAAAGGTCTTCATTACATCTATTCTCTTAAAACGTTATTTTGATCATAATGAGTAATTACTAGGTTTTGGAAGACTTGCCTCTTTCAGGCTAAAGAGGGAATGGGGAGAGACTATACTCTTGAATATAGGAGCTTTGGACACTAAATATCACTAGTGATCATTGAAAGCCTCTGTGCTATCCTCTGGATAACAGACACTCTACCCAGGAAAGAATCCTTTACTGGATTCTGGCTGTTCATTAACCACAAAGGTCTTCTTCAAGAGTTATAAATAAACTCAAGCAACTGAACTTCAGACTGGCAGCACAGTCCTAAACATCCAAAAGAAGACCAATAGCACAAATTCTCACCTCCTCATAGCTTGGCTGGGGCTTAGAAGAATTTGTGGCCTCCTGTGGAGGAAGAGAAATGAGTGTTTTGGCTGGCACCTTCTTCTGATTATTTTGTGTGCTGTCCAGGGATAGCTCCACTGTGGCATCTAAAAATAGTTGATATTTTATAATGAAGGAAGAGTCAGAAAAACTGTAAGCTAGAATAAATGGACCTAAGATAAACACAGTAACACGGGAAAAGCACTATTTGCCACATCTAAGGATGATACTGTTGTTTTACCACAGTTTATGAATTGCTCACAATTACAGTTTTAGATCATCTTGCAAAGATTAAGTTATGTTTAATATACACTGTCCAAGAGGACTAAAAAGACATTGTAATATCTAAAAATTTCTTTTGATCAAAATTGTTAAAAAACAAAACAAAAAAAACACATGCTTAAGAAGTGCCTTTGTCTATCTGGGAAAACAGAACAACTCATTCCCTAAGTGTTCTAGAAGGGATTTTTAAAAGAGCACTATGTACCATTTTTAGGCATTAAAATTACTTACACCAGTGATAAGAACGCACTCTCAACTTGAAGCAATGGAGCTAGAAGTTCAAAACCTAAACGGCTCAGATGTTTTTTCTTTTTAATAAAGAAAACTATAAATATCCATTTGGGTTTGGCCTGGTCAGTACGTATCCAATTCTAGCCTTAGGGAATTTAAAGAAAGCAGTTTCTTTGAGAGGGCTCTATAAGGCATAACCAAGTCCTAGATCAATGTCATAATCATTAAAAGTTAATCAGGTCTATAAACAAGGTTGCCAAACTGTTGGAATTATATTAGGATTTTTTCACTTATCAGGAAAAAGACAAACATACATACAAAAATTCATGCAAAATGAACATGTTAAGATGACAGGATCTTTGAAGTAAGAAACCAGCTAAAGTATGTTTAAGATAGTCACATCATGCAGGCACCTCACAAATAATTAAGTTATGAATCCAATAAATGTGACTGAAAAATGGAACAGGAAATTTAAACATTTAAAACCTTAAGCTTATTAGAGTATGCTACTGAAAGACTTTTGAAGAGCTGTGCATTAAAAAAATGTTTTTATTTACTTATTTTTGACTGCACTGGGTCATTGCTGCTCCACATGGGCTTTCTCTGTTGCAGAGAGTGAGGGGCCACTCTCTAGTTGCGGTGCCTGGGCTTCTCATTGCAGTGGCTTTTCTTGCTGCAGAGCAAGGGCTCCAGGAGCACAGGCTCAGTAGTTGCAGTGCATGGACTTAGTTGCCCTGAGGCATGTGGGATCTTCCCATCCAACAGGTGTCCCCTGCATTGCAAGGCGGATTCTTAACCACTGGACCACCAGGGAAGCCTGAGGTGCGAATTTTTAATTGAAAATCATGTGACAACACCTATCAACAATGGTTTTCTCTCTCTTTTTTTTTTGGCTGTGCAACTTCTGAGATCCTAGTTCTCTGTCCAAGAATACCACCTGGGTCCTTGTAGTGAAGGCAGAGTCCTAACCACTGGTGCGCCCTTTTCTCTGGACTCTGCTGCTGCTACTGCTGCTAAGTCGCTTCAGTCGTGTCCGACTCTGTGCAATCCTGTAGACGGCAGCCCACCAGGCTCCCCCGTCCCTGGGATTCTCCAGGCAATCCCTGGGATTCTCCAGGCAAGAGTGGAGTGGGTTGCCATTTCCTTCTCCAACGCATAAAAGTGAAAAGTGAAAGGGAAGTTGCTCAGTCGTGCCTGACTCTTAGCGACCCCATGGACTGCAGCCCACCAGGCTCCTCCATCCATGGGATTTTCCAGACAAGAGTACTGGAGTGGGGTGCCATTGCCTTCTCTAGGTAAGAGTAATAGAAAAGCCATTGGATTCCACCATAGAGATTCTGATCACCACTAATCAAGTGGAAAATAACAAGAGTATTTTATTTAAATTTCTACATCTGAGAAACTACTTGAATCCTAAACTAAATGTATCACTGCAAGCATTCCTTTCCATAGATATCTTATGTTCCTTTCTTAGTAGTGAAGGCAGGCACTGGCCACTTATGAAAACAGCTGAGAATGAAGTAAATCAGAACCCTCATTAGAAATAAATATGTCTCTAATAAAGATCTTCTACATGGTTGTGTATATAAAACCCAACCATGGGAGTAAGTCAGTCAACACTAAGATTTCAGGTCTCCTTAAAGGGCAAATCATATAAATGTTAAGTTCCCAAAGATAAAAAAACCTCCTGTGCAATGTGCCATAACTAGGTTATTATTTCCATTTCTTCTCCAGAAATTTTATCTAAAATATAAACATTAGCAGAATAAATAGCAGGCACTTAAGTTTCAGAGAGGAAAGCAATGCAAAATCTTTGAAATCTTTATATTTTTTCTTCTAAACTCTTCTCACGTCTTAATTTTCCAATGACTTCAAATGTGAGAGTCCTCCCAAGACCTTATCGTACTCCGCCCTCTCATCTCTTCCTTTCCTTTGTCATTCTCTCCTTTGAGGGTCTCATTTACATGGCAGCTTTAATCACCACCTCTAGGAAACTGATTTCCATATGTCCAGTTCTTACTCCTTTGCCCAGGGAGACTACTATAGTTCAAATCACCTCCTGAGCATTTCCCTTTGCATTTAAAACTTTAAAAATCTAAAACCCAAACTCACACTCCCCACTCTCCAACTCAAAGATACTTTCTTCTGCAGAATGTAGTTCTCAAAATGGTACCATCTTCTTCCCAATCCTTGGGCTTGAAATTTTTGACTTTGTCTTTAATCTTCATTTTTGTTCACTCGTTACATCTTATCACCAATACCAGATTTTGTTGATTTCACTTCTTGAAAAGTTTTCATTTTTCCTTTTCTATTTCTATTACCTTTATCATTTCATCCTTGAACTAATTTCTAAGATGCCTTCTGACATCTCCAGGCTTCCCTTGCGGCTCAGCTGGTAAAGAATCCCCCTGCAATGTGGGAGACCTGGGTTCGATCCCTGGGTTGGGAAGATCCCCTGGAAAACGGAAAGGCTACCCACTCCAGTATTCTGGCCTGGAGAATTCCATGGACTGTATAGTCCATGGGGTCGCAAAAAGTTGGACAAGGAGCCACTTTCACTTTCTGACATCTCCAGTCTTTGTCCATCACAATCCGTTTTATGTAAAAAGTCTACCAGGTCAGTCTTTCACCACTCGCCCATTTCACTTTCCTTACTCAAAACTCAATTAAACCAATGACTCTGAACTGACACTAGGGTGAAAATTCAAATTCTAACTATTATTGTTGTCTAAAATCCTCCTGAACATTTCCAGACTTATCTTCCACGGTATCTCTAAGAAGCCCCTGCTTTTGGCCCGCTGAGTTTACTGTCCCTTAAACACACCATATTATCGATTCTCCCTGCCCAAACATCTGCACGCTCTCTTTTTTTCTGACATAAACCCTGCTTCTTTCAAAAAGTCTTACAAGATCATTGTAGACCAGAGCTTATTACTGAGGGCACTACTGACATTTTGGGCTGGATAATTCTTTTGCTGAACAGCTGTCTGTGTACTGTAGGGTGTTTAGAAGCATCCACAGCCTCTACCCAGCAGAAACCAGCAGCACTCCCAGGTGTGACAAACAAAAACATCTCCAATTATTGCCAAATGTCTTTGAATGTCTTTGAGTGGGGTGGGTTGGTGGGGGATGACCATACCTTGTTGAGAACAGGGCAGTCCCTCTCAACAAAAGTTATTGGGCCCAAAATGCTAAGAGTACCAAGACTGAGAAACCCAGTCCTAGTGTTTTTCAAACTGCAGCTTGTCGTTCACTGGGGAATTGTGATAGCTATTTAGTGGGTTGCAAACAGCATTTTAAAAAAAGAGAAACAATTGAAAATTTCAGATTATATGGAAAATAGTAAGGGCAAGTCATGCATGAAAACTTTGGATTTCATTTTATATAAGTATATAAATATTTTGAATTATGACAGAAAGTGTATTTCTTACTATCAATCTTTGTCATAAAAGTCTGAAACCACTGCATTCGTCTCCTCTCAGACCCCTCTAAGTTTGCATCACTCAATTAAGTAACTGTATATTTATGTTTTACTCACTAAACCTGTAAGTATCTTGATGACAGGTACTGCCTTTGGAATCCTCCACAATAGCATCTTACAAAGAGTCTTCCTCATATAGACACAACTTTTTACTTTAATTCAGCAAGTTAGAAGATTCCCAGCTAAGTTTTGAGTCTATACTTGCCTGCAAAGAGATCCTGTGGCTCTTGATCTTGTTCCTCATGAATCCCATTTTCTTTGGAGCCACTGTTGATGGGAAGAAGGGAAGCAATTCTCTTTGGAGACTGGGGCTTACTCTGAAAACAAAGAAATACTTTGAATAAAACAGTACCATTAAAAACAAACCTAGAGGACCTCCCTGGTGGTCCACTGGTTGAGACTTCGTGCTTCTACTGCAGGGGACATGGGTTCGACCCCTGACTAGTGAACTAAAATCCTGCAAGCTCTTCACCATGGGCAAAAAACCCCCAAAAATCCCCCAAACAAACAAACCTAGAAAGTGACTTTTGATGTATCCCTCAGTGGTTCCGCCAGGTTTTTAGGGGAAGACAGGATCACTAGTCAGCTAGTTCAATAAGCAACAGATGGTTACTAGTAATGTAACTGGCCTGAGTGATCACAGCTAAAATAAACTCATACATTTTAGTATTAATTTCTAACACTATAACCCTGCTGAACTGCCTTACCCCAAGGCACATGATGCCAATGTGGGTATGTGTATACATAGATTATTTTCAGAAGAACCTTAGTTGATGACCTTTACTCTTTCAAATGCTGATGGGGCACATTCTAGTGTCCAGCATATCACACTAAGGTCCAGAATTCAAGCTCTGATCCTGACTTACTTTGTGGCCTTAGCTAAACCATTCACTGATGCTCAATTGTATGGACATTACCAACCCTCCTCACAGGCAAAAGAAGGTGTAACATTTTACGTCTAATGTTATTTGTAAATATAACTCATCTTTTCACCCTTAACTTACAGAGAAACAATTTTCAACCAGACTCGTGTTAGGCTAGCAGAGGAAAAACCAGCCATGCTTAGCCAATGGGCATATGGTGAAAATACAGTCAGTCCATGGCTTTTATCAAAAGCTCAGTGAGCAGCTACAAACAAGGGTGGGGTGAGGCCCCAGACCGGTACCAGAGTGAACAAAGCTGGATTGTGTAGAAAATGAACAAAAAGCTGGGAATCTGGCTTCAAAAGCCATGGTGTCATACTAGAAAGTTTTGAAGTCAGACCCCAAGGCCAAATCAGTTAAAAGACCTGACTCAAGGGATCTTTTATGAAATACTTCCTTAACAAATCTGAGGGTGTTTGTTCCTTGGAAACAGGCCCTTTCTGACCAGATGAAGTGAAATGACAGACTTACTGGGTGCTCTGAATTTGCCATGCCAACAGCTCTATCCCAGTATCAGTGCCACCCTCAGGGGAAGAAACTGTAACCAATACATAGACTGATACTAGCAAACAAGGTTTCTACTGAAATTGTTTACGGTAATAAAATTTAATGAGCTTTTAGTTGTATATGCTTAAATGTTACCAATGTTGTTAGAGACACTGATTCTGTCTTCTAGCTGCTTCCACAATCTTAAAAAGACAACCAAAAAAATCACTGCAGAGAGACAGACAACAACCAAAACCAAACCCCACACTTCCTTTCTGCCTCTTATGTTGCCAACCGCTTTCTTACATACACATTTCCGTCCGATACACGCTCTGGTAAAGGGAATCTCATGAAAACCCATCTGACTTCTCTTAATTCAGTTCCCACTAATACCAGTTGCCTTGAGATGGAGATCTAGAAGAGATGAAACCTCAAGATACATTAAGAATATATGTACGTCAATATAATTTACTAGTAGCTCACCAGAGAGACTAAAGCAAGAGGAAAAGCACTGGTTAGACTTTACCCCTTTTAAACAACACCTAGAAGAACCCATTCTTGTGACATGGAGACGAATAAAATCAGCTTTACATTTCTGATTTACCATCTAAACTTGGAAGTTTAAAGATTAAGAACATTTTCTGGAGCAATGGTAGAACAGCTGTCTGGGAGAAAATATTTGCAAATGATTAGACCAACAAGGGCATAATTTCTAAAATATATAAATAGCTCATACAACTCAATAACAACAACAAAAAACAAGCAACCCAGGACTTCCCTGGTGGTCCAGTGGTTAAGAGTCCGCCTTCCAGGGCAGGGGATGTGGGTTCGATCCCTGGCTGGGGAACCAAGATCCCACATGCAGCAGGGCAACTGAGTCAGCCTGCCACAACTAGAGAGAAACCTGATCACTGCAGCTAAGACTTGATGTAGCCAAAAATTTTTAAAAAAAAAAAATTTTTTTTAAAAGAAACTCAAAGAATGGGTAGAAGATCTAAAAAGACATGCAGATTGCCAACAAGCACACGAAAAGGTGCTCAACATCACTAATTGTTAGAAAAATGTGAATCAAAACTATGAGATATTGCCTCACACTGGTCACAATGGCCATTATGAAAAAGTCTACAAAGAACAAATCTGGAGTGGGTGTAGAGAAAACAGAACCCTCCTACATTGTTGGTGGGAATGTAAATCGATGCAGCAACTATGGAGAACAGTAAACAGATTGCTAGAAAAACTAAAAATAGATTTGCCATACAGTCCAGCAATCCCACTCCTGGGCATAAACCCAAAGAAAACTCTAATTTGAAAATATACCCTCCCCCCAATGTTCATAGCAGCACTATATACAATAGCCAAGACATGGAAGAAACCTAAATGTCCATCAACAAGTAAATGGGTAGACAAGATGTGGTAAATATATACAATGCATACTTGACCATATTGGATGGACTTACAGATCTTCATACTAAGTGAGGTAAGACAGATAAAGACAAACATAATATCACTTATATGTGGAATCTAAAAATATGATACATTTGAACTTATTTACAAAACAGAAACAGATTCACAGACTCATTTTGTGGGGCAAAGGCACACTGATTACAGAGTGGCAAAATCAATACTAAAAATAAGGCTTGCTTTATAATCCATATTTTAAAAATCTCTTAATAGTCAATAAGTCACAAAACTCTGTTTGAAGGGGGTTAAATTTCTAGGCAAGAGATAAGACTATTTTCTGTGATGAATATAGTTTGCTTATGATGTAGTTAATAAAGCCAAAGAATGGACCTGCCTACTTCCCCTGCCCACTCCCCTTTTTCTTAATAAAGGAAGCCTTCTTTCTTTTAGTGACAGAATCTTAGTTTAGAATATTCAATGGTTGCTGACTCTCTTTGGCTGTTAACTCCGACAGGTGGTTCTATTGATAAGTCTATTTAAAAAAGTTCAAGTGCTTCTGTTTATAATTACAAGACAGCCTAATCCTAATTCTCAGAGAGGCCCGAGAAACATCTGCCAGCAAGATAGCACTTCTGTTAAGAGCAAACAGGTATTCCTTGCCAATTACCAGCTTCAAACCATGAGGCTCAGGCTACTAATACAATTTGTTAGTTCAGGGAAGGACAGATGTGGGCTTCCTGTCCCTCAGAGCTGACACAGTCATTCAGTCCTGCCAAGTACTGCTGTGATTCCAGGTCTCTTCTGTACAGGTTAACTAGTTGTAATTCTTCCTCATGTTGCTCAACTGCTCTTTGCTCCAGGAAGAACTGCTGCTTTACATTCCAGGGACTGCAGAAGGATCATATAGCTGAAATTCTCAATAGCATTTAGAGGATGAATCCATATAATAAAATTCTGGTAACAACATTTCTGGAGAACAAGGGTATATATTCACTTTCCAACGGAAAAATTAGGATAATCTAGTTAAGGCAAAATGGAGCTACAGAATGGTGTGACAAGGACAGCTAGGAATAAGTCAACCTCAGAAACTACGGCAGCCATGAAGTCTTTAAAAATTACCCTGGAATCATGAGATACTGTTCCTTTTGCCACATGTACTTCTGGGGAGAAATGAGCTAAGTGGAGGCAGTATATTAGTTTTCTATCATGGCTGTGACAAGTTACTGCACATTGAACAGATAAAACAATGCAAATTTATTCTAGTCTGTGGAAGTCAATCGTAGAAGGCAATGGCACCCCACTCCAGTACTCTTGCCTGGAAAATCCCACGGATGGAGGAGCCTGGTGGGCTGCAGTCCATGGGGTCGCTACGAGTCAGACACGACTGAGCGACTTCCCTTTCACTTTTCACTTGCCTGCATTGGAGAAGGAAATGGCAACCCACTCCAGTGTTCTTGCCTGGAGAATCCCAGGGACGGGGGAGCCTGGTGGGCTGCCGTCTGTGGGGTCGCACAGAGTCGGACATGACTGAAGCGACTTAGCAGCAGCAGCAGCAGCAGCATCAGTGGAAGTCAATACAGGTCTCACTGGGCTAAAATCAAGGTATCATTAGGTCTGCATTCCTTTCTGGAGGTTTGAGGGGAGAATATGTCTCCTCGCTCTTTCCAGCTTCTAGAAGCTGCCTATATTCCTGGGTTGATGGCTGCTCCCTCCATTTCCAAAGGCAAAAATGCTACAGTTCTCTGTGCCTTTCGCCTGAAGGCAGTCGCTCTCTGTCTCTGCCATTTTTAAAGAATCCTTATTGTTGCACTGGGTTTACTCAGATAATCTGAGATAATTTCCCTTAATGTCAGCCAGGGCTTCCTGGGTTGGGAAGATCCCCTGGAGAGCATGGCAATCCACTCCAGTATTCTTGCCTGGAGAATGCCACGGACACAGAAACCTGGCAAGCTATAGTCCACAGAGTCCCAAAGAGTCAGACATGACTGAAGTGACCAAGCACAAGATCAGCTTACTAGCAACCCTAATTACTTGGTAATATAAAATATTCACAGGTTCTGAGACTAGGAGTAGGCATGTTGGGGAGGAGGCAGTCATGATTCCTACCACAAGTAGCAACTCCTTTCCACACCACATTTCAAAAATGGCACAGATACACTAAAAGTGCCTATGCTTAGGAGAATGGACATTTAGTGTCCACTGGATTTGATGCATCTTATTTTACAAACTGGGTGAATATCCAACTAACCCAAATGATTTCACAGTATTACCCCCACCTCATAATTTAAGGAATTAAAGTAGGGAATCTTATCTGGGGTCCCTGAGTCACACAATTCAGGAGGGGGTCTATGAATTAAAATGAGAATAAAATTACAATTTATTTTTCCTTAACCTCTAACTGAAATTCAGCATTTTCTTTAATTATAAAGATAGGCAACAAATTATGAGTAATAGCAGTACCTGAGCATAACTAACAGAAATTAGGTATTTTTATATGATCTTATAGTTACAGACCTCAAAATTTCATTTAAAAATCATGGTTACTAGACCTATCCCTAGATATTAATGGGGCTTCCCTGGTGGCTCAGATAGTAAAGCATCTACCTGCGATGCGGGAGACCCGGGTTCAATCCCTGGGTGGGGAAGATCCCCTGGAGAAGGAAATGGCAATCCACTCCAGCACTCTTGCCTGGAAAATCCCATGGACGGAAGAGCCTGATAGGCTACAGTCCATGGGGTCGCATAGAGTCGGACACAACTGAGCGACTTCACTTTCACTTTCTAGATATTAATTAAAGCACTTTAAAAAAGCATATGTCACTAATATAAAATTGTTTTAATGTTTGATAATTAGATTTCAGTATAACTGGTTTCCTGTGTAATATTACGTATTTTATATGTTTAAAAACATTATTCTGAGATGGGTCCATAGGCTTCCTTGACTGCTGATGAGTCCATGACATACAAAAGATAAAGAAATTCTGAGTTACTTCCTCTAAGACTAATGAAAATGTAAAAGGGGAACCAGAAGGGTAACTAAGTCTGAGGCTGAGTACTGAGCTAGTTAAGGAAAACTATGAACAAGCGCAGCGGAGACCTCAAAGTGAAAGGTTATCCATGAGATAACAAAATGTAGCTACAGATATTCTACTGAATCCTCTGGTGTAATTTCCATACCAAATTTTTGGTATCTCAAACTAATATTTGGACCCTTCTAAGTTTAGAAGGGTCCAAAATTGGAGAAGGATCAGAGTACTAATGGTACATTAGCTTCTAAACTGAAAAAGCAAAACGAATCCAGTTCAAATCTGCTCTGAAAGCGAAATGAAGCCCCAGATGTCCATTTGACTAAGCAAAAGAATAAGCCAGAAAAAGTTGAGCAACAGGCTTTTCCCAGAAATGAGATACTTATGGCTACTTGCTCTAGTAACTATAAACAACTCATGATTTACTTATGCCAGCAATTACTAAAGAGGGCTAAGAAGCTTTGACGATCAAAGGAGAGAAATTAGAGCGCTCTTTTTCCTCTCTCCCCTGCCAACCAAACAGCAAGAGGCCAAGACACTAGAACTACCTTGATATCTGAATAAGCAAAGGGGAAGCAACTCCCTACAGAAACTAGAAATCAGATTGCAACCTTGTTGCTTCTTGCTTAAGCCGCAAACTCTAATTTTAAATAAATTTTAAGTTGGGTTCTTACTCAGTTCAGTCGATCAGCCCTGTCCAACTCTTTGCAACCCCATGAACTGCAGCACGCCAGGCTTCCCTGTCCATCACCAACTCCCAGAGCTTGCTCAGACTCCTGTTCATGGAGTTGGTGATGTCATCCAACCATCTCACCCTCTGCCATCCTGGGTTCTTATCATTTTCAAAAGTCTTCTCTCATGCTCTTTCCTCCAAAAGTGCTTTATAACTACTTTTGTTAGCTTCTCCTCCATAATCTTGAAAGCTACCTGCTAGTACTAGTCTATGATCGAAACCAATGAGTCTATGTACTTCAGAAAAATCTAAACTTATTAGAAGTTTACAATTTGAGCTGAGCATTAAAATGAATCTTCAGCCATAATACCAGTTACTGATCTTCCAAGAGCATCTGTATCAGACCTGTGTGGAAAATGTGTCATTTCGACTTCTGATCTTTTGATCAGATCTGACCACCTGATGTGATGTCAGTTCCAAAAATAAGTGTTTGAGACAACATGCTTATAGAAAATACCACACACTAGATGGACACTTACCCATGACTGCTTACTAATATTAGTCATAAATGACTATACCATTAGCTAAAGCAACAAAGCAATAAATCTGTTTTAAAATATACTATTGTATAGATTAATTTTCAGAAGTCTGATTAGGAACAGAGAAGAGACAGCATCAAGAAACTTACTCAGGACATGTTACACCTTTGGGAATAGCCATCATATATTTTGCGAACAAAGAATTAAAATATTGCCAGCCATACTATCAATTTCCTTAGGGCTTTTAATGAATTTACCAAAGTACATCCAGATCTAAGAAAGTTATCCTGTAAATACTCTAAAGGAAATAATCTGGTTTTAAAAAAGAGCTAAGATTGTAAAATGGTGCACTGCCATGGAAAACAGTATGGAGGTTCCTCAAAAGCTTAAAAATAGAACTACTTTATGATCCAACAAACCCACTTCTGAGTACATGTATCTGAAAGAGCTGAAAGCAGGGTCTCAAAGAGATATCTGCATACCCACAGCAGCACTACTCACAAGAGCCAAAAGGTAGAAGCAACCCACATGTCACTGGGGGATGTTTGGATAAACAAAAATGTGGTAAACACATTTGATGGAATATTATTCAGCCTTAAAAAAGGAAGGAAATTACGATACATGTTACAATATGGATGAATCCTGAGGATACTGTGCTAAGTGAAATAAACCAGTCACAAAAAGACAAATACTGCATGATTCTAATTATATGAGGTTATCTAAATCAGTCAAATTCATAGAAACAGAAAGGAGAATGGGGTTACCAGGGGCTAAGGGGAGAGGGATAAGGGGTGTTGTTACTTAACAGGTACAGAATTTCAGAACTACAGGGGATCTGTTTCACACAAATGTGAGTACACTTAACACTGCTAAAGTATACAATTTAAAATGGTCACAATGATAAATTTTTGTTGTGTTTTATACCACAATTCCCTCCAGGGATACATGTATATTGATCATACAGGTAGGACTGGATTCTAAAAACACCATGTCCTTTTTTGTCTAAATGTTAATATATAACTTTGGTTTATATAATTCTCTGCAGCCCATAAAACACTGTCAATCAGAAGCTAGCTGTTATCCTTGACTTCTGACTACCAATAAAAGCCAAGTGATATTGTTCTTTAGTCTTAAACACCAGTGGGAATATGTAAATAAGTCTTGATTAGCCAAAAGCAATCTTTTTTAAGATATGACTTTTCAAATCCCTTGCTATTTTGTCTTTATCCTGTTTCTTTTTTTTTTTTGGCCATTTCTCTAATTATGAGGGTTTCAATTTAAGAGTAAAAGTGGTGAGGAAAATCTAACTGGTGTAATAAATCATCAAACAAAGAAGTCACCAGATTTGCCAAAATTTGAACGGAGGATATCATTACTCTGTTTTCCTCCATTTTCTTAATATGAGCAAGGCTGTTCATAGTTCTCTTATTCAGAGGGCAAGTCTAATGGTGATCCTGACATATTGCTTAAAAGAGATGGGCATATCAGAACTTCTGGAAGGGCAGATAAAGAACTTATTATCAACAATTTTATCATTCAGGTTTCAGTTTAGTTCAGTCGCTCAGTAGTGTCCAACTCTTTGTGACCCCATGAATCACAGCACGCCAGGCCTCCCTGTCCATCACCAACTCCCGGAGTTCACTCAAACTCATGTCCATCAAGTTGGTGATGCCATCCAGCCATCTTATCCTCTGTCATCCCCTTCTCCTCCTGCCCCCAATCCCTCCCAGCATCAGGGTCTTTTCAAATGAGTCAACTTTTCGCATCAGGTGGCCAAAGTATTTTCCAATGAACACTCAGGACTGATCTCTTTTAGGATGGACTGGTTGGATCTCCTTGCAGTCCAAGGGACTCTCAAGAGTCTTCTCCAACTCCACACTTCAAAAGCATCAATTCTTCGGCCCTCAGCTTTCTTCACAGTCCAACTCTCACATCCATACATGACCACTGGAAAAACCATAGCCTTGACTAGATGGACCTTTGTTGGCAAAGTAATGTCTCTGCTTTTCAATAATGCTATCTAGGTTGGTCATAACTTTCCTTCCAAGGAGTAAGTGTCTTTTAATTTCATGGCTTCAATCACCATCTGCAGTGATTTTGGAGCCCCCCAAAATAAAGTCGGACACTGTTTCCACTGTTTCCCCATCTATTTCCCATGAAGTGATGGGACCAGATGCCGTATGCAAATAAGACCAGTGAGGTCAAATGAGATGTAAAAATATGTATATCATTTAGTCTTTTCAACATAATAATTTTAAGAGTTAGGAGACCCAAAGAGTGGCTCCAATTTAGTCTCTCCTTTTACTAAAGGAAAAATTAACCCTTTTCTAAAACTAAGAAAGTTTTAACTAAATCAATACATATCTAGATTCAGGTCCAAAGACTCAGGTAACATATTTAGAATTTTAGACCATTTAATTCCTAAGACCACAAAGTAAGAGGCATAAAGAAGGTAAGGCCTTAAGTATTCTTAAGAATCAGACCTTCCCCAAGCTGGTTTTCAGGTTTAAGACAATGATTTCAGATTTGTTTTAATAATTCTTTTAACTCCAGTCTGGGGGCTTCCCAGATGGCTCAGTGGGTAAAGAATCTTCCTGCAATGCAGGAGACACAGGAGACTCGAGTTCCATCCCTTGGTTGGAACTATCCCCCGGAGGACGAAATAGATACCCACTCCAGTATTCGCCAAAAAATCCCACGGACAGAGGAGCCTGGCAGGCTACAGTCCAAAGGGTCCCAAAGATGACTGAGTGATTAAGCTTGTACACCTCCCATTCAAATAACTGGTTTGTATATCCTAAAATGCACATCATGGGCAGCTCCTTCAGTTATAAATCAAATCATATTTTTATTACTGAATTAGCAAAGCCTCTTGGGCTCTAAAAGAGAGCAGATGGGATGATTAACAGCAGCAGCTGTTACATCAATGTCCAGGAAATCACATGCATACCATCAATGAGTTTTAAAATTTACATGCCTCAGCTCCTCAGTTCTTCAGTGCTCCTTTCTTTGCCTCCAACATGCAACAAAACACAGTATGAAGATAAATCAGTAAGATGCCACTGAAGTCATTATATGCCTACTTTGAGGGCTTTTAATCAAATCAATCTTACTACTAGTTTGATTGATACTAATCATTTTTAGGATTAACTTTTCTACTCCATTATTAGATTTTTTTTTTTAATGTTTGCAATCCTGATTTTGCAATTTATTTATTTATTTATTTTATTTATTTTTTAAATTTTATTTTATTTTTAAACTTTACAATATTGTATTGGTTTTGCCAAATAAAAATATGGAACGCTTCACGAATTTGCGTGTCATCCATGCGCAGGGGCCATGCTAATCTTCTCTGTATCATTCCAATTTTAGTATATGTGCTGCCGAAGTGAGCACCCATTATTAGATTTTGTGGGTTTTTTAATTCTTCAAGTAATTCCAGTTTACAAAATGCTCAACTGTTCTATGTGTTTTACAGGTATTCTAATTTAATCCTCCCAATAATAGTGGACATAAATACTCTTGACTATTCACGTTTTACACATGAGAAAACTATACAAAGTAAGTATCCTGTGCAAGGTTAAGCCAGCAAGTAACAGAGTCTGGATTTAAATCAGCCTTCAGGCCCACTTTATAACTTTATTTTTCAATGATTTTAAGATACAGAAGCACTGCAATCCATGTCCTCACACTGGCTCACAAGTAAAGCCTTTATTATAATATAATCTGTATTAATGACTATTTAACACCCTAACTGGTGAGGAATCTTGGGGTCTTGGAATCCTGAAGATTAACTTCGGGACAGGCTGCTAAAATAAATTTATAGGTAGCATTTTAGGTCCCTCAGCAACTCAATTTTCCTGGATCAAAATCTAAATAAAAAATAATTTGACCTTCTGTGGTAGAACAAGTTCACTCTGACCCCCTCTTCCTTCCCTTAGATGAAAATTATGCAAAGTATTTTCACTGTGTTAGGAGACAGAAGTAGCAAAAACTCTGGGAAGTAAACTAGTGAGATGAATCAAATCACAATCTCTTGAACTTATTTAGAGCACTTCAGGAAAATAAAACCACATCCTTCCAGGGTCTTTTTTGAAAAATAAATCATCATTTGCCTATGTGACCAATCACTTTCAGGGCCAGAGTATCAATTTTTAGATGTTCAGTTTATCTACCAGCCCAGCAGTTATCAACAATGGCTGATATGAGGGAATTCTTCATGGTTTATAAGAGAATTACTAAAGGAATAGACTAAAGATTTGTTTTAAATGGGATAGAAGACAACTAAATCAGCAGCAGAAGTTATTTCCTGGAATAACAGAGACTTCATTAGATAGTTTGAGTTGTTATATTAGCATCAGCAAATACTTTTTAGATGGGATTATGAACTTAATTCCTAAATCAGTACATGGAAAATTCTATTAATTATCCCAGAAGATACTGTGATGAAACAAACTTTTTCTGACATGAGACAAGCCTCAAATTTCTCAGATGCATGCCTGCATAAAGAATTTAAAGCTGTTTACTCATTCACATACTGTGTAGCTACTATGAAGATAAGCATTATCCAAGATAAAAAAACACATAAATTCACTCCTAGCACTGAAGAAGTTTTCAATTTGCAACTAACTGTACCAAACAATATGAGTCAGTATTCCTTCTAAAACAGACCCAAACACCTCCACCGGTTCCAGAACTGATTACTGTACTGATTTCCGAATTCCACATATAAAGATTAGTTTTTCCCAATACCTAACACCCAGATGTTAGAGAAGGAAATGGCAACCTTCTCCAGTGTTCTTGCCTGGAGAATCCCAAGGATGGGGTAGCCTGGTGGGCTGCTGTCTATGGGGTCGCACAGAGTCGGACACAACTGAAGCGACTTAGCAGCAGCAGCAACATCCAATACTACTATGAAAAACACCATTTCCTCCTTGCATTTACAGATTTGCTCCCAGTGAGGTACTTAAACACACATCCCTTTACAAGAGACAGAGCTTTCTCTATGTAGTGATTTACATGGCAGGACCTTTTTTTCAACCAACATCTGGCAGAATTTTCCTGGAGATCAAAGGAGTCAACCTAATTCTCATAAATATCCAGAATGGGCCTTTAGTAATAACTGGTAACTACTGAGTCAAGGACTGAGCGCAAACACACACATTGAGCTAAAGGGGGCTTCCCTGATGGCTCAGGGGTAAATAATCCACCTGACAATGCAGGAGATGAGGGTTTGATCCCTGGGTCAGGAAGATCCCCTGGAGAAAGAAATAGTAACTCACTCCAATATTCTTGCCTGGGAAATCCCATGGACAGAGGAGCCTGGCTGGATACAGTTCATGGGGTCTCAAAGAGTCAGACACGACTTGGCGACTAAAGAACAACAAACTGAGCTAAGGAAAGGATTTGTGGACAGGTCACTATCCTGGGCAACTCCAGATAACACCATTCATCCATCCTTGGTACAGTAAGGTGAGAGAAAGGAAAGTCAGCACCCCATTCCCTTATTTTGACCTATTAAATCAGCTGGGCAGGATAACCACCAGCAAAACAGCCCCGTGGGTCCGTGGGTCACCACACGGCAGGGCCAAATGCCTGCCTTGGCGGCTCTTAGCTGTCCGGGATCTCTGCTGAGAAGCCACCACACCCCTCACTTCTTACTGTCCGCCCAGGAGTGGGGAAGCCAAGGTCCTCCGTCTCCGTGTTCACCTAGAACCCAAGCCACGACTACTGTCACCAACGCAAGGTCTTGCCAGGCCCGCTCTGCCCAGCCTCCCCGACCCTCGCTTAGCCTCTCTTTCCTTTCGGGGCGCTCCCCCACCTGCCCCGAAGGGTGAGAACTCACGACAGCCGCGGCGCCGGTGAAAATATCCTCTCCCTCGGTGTCGCTGTCCCCGGCTTCGGGTTCTGAGCCCCCCACCGCCCCCTCGGACTCCGGCTCCAGGCCGGGGAAGGGCGGAGGGAGTCTCTCCGAAGCGCTACAGCCACCACCACCCGACGCCATCTTCCTCCACCCGCGGCGGAAGCCGCAACAACAACTTTATAGAGAGATAGGACCGCGAGCACAGCGTTCCAGCGGAGCTAAGGGGGATGGCAGCCACTAGCCCCGAGGGACGCGCGGGGAGGGGGCGCGGGGGCGAGGCCTTCAGACTGGGGGCGGGGCGGTGCTGGCTGGCGGCTCCTGCCCAGCCAATCCGAGCCCTAGATCGCGACGCGGTTATCCTAACCAGGGGGCAGAGGAGCAGGAAAAAAGGACTTAAGAAGGCTGGAATCAAGATTGCCCGGAGAAATATCGATAACCTCAGATATGCAGATGACACCACCCTTTTGGCAGAAAACGCAGAGGAACTAGAGCTTCATGATGAAAGTGAAAGAGGAGAGGGAAAAAGCTGGCTTAAAACTCAGCATTCAAAAAACTAAGATCATAGCATCCAGGTCCCATCACTTCATGGCAAAGAGATGGGAAAACAATGGAAACAGTCAAAGACTATTTTCTTGGGCTCCAAAAATCACTGGAGATGGCGACTGCAGCCATGAGACTAAAAGACGCTTCCTCCTTGGAAGAAAAGCTATGACCACCCTAGACAGCATGATCAACCTAGATAGCGTATAAAAAAGCAGAGACATTACTTTGCCAACAAAGGTCCATCTAGTCAAGGCTATGGTTTTTCCAGTGGTCATGTTTGATGTGAGAGTTAGACTGTGAAGAAAGCTGAGAGCCGAAGAATTGATGCTTTTGAACTGTGGTGTTGGAGAAGACTCTTGAGAGTCCCTTGGACTGCAAGGAGATCCAACCAGTCCATTCTAAAGGAGATCTGTCCTAGGTGTTCTTCGGAAGGACTGATGCTAAAGCTGAAACTCCAATACTTTGGCCACCTGATGCGAAGAGTTGACTCATTTGAAAAGACCCTGATGCTGGGAGGGATTGGGGGCAGGAGGAGAAGGGGATGACAGAGGATGAGATGGCTGGATGGCATCACCAACTCGATGGACATGAGTTTGAGTAAACTCTGGGAGTTGGTGATGAACAAGGAGGCCTGGTGTGCTGTGATTCATGGTGTTGCAAAGAGTCGGACACAACTGAGTGACTGAACTGAACTGAAGGTTTCTTCAGCAGTCATGTATGGATGTGAGAGTTGGACCATAAAGAAAGCTGAGCGCTGAAGAATTGATGCTTTTGAACTGTGGTGCTGGAGAAGACTCTTGAGAGTCCCTGGGACTGCAAGGAGATAAATCAGTCAATCCTAAAACAAATCAGTCTGGACTATTCATTGGAAGGACTGATGCTGAAGCTGAAGCTCCAATACTTTGGCCACCTGATGCGAAGAACTGACTCATTAAAAAAGACCCTGATGCTGGGAAAGACTGAAGGCAGGAGAAAGGGAGGCCAGAGGATGAGATGGTTAGATGGCATCACCGACTGGATGGACATGAATTTGAGCAAGCTCTGGGAGTTGGTGATGGACTGGGAAGCCTGGTGTGCTGCAGTCCATGGGGTCACAAAGAGTCAGACAGGGCTGAGGAACTAAATTGAACTGAGGGAACCCGAGGTTCTACAGTCTCTGCACTCTGGATCGCTTTAACTACTGGGCTTTTTAAGCAGAAGCAGCAGCAAGTCTGAAAACCTCCACATGGCACCAACTCATACCAAGCACAGTGGCTACATAGAGATTCAATATGTATTTTTGATTGCGATCTCTGGACAGATAAACAGTAAAAGTTTCTCTAGTTATTCTTTCGAGAATGTTTAGTTCATTCAAGAAATGGATACTGAAGATCAAAGGAGAATCCCATGGACAGATGATCCCAGCAGGCTACAGTCCATGGGGTTGCAAGAGTAGGACACTTAGGGACTAAACCACCACCCCATTGCGTGCCTGGCACCCTGCTATGCGTTGGAGATACAGAAATAAACACGCTTCTGGTTCACTAGGCACTTGAGGGAGATAGGCATGTAAATGGACAGTGCTATATAATGTGCAGTGAAGTGAGCTCGCTCAGTCGTGTCCGACTCTTTGCGACCCCATGGACTATAGCCCACCAGGCTCCACCATCCATGGGATTCTCCAGGCAAGAATACTGGAGTGGGTTGCCATTTCCTTCTCCAGGGGAACTTCCCGACCCAGGGATTGAATCCAGGTCTCCCGCATTTCGGGCAGGCGCTTTGCCCTCTGAGCCACCGGGGGAGCACAGTAAAAGAGAACAACAATTCTGCTTGAAGTCGAGAGACTTCAAAGAGGAAGTGAGACTTGAGAGTCCTAAATTTGGTCGCAAAGCAGTTAGGATTCTCTCAACTGCTGTGGAGTAAATGGAGTGGAACAGATGATGGGGGACTTATTAAACTCTGAGCAAAAGCTTCCTGGGACCTAAACTATTCACTGGTTGTCTGGTGGGCCTAAAATCTAAAGTAGCTAGACAAGACTTTAAAGATAAATGGGATATGTTACCGTGGGATAATTTAGCAAGATAATCCTTACATTTCCTCTCAATAGAGATGGTACGAAACTTGGCATCAACTTTGACAAAACGTTTAGTTTGTTCTTAAATGCCAATTCCTCACCATCAGAGATCTGCTCACAGACCTGTTTGAGGGTAGGTTCCATGTCCTATCTTTGTACCCTGGGCATCTATAGACCAAGCCTGGCAAATTAAGTATCCAATAAATGTTTGAGATTTGACTGGAGGGATGAATGGATAAAATTAAAATTAACATCACCGACTTTGTTACTGGCAACCGTTACAGCCACCAACACCAGAGGGCTTAAGAGGTTCTTTTTAGGATGGCGATCTCCAATGTCACTATTGTACACATGAGAAAGCTCTCTCGTTCTAAGTTATCTTGAAGGCGATTGGCAGAAATAGCCTGTAATGAGAAGTTATGCTGGCCCTATGAGTTGTGTTTTCCCTATAAGACGGGAAAACTAAAAACTAACTCCTTCTCCGGCCACGCCTAACCATCTTTACTAGGTTCCAAACACATCCCATTTCACCGCAACGGAAACTCACTTCCGGCCTGACTAGGAAGTAAGAAAACTTGGAGTGGAAGAGGCCCCCTCGGAAAAAAAAAATAGTAGGGAGTCTCCGTACAGACGCTCCTCCAATATTAGAAATCAAGATCTTCTTTCCCCTACCTCTTCAGGATTCATCTTTAGCTTATCCAGGCGCTAAGGCAATTAGCGGCGGGTAACACACCGTTACCCCCCACCATCAACCGCGCCCGCGCCCGCGCGCCGCCAGCGTCAGAGACTACAGGTTCCATAATGCAGCTCGCCGTCTTCCAAAGAAAACGCCCATGTGTCCCAGCACGCAACCCGCCTCACGTGCCTCCAAGAATTTTTTTTTTTCCCCCCTCTTGCCCCGCCGAAACTGAGCAAAGCATACTGGGGCTTGTAGTCCTTGCGCCTCCTTTCCCTAGGTCCTCCGCGACAATCCGTCAGGTCCCGCCTATTATCTGCTCCCCAGGACATTTAGGCTTCTCTTGGCCCATGTGAAGACCAGGAAGTTGATAACTCGCGAGGCTCGCTACTGAGAGACGGTGGCTCGGATGGGACAGTCGCCAGGGATGGCGGAACGTAAGGATGGAGCGGGTGTCCGGACTGCTCTCTTGGACGCTGAGCAGATTCCTGTGGCTCTCGGGCCTCTCTGAGCCGGGAGCTGCCCGGCAGCCCCGGATCATGGAAGAGAAAGCGCTAGAAGTTTATGGTAATTAATTTTGTCCAGGGCACCATTTGGTGGTGAACGTGGAGGCTGGGCTAACAAGGGCCTCATCTGAGGGTTTGGAGTGTAAACTCGGGTGTTTTGCTGTATCTCCTTGGCAAGAGTAGAAAGCTTTTTGTCCCAGTCTTAAATCACGCGGGCATGTGGGTCTTCCTTAACACTTAGGCTCTTGCTAAATCCGGAGCAAGCCGAGTCCGGGTTATTTTCCTTGTGTGCCCCATATTCTAGTGGCCATCTCAAGACTTCTCGGCAGAGGCGTTTAAGATGCTTGATTAGGAAGCAGAACTGGCCTAATGGCCGCACTTGAGCCTCCTTCCTTCTTATCCCTAACCCTGGACACACACTCGTCTTTCCACCGTTGAGGATACTGTTGGGTGACCGCTTGGCCCAGGGTCACAGCCAGTCTGTTCTTCAGAGGCAGTAGGCAAGAGGTCCCCACGAGCCCGGCCATGAAATTATAGTTCTTTAACACGCCCACGCCTGGAGTGCAAAAGAACACACACGCACTGAGTTTTATATGTACATATGGCACCCCACTCCAGTACTCTTGCTTGGAAAATCCCGTGGACGGAGGAGCCTGTTAGGCTGCAATCCATGGGGTCGCTAAGAGTCGGACACGACTGAGCGACTTCACTTTCACTTTTCACTTTAATGCATTGGAGAAGGAAATGGGAGCCCACTCCAGTTGTTCTTGCCTGGGGAGTCCCAGGGACGGGGGAGCCTGGTGGGCTGCCGTCTATGGGGTCGCGCAGAGTTGGACACGACTGAAGTGATTTAGCATAGCATAGCATAACACACATAGTTTTTATGTGTATATTGAACATAGAATATTCTCAATTCAACCCCTGGAACCATCTTCATTGTACAGATGAGGAAACAGGTTTAGAGAGGTTAAACAACTATCTGGGGGCCACTCTGCCCATAAGGAAGCAGCAAAAACCAAAGCTCTTCTGTTTCCTAACTTGGTGCACTTTTCACCACTTCACGATTGCTTTATGACTTGCCTTTTTGCACTTATTAGTATTGTTTTTGAGACTACAAAGACTGGATCTAACTAGCACTCAGAGATTCCCGCTAACCCTAACCCAGGGTAAAAGTCTAACCACAAGAATGCAAATAATGCAGGTAAGGATTATAGACCAGCAGAAGAAGCTAGGGATGTTAAAGACCTTTGGCACTACTCTGGTTTACCTCTTGCTAGGTTAGGACTTAACCCTAGTCAGGTGACCGGTGTGAGTGGAATGATTTCCCCAAAGCAGTTAGACAGATTCCTGTCCTGTCAGGTCTCCATCTCCAGCATCTAGGGACAACAGGGCACTGGGGCTACAACTTTGGAAGAGGGAGATTTCTTGTCCTCACACTTACCTTGAAGGGGACCTTTATACACAAAAATAGAATTTTTAAAAATTATGTGCAGTACAAGTACCTGTATCAGAGATACAGGCAAAGAGGAAAGAGAGCCAGTAGTCTCTGACTAGGGGATCTGGAAGGACTTTAAGGAGAAGGGGTCACTTGAATTGGGCCTTGAAGCATTAGGATCTGGGCCTGTAAAGGGTACACAGCTTACTAAGCAGAGGGAAGAAGCAAGATTATAGAGGTAAGAAAATAACCTGTTTGGGGAACGGCAGGCAGGGCTACAGGATAGGGTTTGTGGTTAAAGGTGGAGGTGTGGTCAAAAATTGTTTTACAGAGCAGGTTGGAATGAGATCCTGAAGGTTTAAATATAAATGAAAAAGGTAATATCAGTGCAAAACCAGTAGAAGAATTTTAGTCAAGGGAGTAATGTGAGGAGAGCAACATTGCTTTCTTTCTAAAGAAATTAATCCAGATCACTGGAACAGTATCGAACAGTAGAGAAGTTGAATAAGGGGTGAGATTTAATTTCAGAGTCATTTAACATATAAACAATATAATACAGCTTGTGTATGTGAGCCTTACAGGGAAAAAGGCCTAGGATGAGGGGGAACTAACTCCTGTTAAGAAAACTTGTTTCCCCAAGCCCCAAGTTTCACAAGTCTTGCAAAGTTTCTTTTTCCTGCCTCCATTCTCAAATTCTGTTTCTAATCAAATGATAAGCTCAGGATTTGCTGGAGAGAAAGTAGAGCTTGATTGATTTGTTTTTCCCAGCAAGATTTCTGATTCCAAGAGTGTTGTAAATAGTAGAAGGAAACCTCAAGCCTGAGAACATCAAGCTTGTCCCTTGTGAACTCCTGCTTTTTTCTACCTCACCATTTCTTATTCTCCTTTTCCATCTTCTTCTACAACCTTAGAGTAAGAAGGAAGTCTTTTCCTCTGCAATGCCAACCCCGCCTCCCACATCGTTGATCTCATTCATTCCTGTTTATTTTACCAGCCTCCTTCTTAAAATTCAGTGTCCCTTCCTCTATTTGTGTTGTAAAAATATACTCATTTCCCTTATCCTTGTCACTGTTCTAGCTTTTTTAAAACCCACTGCCCTTTGCCCTTTCCTTCTTCCCTTTCAAAGTCCTAGGATTATGTTTGCAAGCTGGCCTCTACCTTCACCTCCCTACTGAAAGTGCTTTCTTGCAGGTGACCTCCTGACTAATAAATCAGAGACCTGGTTTAGCTCTCATTAACCTGAATTTTTCAGCAGCATTTGATGTTAATAATCATCCCCTCTTTCCTTCTCTACTGCTTTTTGCTTTGCTTCCTTCTGACCGCAAATTAGGTGCTTCCTACAGATCTATCCTTGGGTCTCTTTCCCTTTACATTTGAGGTCCTCCAACCTGGCTGCACATAAGAATAACCTGAGGGATTTTTTTAAGTCTCAATGCCCAAGTCCTCCTGTGAATCAGTTAAATCAGAATCCTGTGAATCAGTTAAATCAGAATCTTGGGGAGGGCTCAGACACCAGATTTTGTTTTGTTTTGTTTGTTTTTGAAGCATTCCTAGTGATTCCCTTGTTTGGCAAAGGTTAAAAACTATGGTTATACTCACTGTTGTTTGTGAATCCCATGATTTCAATAGCCACTCTAGCCTTGGTTCCCTTAAACCTTATGCTACAATTCCGTGTTGCTGGAATGTTCCATTGGTTTGCCCCTTAAGCACCTCAGAATGATTACATGTGAGATTTAATCACTTGTCTTAGTTCCCACCCAAATTTCTTCCTTTTTTCTTCTGATTCTATCTTGGTTCTTCCAGGCAGTTAGATTTACAATCTGAGTCATCTTCCTTTTCTCTCTTTCTTTGTCTTCTATGTCCAAACAATTGTCAGAGTCTGTCGATTCTGCCTTTAAAATTACTTCAATGTCTGTCTTGTTCTCTCTATTACTATGGTCATGTTCCTGTTTTAGGCTTGGCTTTTTCATCCGGTATCCCTGGCCCTGCCCTTTAGTGTAAGTCTACCAACTGGTCAATGAGTTACCAGCGGACAGTGTAACACTGTCTCTGTTATCCCCTTGTTCAGAGCCTCTTGAATAGATATTCTATTGCCTATAGCTGACTTTAAAAGACCCTTGATGGGCTGGCCTAAACTCTTAACTTCTTCACTTAATGCTGAGTTCCTGGCAAACTTAACTTGTTCATTTGGAAATGCTCCAAAATTTTACCCATTTTTAAAGACAATTCAGATTGCATTTCCATAAATCCTGAAACTAAGTTATTTCTTCCTCTTGAGCTTGTGTAACAAGCTATTTGCATATTCTCTCTGCAGAATTAGATCCAAGAAATTGGACATGAGGTACTAATAATCCACAAAAATGATTTTCTCAAAAGGAAATTTCTGTCAGAAATCTGGGGAGTGGCTGTAGTATTTGCTCAAACAAAAATAAAGTCAGTGTTTGGATTAAGACTGGCAAGATCAATTGTATTTAGAATATCCATGTTTTAACATAAGACCTTGTTTCTGATGATTCTTTAGATTTGATTCGAACCATCCGGGACCCAGAGAAGCCCAATACTTTAGAAGAACTGGAAGTGGTAACGGAAAGTTGTGTGGAGGTTCAGGAGATAAATGAAGACGACTATTTGGTTATTATAAGGTTCACGCCAACAGTACCTCATTGCTCTTTGGCGACTCTTATTGGTAAGGTTTTAGATAAAGATATTTATATATTGATACTGAATTATTCTAGCTGATACTGACCCACAGTAACAATTAGCATCATGGATCATACTTTATGGTTTACAGAATGTTTTCGATAGTTCTCACAATCAACATATGAGTCAATATTAGGTTTATTTTACAGATGAGGAACCTGAGGCTCAGGGAGTTTAAGGAACTTGCTTAGCATCATATAGTCAGGAAATGATGAAGTTGAGGCTCAACCCTAGGTCTCCTGACTTGAAGTGTGTTTTTTCTTTAGCTACACCATGCTGCTTCTCTACAATTAATGGAGGCTGGGTATGGGCCATCTTTTCGCCCCAGGTCTGGAGATGGGAATGGGTGTTGTCAGACTAGTGCCGTGCCCTCACCATCTTCTCCTTTTAGGTGCTCTCTTGGCTTCTATGTAGCATGGGCAGAAGGCCTGGTGGGAGGGTGTTTTTTCAGGTGCTTTTCTTTTTGAGAGGTTGCATTCCCAATACTTGGATTAGTTAGCAGTGAGATATACAGTCAATATCTTTGAATGTATATTTTGTGAAAAAAAGACGAAGTTTATTTCAAACCAAATCTTGATCCATGGGGAACCAGTTAAATAATCAGTGATGGTGTTTATCAACCATGAAATACTATGCAGTTATCAAAAAATGAAGAAACTCTCCATATACTAATATGGAAAGATCTCTGTGACATACTGTTAGGAAATAAAAGCAAGTATAATATTCCTACATTTATGTAAAAAAAAAGGTTAAAAATATATATTTATGTTTGGTTGCATATCATAAAGAAAACGTAAATGAATAGCTGAGATGAGGTGGGCATTAGTGATGGTGAGAACTGGTCAGATGGGGGATAGGGTAGGTGGAAGACTTTATACCTTTCTGTATTTTTAAGTTTTTGAACATTGAGCCTATATTATCTATTTGAAAATAGACAAATTTATAAATAGGCTTGGAAAGGTAAATATTTTATTATTGTTCCCACTGTTGTTGTGAGTTCTGTCTTTTCTCACTTGTTGGACCTGGGATCCCTCAGTTAGTGGTTTCCAGCATATGGGCCACATCTTGAGGGACTAGAAGGTCTGTGAATCTGTAGATGCTATTGTGGTTATAAAACTCCAGCACTAGAAAAAGCATTGTTGAATGCGTATTTTTTTGTCATTGGACAATTTCTGAATCAACAGGTATTGATAACAGATTTCAGAAAGTAATATTTATATTGTGTTTCTTAAATTATGAAACACAATTATAACAAACTTGTTGGCAATAATTTTGAAATTCCACAAATTCATAAAGAAGAAAAATCTCAAAAAGTTAGCATTAGAAAGTGTGCTCCAGGCTAAAATTCCAGCTCTGTTAGTTCTGTCACTTTGTGGCCTTGGGCAAGTTACATAACCTTTCTGAGCTTATCTCCTTATCTGTAAAAATAGTGATAATAAGGGTAACTGGAACCTGGTAGGCTACAGTCCAGGGGGTCGCAAAGAGTCAGACAGGACTGAAGTGACTTAGTGCACGCGCGCATGCGCACACATACACACACTGAGTTGTAGAGGTTAAATAATAGAAAGCATGAAATAGATGAGAAATGTTTTTTAGTTCTTCTTAAATATTCTTTAGTTATATGGTTATATAGGAACATGCTAATCACATTGATGTATCAGTTTTGTAACCATATGGACTACTAGCCTTCCACAATTATTAATAAACTATAATGAAAAACTTTACATATAAATATTTTTATTTATCTCTAATTATTGGTTCAGGATAAATTCCTATAAGTGGAATTATGGGGTCATATGGTCAGAGAAGGCAATGGCAATCCACTCCAGTACTCTCGCCTAGAAAATCCTATGGACGGAGGAGCCTGGTAGGCTGCATTCCTGGGGTCGCTAAGAGTCAGACACGACTGAGCGACTTCACTTTCACTTTTCACTTTCATGCATTGGAGAAGGAAATGGCAACCCATTCCAGTGTTCTTGCCTGGAGAATCCCAGGGACGGGGGAGCCTGGTAGGCTGCCGTCTATGGGGTTGCACAGAGTCGAACACAACTGAAGCGATGCAGCAGCAGCAGCAGCAGCATGGTCGAAATATTTTTAAGCCTCTGGGTAAATATTAGCAAGTCCTTGTTAAAAAGTTCATACTAGGAGTTCCCTGGCAGTCCACCAAGTTAGGACTCTGCGCTCTCACTGAAGGTGGCACACTGCAGAGGGTTGGGAACCATTTGCCTCAGATTGGGACTGGAACCCATGTGCCAGGACTCAAACCCAGCCAGAACCCTCGGCCTTCCAACTGAGATCACACTCCTGGTTTCAGGACCTGATGAAGCTCAGGTTCTTGATGTCTCACTGCATAAAGAATTCAGTGAGAGACAAAGTGGTAGGATAAGAAGTGGATTTATTTAGAGAGAAACAGAGTGTGGGACATTTCAGAAAGCAAGAGCAGCTGCGGTAGAAACACTCCACAAATAAGAGTGTGGAGGCTAATGAGTGGGAGAATTATTCCAACTATTTTGGGGAAAGAGTGGAAGTTTCTAGGAATTGGGCCACTGCCCACTTTTTGGTCATTTATATGTCAGCCTTGGGGCTGTCATGGCGCCTCTGGGTGTGTATCTTCAGTATACAGGGCCACGGGTCTAGTCGAAGTTAACTTGCCTGCCATCTTGGACCCGTTTGATTCTAATTAATAAGCTGATTGTGTCCTTGGGCTGTGTCATTGTTTCAGAAGTTGTGCTCTGCCCTCTTTCCTCCTGTTTCAGGTTCTGTCCCTGGTCAGGGAACTAAGATCCCACAATCTGGGCTGTGTGGCCAAAAAAGGAAAAAAAAAAAAAAGAAAATTCATTCTCTTTGACCTAAGAAGTAAGGAACTAGTTTCCTAGGAGAAGATAGTAGCATGTACAAAACAGATAGGGTAAATTTATAATAATAAATCTTGAAAGAAACTTATCTATTAATAAGGATATGATATAAAAATAATGCAATTTCTTAATTTCTATTGAAAATGAACATAATCAAGGAATTAAAGTATCAGTATGAGAAGTGTATGAAAAAGCTTGAATGATAAGTTGAATTTTTATTATGATTGCAGTTATTTTAAAACAAATGTTTGTGGATAAAGATTGAGAGAGCACATGAAATCAAAATAACTGTAAAGATGTCAAGATTAGTTTATGGTTGATATTTCAGTTCTGTACACTTCTTGAAAAGAGTTTTGTCACTTTTTTGGCCCTTTTGATATGGGATTCAGTTGAGACCCTTGGCTTTTCAGTGGGTTGCCTAGTAATGTATCATAGTAACTGTTCAAGCAACATGATTGGAAAACTCGATGAAGAGAGTCATCTTTCTGTGTGATGCATTAGAAGGCATTTCCTATGAGCAGGTAATACTGTTGCAAGAAAGAGTGGGTCTTGAGAGGATGGTCACATCCTAGGTCACATCTGATCCCTGGGACAGCCACCAAGTATGGGTTCTTAGCTTCGTGCAGGAAAAAATTCAAGAGCGAGCAAGCCATTAATAAAGTGAAAGAAGGCTTATTTAGGGAGGAAACACACTCCATGGACAGTGTGGGCCACCTCCAGAATGCAAGAGAGACACCAAGGGTAAAGGGGTAGTCAGTTTTTATAGATGTGGGTAATTTCATAGGCTAATGAATGGGAGGAGTAGTCCAGATATTCTTGGGGAACCATTGAGGATTTTCGTGAATTGGGTCACCACCCACTTCTTGGCCATTATGGTTAGCCATGGAGCTGTTGGGATGCCTGTGGGTGTGTCACATAGCTTGCTGATGGGTTACAATGAGTGAATACAAAGGCTCAAGTTCTGGTGGAAATCAACTTGTCCAGCATCTTGTATCTGTTTGGTTCTAATCAGTTTATGTCACGTCCTCAGGCTAAGTCATTCTTTTAAAGGTTGTGCCTTGCCCTCTTCCTGTCTCAGTACTAAGCAGAGAAAGGCACCTGAGTAAGAGTTCCACTCTGACTACTTAGGTTGTCACCTACTCAGTTACCCTGCAGTCCATGGGGTTGCAAAGAGTCGGATAGGACTAAGCGACTTCACTTTCACTTTTCACTTTCATGCATTGGAGAAGGAAATGGCAACTCACTCCAGTGTTCTTGCCTGGAGAATCCCAGGGACAGGGGAGCCTTGTGGGCTGCTGTCCATGGGGTCGCACAGAGTTGGACACGACTGAAGCGACTTAGCAGCAGCAGCAGCAGCAGCAGTTACCCTGGTATGTAATTCCAAAGACAAGGAAGACGCAAAGAGGGTGAGTGGGTATGATCTTGGGTGGCCTCAGTCTGCAGCAGCTTAAGGTGGGGCTTCAGTTCCTGGTCAGAGACTGAAGCCAGTGAAAGCACTGAATTCTAGTCACTGAACCAGTGGTCAGTGACAAGGCCCAAAGCTTTGCAGAGAGGAATTCCCACAAAGACAGAAAGTAGTGAAACAAGTAAAATGTTTATTAGGAAAAAAAGAATACAGAATGTGTGGATAGACACACGGGCAGACTCAGAGTCATGCCCTAGTGGTAGTTTGAATACTTTTATGGGGCATTTCTTCCGGGTTTCCTTTGACCAGTCGTCTTGCTTGCCGGGTTCTGAGTCAATATTTGGTATGTCTCAGGCTCCTCTCATTTATGCATGTGCTTCTTTTAGCCAGGATAGATTCTAGCAAAGAGGCCTGTGTGTAGTTGCCTCACTTACTCTGAGGTGATGCCCCCCTCTCTTCTGACCTCCAAGGAGCCTTTCTGTCCTGTGTAGTCAGGGAAGTCTCCTTTAAGAATGAGGAATATGTGGTCTTTTATCTCTTAACTTCCCTGATAGTTCAGTTGGTAAAGAATCCGCCTGCAATGCAGGAGACCCCAGTTCGATTCCTGGGTCAGGAAGATACCCTGAAGAAGGGAAAGGCTACCCACTCCAGTATTCTGGCCTGGAGAATTCCATGGACTATATATATAGTCCGTGGGGTCGAAAGGAGTCATGGACAGGACTGAGCGACTTTCACTTTCATATCTCTTAACTGGGCAGAGCCCAGCCTCCTCCCCTCCATTGTCCTGCTATTTTTGTCTTAAGAGTTTCAGAACAAACTCCAGCTGTTTGCCCCCAGGGCCCATCTATCTCCTGCCTCACAATAGGGCAGAAAAACCACTTGATAATCTTCTGCAAGAAGGCAGGAGATGAAGGGCATAGGATTTGCAGTCTAGATTTAACTTCTAGCTCCTTCCACTTATTAGCTATGTGATGTTGAACAACTCACTTATCTTGGTTCCTGACTGTAAAATGTAAAATAGTAATAGCTAACATTTATTGGATACTTAATTATGTGTCAACTACTATTTTAAGCATAAAAATATAGTTACTCCTCACCTTATACTTAGTGGTACTATTATAATACTTACGAAAACAGATAATGAAACTGAAATTCAGAGAGGTTAAGTAACTTGCCTGGTGTCACATAGCTAGTGTGTAGTGGAGCCAGTTTTGAACCCAGAGTATCTATCTCAGTATTCTATATTGCCTATCTTTAGAATACTGATATTCAAGAAAATGCTTTGTGAATTGTAAAACAGTTATTGTTTATGGATAAAATACTTACCTGAAACCATTCATCTCAGATTGGGATTTAACCGAGTCTCCAGTCCAGCCAAAATCTTGCCTGGGACTTGAAGGCACATGGTCAAGACTCTAACCTAACCAAAACCCAGTTTGGGACTAGAACCCAAGTGGCCAGGACTTGAACCCAGCTCCACGGTCTTTCAATTGAGATCATACCTGGTTTCAGTACCTAATGAAATGCAGGTTCTTGATTTCTCATCAAAGAAGGAATTCAGTAAGAGACAAAGTGATAGGTAAGAAATGAATTTATTTAGAGAGAAACATACTCCACAAATAGTATGGGCCATCCCAGAAGGCAAGAGTGGCCTTGGCAGAAGCATGTGCCACAGACAAGAATGTGTGCTGTTGTGGAGGGTGAATGCGGCCTTGAATCTGGTGTGGTTAGCTTTTATAGACAGGGTAAGATTGCTGGGAGAAATATCAATAACCTCAGATATGCAGATGACACCAGCCTAATGGCAGAAAGCAAAGAGGAACTAAAGAGCCTCTTGATGAAGGTGAAAGAGGAGAGCAAAAAACCTGCCTTAAAATTCAACATTCAGAAAACTAAGATCATGGCATCCAGTCCCATCACTTCATGGCAAATAGATGAGGAAAAAATAGGAACAGTGACAGACTTTATTTTCTTGGGCTCCAAAATCACTGTGGATGGTGATTGTAGCCATGAAATTAAAAGACACTTGCTCCTTGGAAGAAAAGCTTTGACAAACCTAGACAGCATATTAAAAAGCAGAGATATCACTTTGCCAACAGAAGTCCGTACAGTCAAAGCTATGGTTTTTCCAATAGTCATGTATGGATGTGAGAGTTGGACCATAAGGGAGTCTGAGCACCGAAGAATTGATGCTTTTGAACTGTGGTGCTGGAGAAGTTGAGGGTCCCTTGGACAGCAAGATCAAACCAGTCAACCCTAAAGGAAATCAACCCTGAATATTCATTGGAAGGCCTGATGCTGAAGCTGAAGCTCCAGTACTTTGGCCATGTGATACAAAGAGTTGACTCATTGGAAAAGACCCTCATGCTGGGAAAGATTGAGGGCAGAAGGGAGCCACCAGGGAAACCCATCTAGGGATGTAGATTTAGTTAAAATTGTGTTCTTATTTTGTGGTGGGAAAGAAGTGAAACATTGGCACTGAGGCTCTGTTCCAAGGTGATTTTTAATTTCTCTTAGAAGACTCAACTAGAAGAAAGAAAAAATTATTGAAATATGACTTGGTATTGGGGCAATAAACTGAACTTCAGAGGATCTTGTTTGGCGCAAACAACTACATTTGTACCTTGCAGGCATAGAGGATTCCAAATTTGAGAGTGCTTTAAAAAGTGGCTCTTACTTAGTTTTAAGTTTTTGCGTGGCCTGACCAGTTGTAAGCATTCCAAAGTTTAATGAATCTGTTGATCTTTGATGGAAGGCGAATTGATGTAGCAGACAGGATCTGGGGTTTTGCAGTGGTTTGGGTTCTAATCCCAGCTTGGTCACTATACTAGTTCTTTGATCTTCGTCAAGTTACATTGTGACCTTGGTTTCATAATTTGTAGAATGGGGTTGATAATACCTGACTCAGTGGATTATCATGAGGAATTTTTAAGGTTGTGCTTATATGTTAAAGATTAGCTAAAGGTGCCAGCCTCAAAGGAGGCCTACATTGGATTGAGTCTAAGCTGTTTTCAGCTACTGTTTTGTATGGAGATGCCTACACATAGCTGTATCCTTTTTCAAAAACCAATAAGAGAGATAATTGATGCATTTTTCCCCCCCTCCACAGGGCTGTGCTTAAGAGTAAAACTTCAGCGGTGTTTACCGTTTAAACATAAGGTAAGGAATGTATTTTTTGTTGTTGTTTTATAACAGCATTGTTGAGACTTGATGTACATATCATACAACCACCTATTTAAAGTGTAGAATTTAATGGGTTTTGGTATATTCACAGAATTGTGCAGCCATCACTACTGTACTTTAGAACATTTTCATTATCCCAGTAAAAACCCCATATCAATTAGCAGTCATTACCCATTTTTCCCAAACCTTATCCCATCCCTGGAAGTGGAATGTTAGTCACTCAGTCGTGTCTGACTCTTTGTGACCCCATGGACTTCAGCTCACTAGGCTCCTCTGTCCATGGAATTCCCTAGGCAAGAATACTGGAGTGAATTGCCATTCCCTTCTCCAGGGGATCTTTCCGACCCAGGGGTTGAACTTGGGTCTCCTGCATTGCAGGCAGATTCTTTACCATCTGAGCTACCTGGGAAGCCTATCCCTAGGCAACCACTTATGTACTTTTGTCTGTATAGATCTGACTATTCTGGATGTTTTATTTAAATGGAATCATACAATTTGTAAGCATCAGGATCTTTTCCAATGAGTTAGTTCTTTGCATCAGGTGACCAAAGTATTGGAGCTTCAGCTTCAGCATCAGTCCTTCCAATGAATATTCAGGACTTATTTCCTTTAGGATTGACTGGTTGGAACTCCTTGCAGTCCAAGGGGACTCTCAAGAGTCTTCTCCAGCACCACAGTTCAAAAGCATCAATTCTTCGGCGCTCAGCTTTCTTTATGGTCCAACTTTCACATCCGTACATGACTACTGGAAAGACCATAGCTTTGACTAGACAGACCTTTGTCAGTAAAGTAATGTCTCTGCTTTTTTTTTTTTTTAATTTTATTTTTAAACTTTACATAATTGTATTAGTTTTGCCAAATATCAAAATGAATCCGCCACTCTGCTTTTTAATATGCTGTCTAGGTTTGTCATAACTTCTTTTTCCAAGGAGCAGATGTCTTTTAAGTTCATGGCTGCAGTCACCATCTGCAGTGATTTTGGAGCCCAAGAAAAAATCTGTGACTGTTTCCATTGTTTCCCCATCTATTTGCCATGGAGTGATGAGACTGGATGCCATGATCTTAGTTTTTTGAATGTTGAATTTTAAGGCAGGTTTTTAGCTCTCCTCTTTCACTTTCATCAAGAGGCTCTTTAGTGCCTCTTCGCTTTCTGCCATTAGGCTGGGGTCATCTGCCTATCTGAGGTTATTGATATTTCTCCCGGCAATCTTGATTCCAGCTTGTGCTTCATCTAGCCCAGCATTTCACAAATTTCCCTAAATTACCAAAGTAAATGAGTATATGGGGTCTCCCAGGTAGCTCAGTGGTAAAGAATCCACCTGCCAATGCAGGAGATGTGGGTTTGATCTTTGGGTCAGGAAGAACTCCTGGAGAAGGAAATGGCAACCCAGGCAATGTTCTTGCCTGGGAAGTCCCTTAGACAGAGGAGCCTAGTGGGCTATGACTCTACAGTCTATGGCATCGTAAAAGTCAAACATGACTTAGTGACTAAACACCACCACCAACAAATGAATATAGATTGATTTTATATCACCTCCTTTGTTGTTCACAATAAGAGTTACTGTTAATGACATTGATGGAATTTATATGGTGTTTTGTATTTTAAAGAAAACTGAACAAGATGGTCTCTAAGGTCTCTTATAGCCATAATAGGTTATGATTTTTCCCCATCATGAAAAACATTTATCTCAGTAGTGAATAAGTATATGAGAATTAGATCATGTGCTCCAGTGTTCCCTGAAGAATAGACATATCTTTATCATATAGAATGATTTAGTTACCACAAAATTTGCAATAATTTTGTGGGTTTGTCTCAAAAACTCTGATTCTTGGAGATTAGCTCATTTGAGCAAGTGAGTGCAGCGGGACCCAGAGGGATAGCTTAACCAGTGGTGTACTTGAAAATAAATTTATCAAGATAATAGTAGATGAGAAAATGACGAAACTGAAAACTATATTATCGTGACCCTGTTTGTATAAAATACTCAATAAAAATAAACTTTCAGCCTTGGTGGGTGTGTGTGTTGTACGTGGGTATAGAGAAAAATATGGAAGAAAGTACACTAGATTAATGTGACTTTCTTTTGGGTGGGGCAGGGAGTAAGTTTAGATACCAATTTGGGAAGAAAAGGCAGAGTACAGGGGAGAGAGATTCTGGAGCAAAACATGTATGAGACCTCATCTGTGTAAAATCGTAGATTTGTGTTTATAAAAAAATAATGGGAATACCTCCTGTGGACTTTACCTGTGTGACGAAAAAAAAAAAAAAAAAATCCTTGTAACTTCAGCCTTCATTTTAGCAAAGAGCGTGAAGATGTGTCCCAAGTCTTTGATGTTGGAAACAGGATTGGGCTTTCATCCCTAGGCTCTGGAGTTCATTGTATATTCCACCTCACTCATCTAAGTGTTTTGCTTTCAATGTATTTTTTTCCTAGTTGGAAATCTACATTTCTGAAGGAACCCACTCAACAGAGGAAGATAGTAAGTGAATTTTGAACCATTATTAGAAAACAACTTTATATAGTACTTTATCTTGGATATGAGGTTCTTCCGCCAGCCAAGTGTCCACTGGGTCATTTGCAAAAGAGTACAAAATCAGCTACTAGCTTTTCCTTGAGAAGAAAGTAATTTTTTCAGTGGAACTCTGGGTGAACTAGAATTAAGCCCTGTGGATATTGACTGGTTTAGTCCAGGGGCCACACATCTGTAAAGAATATGCAGCTTTGGAAACCTTGACTTACAGACTCTCAGGAGAGCTTAACTCTTTTCTTTGGTGGCAGGATACAGAGCTGTATATTTGAAACTGAAATCAAAGGTCCAGAAAATAAAGCGTTAGGGAATCTTGGGGTAGGGGTTGTCTTTGTGAATTTGGATTAATGTATTATATTGAAATTTTTTTTTTTTTTTTTTGGCCATATTCTGTGGCATGTGGGATCTTAGTTCCCTGACCAGGGGTCGAATTGCAACATCTCCTGCAGTGGAAGCATGGAGTCTTCCTTAACCTTGTTTTTTTTTGAGAACTTTTTTTATATAAAGACTCTCTGGCCTACAGAGAGAAACAAAGTGGCAACCACTTAAAAACAGCAGAGATGGAATTCAGGAAAAGCAAAACTGGAATTACAGGAAAATTTTTTTCTCTTTAAGTCTTCCTTTCAAAACTTATGAATATTTAGCCAAAACCTGCGTCAAGTTTTCAAGGAGTTGAATTCTATATTAACAAACTAATAAAAATATTATCTGTTGCTGTAGATTGACAGAGTTATGCTAACTTGTGTGCGTGTGTTTTGCAGTCAACAAGCAGATAAATGACAAAGAGCGAGTGGCGGCTGCCATGGAGAACCCCAACTTACGGGAAATCGTGGAACAGTGTGTCCTGGAACCTGACTGACAGCTGTTTTAGAGCCACTGATGTATAATCATTTGATATATTTGTTTAAAGTCTTTGTAAAATGTAAAAGATTAATACATAGGTGATTTGTACCTCAAAGCATTTTTTTAAATGATGATTTCCAAGCAAGATTTAATTATCAGGTAGTACCTAGTTTGTTCAATGTCTAACATTCTCAGGATTTGTAACCCTTAAATGATCAGACAAAAATATTTTCTAGTTATTGTGTGTAAGATGAGTTGCTATTTTTCTGATGCCCATTCTGATGCTTTTCATGTCAAAATATTTACTGTGCCCAAATGTATTCAATTTAAACCATTACTCTGTAAAATAAATAAAACAAAGATGATTCTTGTACACACATTAGAATGTTTTTATTTAATTGTAAATTTCAGTGTAAACACTCAAAGATACTTCCAAACCTTTATTTTCTGATTATTATGTAGAATCAGAGATAGGAGAGCTAAGGCTTCCCTGGTGGTCTAGTGGTAAAGAATTGCCCTGCCAACAAGGGACACAGGTTCAATCCCTGGTCTGGGAAGATTCCACATGCCATGGAGCAACTAAGCCAGTGTTCTGCAACTACTGAAGCCCACATGCCTAGAGCCAGTGCTCCATAACAAGCGAAGCCAGGGCAATGAGAAGCCTGCACACTGCAACGAAGAGTAGCCCCGCTCGCAGCAGCTAGAGACAGCCCATGTGCAGCAGCAAAGACCCAGCACAGCCATAAATGAATGAATGAATCAATCAATCAATATTTTAAAAATCTATTTAAAAAAAAGAACTAAAAAGAGCCCTCAAGATCAGGCCTGGGCCCTGCTTTCCTTCAAGAAGAATCTTGGATCCATTTATAAATAAGGAAAAAATGGGAAGAGGGCCAGAACTGCTCGAGGTTTCAAGCCTGAAGCAAGCTCAAGTTAGCAAAGAGTTGATGCCAAGTTTGTATTTTTTTTTAATAACATTATTTGCCTTTTTTTTTTAAAGACTATTTTTTTGATGTGGACATGTTTAAAGTCTTTATTAAATTTGTTGCAGTATTGCTTCTGTTTTATGTTTTGGCTTTTTGGTTACAAAGCATGTGGGATCTTAGCTCGCTGACCAGTGATCGAACCTGCACCCCCTGTATTGGAAGCTGCTGCTGATGCTGCTAAGTCGCTTCAGTTGTGTCTGACTGTGCGATCCCATGGACTGCAGACTACCAGGCTCCTCCGTCCATGGGATTTTCCAGGCAAGAGTACTGGACTGGATTGCCATTGCCTTCTCCGTGTATTGGAAGACAAAATCTTAATCCATGGACCACCAGGGAAGTCCCAAGTTTAGATGTGACTAGATACTTCAGTGCCATGAGATTGTATGGTTAAAAGTGATAGGATGGCATACTCAGACAGAAATCCTGTGTCTGTCCAAGTCTTCACCATGGGCAGAGAAAGATCATGCCTTCTCAACAAAGTTTCAAAGGATTGTTGTTGTTTAGTCTCCAAGTTGTGTCAAACTCTTTTGCAACCCCATGGACTGTAGCTCACCAGGCTCCTCTGTCCATGGGATTTTCCAGGCAAGCATATTGGAGTGGGTTGCCACTTCCTCCTCCAGAAAATCTTCCTGACCCAGGGATTGAATCCTTGTCTCCTGCATCAATGGGCAGAATCTTTACCATTGAGCCTCTAGGGAAGCCTTCAAAGGATTAATGGGGGTGGGGGACAAAAATAAAACCGGTTCTGACACAACATCCTTTACAGAAATCCTGTTGAAACAATCTTGGCTTCTGCTGAGGCTCTGCACTGTGGGATGGTCACAGCAGAGCTTCATCCCCATGATCTTGAGATGATTAAAAGTTGCTGCTGTCAGAGAAACCACTGACTGTGGCATCAGTGCACCGAATTTGTGGAAATTTCAGTTGATTCTTGATCTTTTGCTGTGAAAATTCTCACTGGCTCCTCTCTTTCTTCCAGATCTTTAAAAATCTGTCACCCAGCATACATAAATATTAGTAATATTGCTGATCTTTAGTCATTATTGTATTCACTTCTTTCTAAATTACAAAGCCAGGGACTTCACAGTGATAACCAGTGATTAAGACTCTGCACTTCCGCTGCAAGGGGTGCAGGTTTGATTCCTGGTTAGGGAACTAGCTCCCACATGCCTCAGGGTACAGTCAAATAAATAAATAAACCACAAATCCACCAGGAAAGGTCCTTAGAACCAACACTAAGTTTCCAGTTTCATGGACTTCTGGGATCCAGGGCAAGAGCTAATAGTACCTAGTGTACACCCTGTCCCATATTCCACCACCTGCATACATGTGCACACAAACATGCTTCTTGACCAGCTGTCAGCTTCTGAAAGAAGTGACAAGCATCTGAGTGGGCTCTGGGGCTCACGGACCAGAGTCAAATACATGTCGATCCCCAAGTACTGACCAAGTACTTGATGGTCTGAGAAACCCAGGAAGCCTTATCTAGGGCTCCTAGAGTAGGGCTCTTTCTGTCTTCTTCTAATGAGACCCTGATACATAAAACTCTCATTGTCAGTTTCAGGTGTGGCTGGGGTTGACTGAAATCAGAGGCCCCTAGTGTGTGCTCTCACCAATTCATGCGCTTACTCACAGGTGCTCTCATCCACAGATATTTAGTGAGCGCTTTTTAAGTTTCAGGCACTGTCCTGAATGCTAAGGATTCAGAAGTGGATCAACCACTGTCTGTCCTCCTAGAGTTTGTACTATTGACTTCTGCCTTTGACCCCTCTCCCTTGCAGGCAGTGAGTGAGGCAAGCTGTCTTGTCTAGTGTCTGACCCTGTCCTAGCTAGGTAGGCGTGGAGGCTGGTCAACCAGAAGCAAAGACAAGATCATCCCCCTAAGGAACCGCCTGCAAGGAAACCACTGATGGTACAGCCAGAAGGGAGTCTCTGCTGCAGGCACCCCCATCCTGCTGCCCTGCTGCTCTTCAAAGTTAGCTGTAACTCTCTGCTACTGCCAGAATGTGATCTTTTTTATCTGTGCTATTTTGTGTGACTTACTCCAACTACAGTGTCTGAGATGGGGTCGCTAGTGGTCCCAAGTCCCATGTCCAAACCCTGGATGCCAGGGAGGTGACAGAATGGAGCATATGACCTGTATGAACAGTCTGGCTATCTCCAGCAAGACTCGCATGGTAGGAATTGCCCAAATACATCAAGAAATTAATTTAGTCCAATAACTAATGTCCAAATACATCAAGAAGATTAATTTAGTCCCATAACTAATGTCCACTTCAGTTCAGTTCAGTCGCTCAGTCGTGTCCGACTCATTGCGACCCCATGAACTGCAGCACACCAGGCCTCCCTATCCATCACGAACTGCTGGAGTCTACCCAAACCCGTGTGCATTGAGTCGGTGATGCCATCCAACCATCTCATCCTCTGTTGTCCTCTTCTCCTTCTGCCCTCAATCCTTCCCAGCATCAGGGCCTTTGCAAATCAGTCAGCTCTTTGCATCAGGTGGCCAAAGTATTGAAGGTTCACCTTCCAATGAACAATCAATCAGGACTGATCTGCTGGTGGATCTCCTTGCAGTCCAAGGCACTCTCAAGAGTCTTCTCCAACACCACAGTTCAAAAGCATCAACTCTTCGGCACTCAGCTTTCTTTATAGTCCAACTCTCACATCCATACATGACCACTGGAAAAACCATAGCCTTGACTAGACAGATCTTTGTTGGCAAAGTAATGTCTCTGCTTTTTAATATGCTGTCTAGTTTGGTCAGTAAGGCTGAAGAAGCCGAAGTTCAACGACTCTATGAAGCCCTACAAGACCTTTTAGAACTAACACCCAAAAAAGATGTCCTTTTCATTATAGGGGACTGGAATGCAAAAGTAGGAGGTCAAGAAACACCTGGGGTAACAGGCAAATTTGGCCTTGGAATACGGAATGAAGCAGGGCAAAGGCTGATAGAGTTTTGGCAAGAAAATGCACTGGTCATAACAAACACCCTCTTCCAACAACACAAGAGAAGACTCTATACATGGACATCACCAGATGGTCAACACTGAAATCACATTGATTATATTCTTTGCAGCCAAAGATGGAGACGCTCCATACAGTCAGCAAAAACAAGACCAGGAGCTGAATGTGGCTCAGACCATGAACTCCTTATTGCCAAATTCAGACTGAAATTGAAGAAAGTAGGGAAAACCACTAGACCATTCAGGTATGACCTAAATCAAATCCCTTATGATTATACAGTGGAAGTGAGAAATAGATTTAAGGGCCTAGATCTGATAGATAGAGTGCCTGATGAACTATGGAATGAGGTTCGTGACATTGTACAGGAGACAGGGATCAAGACCATCCCCATGGAAAAGAAATGCAAAAAAGCAAAATGGCTGTCTGGGGAGGTCTTACAAATAGCTGTGAAAAGAAGGGAAGTGAAAAGCAAAGGAGGAAAGGAAAAATATAAGCATCTGAATGCAGAGTTCCAAAGAATAGCAAGAAGAGATAAGAAGGCCTTCTTCAGTGATCAATGCAAAGAAATAGAGGAAAACAACAGAATGGGAAAGACTAGAGATCTCTTCAAGGAAATCAGAGATACCAAAGGAACATTTCATGCAAAGATGGGCTCGATAAAGGACAGAAATGGTATGAACCTAACAGAAGCAGAAGATATTAAGAAGAGACGGCAAGAATACACAGAAGAACTGTACAAAAAAGAACTTCACAACCCAGATAATCACGATGGTGTCATCACTGACCTAGAGCCAGACATCCTGGAATGTGAAGTCAAGTGGGCCTTAGAAAGCATTACTACGAACAAAGCTAGTGGAGGTGATGCAATTCCAGTTGAGCTCTTTCAAATCCTGAAAGATGATGCTGTGAAAGTCCTGCACTCAAATGCCAGCAAATTTGGAAAACTCAGCAGTGGCCACAGGACTGGAAAAGATCAGTTTTCATTCCAATCCCAAAGAAAGGCAATGCCAAAGAATGCTCAAACTACCGCACAATTGCACTCATCTCACAGGCTAGTAAAGTAATGCTCAAAATTCTCCAAGCCAGGCTTCAGCAATATGTGAACCGTGAACTTCCTGATGTTCAAGCTGGTTTTAGAAAAGGCAGAGGAACCAGAGATCAAATTGCCAACATCCGCTGGATCATCGAAAAAGCAAGAGAGTTCCAGAAAAACATCTATTTCTGCTTTATTGACTATGACAAAGCCTTTGACTGTGTGGATCACAATAAACTGTGGAAAATTCTGAAAGAGATGGGAATACCAGACCATCTGATGTGCCTCTTGAGAAATTTGTATGCAGGTCAGGAAGCAAGAGTTAGAACTGGACATGGAACAACAGACTGGTTCCAAATAGGAAAAGGACTATGTCAAGGCTGTATATTGTTACTCTGCTTATTTAACTTATATGCAGAGAACATCATGAGAAACGCTGGGCTCGAAAAACACAAGCTGGAATCAAGATTGCCGAGAGAAATAGCAATAACCTCAGATATGCAGATGGCACCACCTTTATAGCAGAAAGTGAAGAGGAACTCAAAAGCCTCTTGATGAAAGTGAAAGTGGAGAGTGAAAAAGTTAGCTTAAAGCTCAACATTCAGAAAATGAAGATCATGGCATCCGGTCCCACCACTTCATGGGAAATAGATGGGGAAACAGTGGAAACAGTGTCAGACTTTATTTTTCTGGGCTCCAAAATCACTGCAGATGGTGACTACTGCCATGAAATTAAAAGACGCTTACTCCTTGGAAGGAAAGTTATGACCAACCTAGATAGCATATTCAAAAGCAGAGACATTACTTTGCCAACAAAGTTTCATCTAGTCAAGGCTATGGTTTTTCCTGTGGTCATGTATGGATGTGAGAGTTGGTCTGTGAAGAAGGCTGAGTGCTGAAGAATTGATGCTTTGGAACTGTGGTGTTGGAGAAGACTCTTGAGAGTGCCTTGGACTGCAAGGAGATCCAACCAGTCCATTCTGAAGGAGATCAGCCCTGGGATTTCTTTAGAAGGAATGATGCTAAAGCTGAAACTCCAGTACTTTGTCCACCTCGTGCGAACAGTTGACTCCTTGGAAAAGACTCTGATGCTGGGAGGGATTGAGGGCAAGAGGAGAAGGGGACGACAGAGGATGAGATGGCTGGATGGCATCACTGACTCGATGGACTTGAGTCTGAGTGAACTCTGGGAGTTGGTGATGGACAGGGAGGCCTGGTGTGCTGCGATTCATGGGGTCACAAAGAGTCAGACATGACTGAGCGACTGATCTGATCTGATCTGATCTAGATTGGTCATAACTTTCCTTCTAAGGAGTAAGCATCTTTTAATTTCATGGCTGCAATCACCATTTGCAGTGATTTTGGAGCCCCCCCAAAAAATAGTCAGTCACTGTTTCCACTGTTTCCCCATCTATTTGCCATGAAGTGATGGGACCGGATGCCATGATCTTCGTTTTCTGAATGTTGAGTTTTAAGCCAACTTTTTCACTCTCTTCTTTCACTTTCATCAAAAGGCTCTTTAGTTCCTCTTCACTTTCTGCCATAAGGGTGGTGTCATCTGCATATCTGAGGTTATTGCTATTTCTCCCGGCAATCTTGATTCCAGCTTGTGCTTCTTCCAGCCCAGCGTTTCTCATGATGTACTCTGCATATATGTTAAAAAAGCAGGGTGACAATATACAGCCTTGACATAGTCCTTTTCCTATTTGGAACCAGTCTGTTGTTCCATGTCCGGTCCTAACTGTTGCTTCCTGACCTGCATACAGGTTTCTCAAGAGGCAGGTCAGGTGGTCTGGTATTCCATCTCCTTCAGAATTTTCCACAGTTTATTGTGATCCACACAGTCAAAGGCTTTGTCATAGTCAATAAAGCAGAAATAGATGTTTTTCTGGAACTCTTTTACTTTTTCCATGAGCCAGCGGATGTTGGCAATTTGATCTCTGGTTCCTCTGCCTTTTCTAAAACCAGCTTGAACATCTGGAAGTTCACATTCATGTATTGCTGAAGCCTGGTTTGGAGAATTTTGATCATTACTTTACTAGCATGTGAGATGGGTGCAATTGTGCGGTAGTTTGAGCATTCTTTGGCATTGCCTTTCTTTGGGATTGGAATGAAAACTGATCTTTTCCAGTCCTGTGGCCACTGCTGAGTTTTCCAAATTTGCTGGCATTTGAGTGCAGGACTTTCACAGCATCATCTTTCAGGATTTGAAAGAGCTCAACTGGAATTGCATCACCTCCACTAGCTTTGTTCGTAGTGATGCTTTCTAAGGCCCACTTGACTTCACATTCCAGGATGTCTGGCTCTAGGTCAGTGATCACACAGTCGTGATTATCTTGGTCATGAATATCTTTTTTGTACAGTTCTTCTGTGTATTCTTGCCACCTCTTCTTAATGTCTTCTGCTTCAGTTAGGTCCACAGCATTTCTGTCCTTTATCGAACCCATCTTCGCATGAAATGTTCCCTTGGTAACTCTAATTTTCTTGAAGAGGTCTCTAGTCTTTCCCATTCTGTTGTTTTCCTCTATTTCTTTGCATTGATCACTGAAGAAGGCCTTCTTATCTCTTCTTGCTATTCTTTGGAACTCTGCATTCAGATGCTTTTATTTTTCCTTTTCTCCTTTGCTTTTCGCTTCTCTTTTTTTCACAGCTATTTGTAAGACCTCCCCAGACAGCCATTTTGCTTTTTTGCATTTCTTTTCCATGGGGATGGTCTTGATCCCTGTCTCCTGTACAATGTCACGAACCTCATTCCATAGTTCATCAGGCACTCTATCAGATCTAGTCCCTTAAATCTATTTCTCACTTCCACTGTATAATCATAAGGGATTTGATTTAGGTCATACCTGAATGGTCTAGTGGTTTTCCCTACTTTCTTCAATTTCAGTCTGAATTTGGCAATAGGGAGTTCATTATCTGAGCCACATTCAGCTCCTGGTCTTGTTTTTACTGACTGTATAGAGCTTCTCTATCTTTGGCTTCCAAGAATATAATCAATTTGATCAGCGTTGACCATCTGGTGATGTCCATGTGTACAGTCTTCTCTTGTGTTGTTGGAAGAGGGTTTTTTCTATGGCCAGTGCATTCTCTTGGCAAAACTATTAGCCTTTGCCCTGCTTCATCCTGTATTCCAAGGCCAAATTTGCCTGTTACCCCAGGTGTTTCTTGACTTCCTACTTTTGCATTCCAGTCCCCTATAATGAAAAGGACATCTTTTTTGGGTGTTAGTTCTAAAAGGTCTTGTAGGTCTTCATAGAACCATTCAACTTCAGCTTCTTCAGTGTTACTGGTTGGGGCATAGACTTGGATTACTGTGATATTGAATGGTTTGCCTTGGAAACGAACAGAGATCATTCTGTCATTTTTGAGATTGCATCCAAGTACTGCATTTTGGCCTCTTTTGTTGACCATGATGGCCACTCCATTTCTTCTAAGGGATTCCTGCCTGCAGTAGTAGATATAATGATCATCTGAGTTAAATTCACGCATTCCAGTCCATTTTAGTTCTCAGATTCCTAGAATATCAATGTTCACTCTTGCCATCTCCTGTTTGACCATTTCCAATTTGCCTTGATTCATGGACCTGACATTCCAGGTTCCTATGCAATATTGCTCTTTACAGCATCGGACCTTGCTTCTATCACCAGTCACATCCACAACTGGGTATTGTTTTTGCTTTGGCTCCATCCCTTCATTCTTTCTGGAGTTATTTCTCCACTGATCTCTAGTAGCATATTGAGTACCTACTGACCTGGGGAGTTCCTCTTTCAGTATCCTATCATTTTGCCTTTTCATACTGTTCATGGGGTTCTCAAGGCAAGAATACTGAAGTGGTTTGCCATTCCCTTCTCCAGTGGACCACATTCTGTCAGATCTCTCCACCATGACCCGCCTGTCTTAGGTGGCCCCATGGGCATGGCTTAGTTTCATTGAGTTAGACAAGGCTGTGGTCTAGTGTGATTAGATTGACTAGTTTTCTGTGAGTATGGTTTCAGTATGTCTGCCCTTTGATGCCCTCTTGCAACACCTACCCTCTTACTTGGGTTTCTCTTACCTTGGATCTGGGTATCTTTTCACAGCTGCTCCAGCAAAGCACAGCTGCTGCTCCTTACCTTGGACGAGGGGTATCTCCTCATGGCTGCCCCTCCTGACCTTGAATGTGGAGTAGCTTCTCTAGGCCCTCCTGCGCCCGCAAGTGAAAAATAGCGGTACATAAATTCACAAGATGAGTTGTCCAGTCACATCTCTGGCAAAGTCAGCAAATTTTTTCAGAAAAGGGCCAGATAGTAAATTTTTAGGTGTTGCCTCTCTGTGCAAGTATTCAACTCTGCTTTTCTAGCACAAAAGCAGCCAGTACTATGTAAATGAATGAGTGTAGCTCTGTTCCAGTAAATTTTATCTGTGGACACATTTGAAGTTCTTTTAATTTTCATATCATGAAATATTCTTTTGATTTTTTTTAACCATTTAAAAATATTTTTAAAAAATCAGCTAATTTCTCAACAGAAACTCTACAAGCCAGAAAAGAATGGCACGATATATTCCAAGTGATGAAAGGGAAGAACCTACAACCAAGAATAACTCTACACAGCAAGACTCTTGTTCAGATTTGATGCAGAAATCAAAAGCTTTCCAGACAACAAAGTTAAGAGAATTCAGCACCACTAAACCAGTTTTTGGAGAAGGCAATGGCACCCCACTCCAGTACCCTTGCCTGGAAAATTACATGGATGGGGGAGCCTGGTAGGCTGCAGTCCATGGGGTTGCGAAGAGTTGGACACGACTGAGCCACTTCACTCTCACTTTTCACTTTCATGCATTGGAGAAGGAAATGGCAACCCACTCCAGTGTTCTTGCCTGGAGAATCCCAGGGACGGGGGAGCCTGGTGAGCTGCTGTCTATGGGGTCGTACAGAGTTGGACACGACTGAAGCAACGTAGTAGTAGTAGTAAACCAGTTTTACAACAAGTGCTAAAGGAACTTTTCTTTAGGCACGAAACACAAGAAAAGGAAAAGACCTACAAAAATAAACCCTAAAAATAAAAAATCCCTAGCTTGTGTGTTGTGCAAAAGCAAGCATTGAACTGGATTTGGCCTGTGGGCCATTTGTTAACCCTTGATCTGTAAGGATGACTCTTAATTTTTTGGAAGGGCTCAGACGTCTTTAAAAATCTTATAAAACATATGGAATAGACCCTTTCCCTAGAGGGAAAAGGCACACAGTGAAAACTTCGCAAATGGCTCCAGGACTTTCATGAATTCGCTAAGTAGTCAGTAACCTTGGTCTCTAATTCATGCTAGCTGAGCCCTTGAGCTGCCCATTCCTTTAAGATCTCGGAGCCACAGCCAGCCGTGACTGGGAGTCACTATCTACCTAGACTGTAACAAACAATCAGAAGCTTTCTCAGCTCCACCTGAAGCGACTGCCATGTGACCCAAACTGCAGACATCTCCAGCAGGATACAATTAACTGTAATTAGTGGGGGGACTCTCTGTTAGGAAGGTGAGGGATTGCTGTAACCGTGGCCTTACATTCATGGCCCAGTTGGTGACTGTCCTGTGTTAAATACAACAACAGAAAACAAGCCAGTGAACTGTAAGGAGTGAACCTCATCACTGGCGCAGAACTGCTAGAAACACGATATTTTAAGCTGCAGGTGGGTGCTGAGTGTGTCATGTTACTGTTTTTTCTTAAATTTTTGTTTATTTTGGCTCTGCTGGGCCTTCCTTGCTGTGAGTACTTTTCTCTAGTTGTAGAGAGCAGAGGCTACTCTCTGGTTGTCGTGCGTGGGCTTCTCGTTGCAGTGGCTTCTCTTCTCTTCTAGAGCACGTGCTCTAGGGCACAGGCTCAATAGTTACGGTGCATGGGGCTTACTTGCTCTAAGGCATGTGGAATCTTCCTGGATCAGGGATCAAACTGGTGTCTCCTGGGTTGGCAGGCAGATTCTTCACTGCTGAGGCACTTGGGAAGCCCTGTTATTTTATTTTTTACATCTAAATATATGGAATATTTTGTTAATAAAATTTTTTAAAACCCACTTGATCTTGACTGGGCCAGTGGTTGTCTTTGATTCAGGTTAGGTGGCCTACAGAGGTGAACTCAGTCCTTGCGTGAACTTGTTTGGGAGAGATGAGCTAAGGGAAGGATGAAGGTAGCAGCTACAGTGTGTTCTATGATGTTCTCTCTGAGGGTTTTTAGTATCACACAGACCTTTGATCCTTATAATGGAGGGGGTTCAGAGCACAGACCCTGCTACCAACAAGATGTTCTAATCCTGAACTTAGCCACTGTGTGTCCTTGGCCAAGTAACCTAATCTCTCTGTTCTTTAGTTACCTCATCTATGAAATGAGGATGATAAAAGTACCTATTTCATAGGACTGTTAGGAGAATTATGAGGGAATGCTTGTAAGTGCTGAACACAATGCCTAGAACATAGTAAATGCTTTATTGTTTGTAGTTTGTTCTAGTCGCTAAGTTGTGTCCGACTCTTTGTGACCCCATGTACTGTAGCCCCCCTCTGTCTATGGGATTTCCTTGGCAAGAATACTGGACAGGGTTGCCATTTCCTTCTCCAGAGGATATTCCTGACCCAGGGATTGAACTTGCGTCCCTTGCATCTCCTCCACTGGCAGGCGGATTCTTTACCACTGAGCCACCAAAGAAGCCCAAATGCTTTATTAGTGTTTGTTAAATAAAAATAGATAAGAGGGGAAATTCCTGGCAGTCCAGTGTTTAAAACTTGGCGCTTTCACTGCCGTGGCCCAAATTCAATCCCTGATTGGGGAACTAAGATTCCACAAGCCGCTAAAAACAAAGAAAGAGCCTAAGGACAGGGCCCCTTGGTTCTAAGTTACTTGATTGAGACGACAGTTTTCCTCCCTGCTGCTGCTGCTAAGTCACTTCAGTCGTGTGCGACTCTGTGCGACCCCATGGACTGCAGCCTACCAGGCTCCCCCGTCCCTGGGATTCTCCAGGCAAGAACACTGGAGTGGGTTGCCATTTCCTTCTCCAATGCATGAAAGTGGAAAGTGAAAGAAGTCGCTCAGTCGTGTCTGACTCTTAGCGACCCCATGGACTGTAGCCTACCAGGCTCCTCCATCCATGGGATTTTCCAGGCAACAGTACTGGAGTGGGGTGCCATTGCCTTCTCCTTTTCCTCTCTGGCTGGGTGCTATTACCTGAGAACCACTAGATGGCAGCAGAGCCCAGGCTTCCAGGTTTCCAGCTGATGATTGAACAGGACTGGAAGAGTCCTGATCAGCTGCCCTGGGTGTTCTCTGTCTTCAACCCAGGGAGCTGCCTAGGGACCCCTACAGTAGCACACTCGTTCTCTGACTGGGCTGCACCATACTGCGGGAATGGCGGTCTGCACCTTTGTTCTGACAAGGGTGATTATCACAGAAGTCTTTCTTGCACGTGGAATTACTTTGCCAAAGGTTATAAGTGATTCTGAGGCTTTTGACACACATTAGCTGGTGAATTGCCTTTCTTGTACCAACTGACACCCATCAACAATGGGGGTTTGTGTCCCTGCCCTACACTAATTAATACTGTATTGGGTATTATTATTTTATTTTTATATTTTCCCTTGCTGCTTATTTTTTTATTGGAATATATTGATAGTTGATTAACAATGTTGCATTAGTTTTTGCTGTAAAAATCTTTGTCCAACATGGAGAATTTTAAAATGTGATGTTTTATTTGCATTTGTTTGCTAAGATTAAATGTTAAAAAATATTTCTATTGACATTTAAAAAAATCATCTGTTTATACCCTTTAGTTTTCTAAGATGTTCATTTAAAAAATCTCTTTATATAATATGGATATGAGCAGTTTCTGTCATACATACGTTTCCCAGTTTTTTTGTTGCATGGACACATTTAACGATTATTTATTTTGTTTTTGAATGAGTAATACCTTAAAGTGGTTCAAACATCAAAAAGCATAGAAAGATCAGTGAAAAGATACCTTTTGAACAATCTACCAAGTTCTCACCCTTCCCAATAGGTTTCATGGGTAATAATTTCTTACTTTTTGTTCCAGAGAATTTTTATGCCTGTAAAATCCCATATATATCCCTTTGTACAAATGTTAGCATATAACATGCCAGATTCCATTGTTTTATGACTTACTGTGTTATTATTTTTTTACTTAATATATTTTGATATGTTTCCATAGCAATCTACAAAGAGCTTCCTCATGTTTTTTACAGTGTTATAGTGTTTCAGGTATATATCGTATTTTATTTAACAAGTCTCCTATTGATGGACATTTAGGTTTTTCCATTATTTCACTCTTACAAACACTGCTACAATGAACAACCTTATACATCCCTTTTATCATACATGTACAAGTGGATCTCTAGGATAAATCTCTGAAAATAAGATTGCTGGGTAAAGGATCTAAGTGTTTATAATTAAATGGATACTGACCAATTGCCCTCAACAGAGATCGTGCAGATTTACATTCCTACCACCAATGTATTAATGTGCCTAAGGCATCACCAAACTTTTAGATTTTTGTTAAACTAATATGTGAACACTTTTACCTCAGTGGAGTTTTAGTTAGTATTTCTCTCATTATGAGTGAGTTTGAGCACCTTTTTATAGGAGTAGAGACATTTGTGTTTCCTTTTCTGTGAACTATTTTTGTTCATATCATTTGTCCATTTTTGTGATTAGTCTCTTCCTTAATGACTTGTAGGAAGTCTCTACATATTAGACAGAAAGTAACCCTTTGTGATGTGTTACAAGCTTTTTGTTTGTTTCAGTTTGCCACTTATTTTTGACTTTTCTCTCTTTTTAGTCCCATGAAGAGTTTTTCATATTTTTGCATACTTTCATTTATCAACCGTTAATTTTTTGTATCCTGATTTCTTTGTCATAATTAGGAAAGTATTCTCTCCAAGGCTAGAAAACATTTTTCCTATGGTTCTCTTCATTTTTTTATTATTATTATTTTTTATATGGCTCTCTTTAATATTTTAACATTTCAATCTTTGAGCCATTTGGAATTTTCGCTGGCTTATAATGAGGAATAAAGCCAACTCAGTTTTTTTTTTTTTTGTCAACTCAGTTTTTATCCAGATGGCTCATTATTGTCTTAATATGAGTTGTTGAATTTTATCCATGACCATTATTTTCAAATCTTATTTATGAATCATATGATTACAGGGTTATTTTTTATAATGACAAAGTACAACTTAATGTTTAACAATATGTAACGTATAAAATAATTTATATTACATTCATTTAATGGAATCTCAGTGTTTTCAAGGCTCTTCAAGTACATGTTAGAATTCTCAAGATAAATTAAGAAAAGCAAAGTCAAAACAATAAATGCCAAGTGATCCCAATTAAAAGCAAAAGAGTGCTGTCCTGGCCACAGGTACAAAAGAGTATCTGTCTTATAAAAACAGATGGAAGGAAGTGCATTAAAATTTAAGAGTAGTTATCTCTGCCTTCAAAAATAGTTTATTTGGAATGAAGATGTTTCTTTTTAATAATATGACAACCCCTGACAAGTGCTACTGAAAACATATACACACAAAAAAACTTACGGTATACATGTCCTTTGTAAAATCATTTTATTTACTTATTTCAAAAAATACTTATTTTTGTTTTATTTATTTGGCTGCACTGAGTCCTTGTTGCAGCATGTGGGATCCCTGACCAGGGATAGAACCCAGGCCACCTACATTAGGAACACAGAGATTTAGCTACTGGACTACCAGGGAAGTCCCTAACACCATTTACAAAATACATATATTTAAAGGTGGGAGATAAATAAAACGTACTTCTCCCCTTGGGAAAATTTCCTTTGATTCTATCCAAACTCCTAAGACTTGTGCTGCGGCACACTGGTCACATTCTTGGATGTCAAGAATGTGTTTTCTATTTCCTTTCTTCTTAGATGTTTCCTTTCTCTCCCTCAGCTCAGGGGACAATGTTTTCTTGTTATTTCAGGCTCACCTTGGTCGTAATGAAGGGATTTAGTTTTACCAAGGGCCTTGGTCTTTGGCATTTCCTATGATCATTTCTTTGATCATAGAAGCAATATAGAAACATAGCAAAACCAAAAAAAAAAAGTTCAAAAAATATAAAATACAAAATGGAAACTAGAGGTCTCCTTTCCTACCCACTCAAGTGTTACTCCTCAATGAAAACCACTTTGAACAATTTTTAGTTTTAGTTTTTCTGCTAATTATCATAATAAATATTATGTTTTACTTTTTAAAACGTATATTTATTTTTGGTTGTGGTGGGTCTCTGCTGCTGCATGTGGGCTTTCTCTAGTTGTGGCAGGTAGAAAGAAAGAAAGAAAGTGAAGTCACTCAGTCGTGTCTGACTCTTTGCAACCCCATGGACTGTAACCTATCAGGCTCCTCCGTCCATGGGATTTTTCAGGCAAGAGTGCTGGAGTGGATTGCCATTTCCTTCTCCAGGAGATCTTCCCGTCCCAGGAATCGAACCCTGGTCTTCCACATTGCAGGCAGACATTTTACCATCTGAGCCGCGGCAGGTAGGGACTAGAAGCTTCTCATTGCGGTGCTTCTCTTGTGGAGCACCGGCTCTGGAGCACAGGCTCAGTAGTTGTGGTACACAGGGCTGAGTTGCTCCGGGGCATATGGGATCTTCCAGGACCAGGGATAGAACCTGTGTCCCGTACTTGGCAGGCGGATTTTTATCCACTGGACCACCAGGGAAGTCCTTTAAATTTCAAAAAATTTCAGACTTACAGAGAAGTTGCAAGAATTCACCCAGATTTTTCAACTGTTAACAGCTTTTTCTCACTCTACATATATACATATTCCTTTTGCTGAACCATTTGAGGAACAGTTATAGGCATGATGCCATTTCTCCCCAAAATATTACAACATGCATGACTGAAGAGGAAGGACATTCTCCTCCATGACCACAATACAGTCCTCTCACTCAGAAAACACAACGCTGATTTGCTGTTGTTGTTCAGTCGCTCATTTGTGTCCAACTCTTTGCGACCCCGTGGACTACAGCATGCCAGGCTTCCCTGTCCTTCACTATCTTCCAGAGCTTGCTCAGATTCATGTCCATTGAATCAGTGATACCATCCAACCATCTCATCCTCTCTTGCCCCCTGCTCCTCCTGTCTTCAGTCTTTCCAGGAGGAGATGATTATGTAATAAAATGTCCATATTCAAATTTATGCAATTGTCCAATAATGTCCCGCTAACTTTTTAAAAATCCGGGATCCAATCACTCATCACATATTGATCTGAGTTGCTGTGTATTCAGCTTCTTTAATGTAGAATAGTCTGGCTTTTCTTTCATGACACTGGTTTTTCAAAGAGGTGTGCTGTTTTGCAGAATGTTTCTCCATCTGGATTTGTCTGATACTTTCCTCATGATTAGTTTCAGCTTCTATATTTTTGGAAGGAGTACTACATAGATGATACATAGTACTACATAGATCCTACATAGATCTTTCTCAGTGCCACATATCAGTGGGCACATGAGGTCAGTTTGTCCCATTATTATTATTATTATTTTTAGCTGCATCCCCTGGAATCCTAGTCCCCTGACCAGGGATTGAACCCATGACCCCTGAGTTGGAGGCAAAGAGTCTTAACCATTGGACCACCAGGGAACTCCTAGTCCTGTTATTGTTGATGCTAAATGTGGGCATTTTATTAAGGTGGTATCTGCCAGATTCCTGCATTGTCCAAGTACCTTTTCCCCTCTGTCGTTTTGAGTAGTAATCTGTGGGGTGATACTTAGAAACCCTGTGAGCTTCCTGTTTTCTAACAGTCTTTCACTCAATGGTTGTAATATCCAATGATGAATTCTGCCTGAATCACTCATTACCTGTGGTGGTAAAGCACTGGCTTTTCTAATTCCATTATTTCTTCTATACTTCGGAGCTGGCATTTTTCTATGAGAAATAGCTTTCCTTTCTTTCCCTCTTCTTGCTTTAATTTTTATTTTTAAATATCAGATTAGGGTCTTCCCTGTTGGTCCAGTGGACTTCCCTGGTAGATCAGTTGGTAAAGAATCAGCCTGCAATGCAGGAGACCCTGGTTCTATTCCTGGGTTGGGAAGATCCACTGGAGAAGGGATAGGCGATCCACTCCATTATTCTTGGGTTTCCCTTGTGGCTCATCTGGTAAAGAATCTGCCTGCATAGGGGGAGACCTGGGTTTGATCCCTGGGTTGGGAAGATCCCCTGGAGAAGGGAAAAGTTACCCACTCCAGTATTCTGGCCTAGAGAATTCCATGGACTGTATAGTCCATGAGGTCGCCAAGAGTTGGACACGACTGGGTGACTTTCACTTTCACTTGTTGGTCCAGTGGCTAAGACTCCATGCTCCCAATGCAGGGACACAGATTCAACCCCTGGTAGGGAACTGGATCATGTACACTGCAACTAAAGAATCTGCAGGCCACAACCAAGACCTGGCACAGCCAAATACATAAATAAAATAGAAAAAAATAGGTTTATGGAATGAAATTACACATCAATAAAGTTGCTTTTTTAAAAGCTATCAGATTAGAACACATGCATAGCATATTCATGCTATGATATTCAATATGCTATCATCTATTCCCATCATTATTTACTTCAATACCCAAATTATTCCACATCTGACCAGTAAGAGACCCTTCCATCTGGTTCCCTTTTTCTCCATCCATTTTGGAGCATTTTCTTACTTTCCAGCACAAGATGTTCTAGGTTCATCTTGTCTTCTCCCTGCCCTGAGCCCAGGATCAGCTGTTTTCCTTAGGAGTCTTCCATTATAAACATCGTATAAACTAGAGCAAATTCCCTTCCTTCTACCTTAACTCCCCTTGCCACTTCCCAAATTTGATAGGTATTTACATTTTATGTTGTCAAGATGTATGCCATTACATTTTGATCTGCACTTATAGTTAAACTAATTCATTCTTCTTTTAAAGCATTAATTTTCTTAAACTTTTTATTTTCTATTGGGAGATAGTAGATTAACAGAGTTGTGACAGTTTCAAGTGAACAGTGAAGGAACTTAGCCGTACATATACATGTATCCATTCTCCCCCAAACTCTTCTCCCATCTAGCTTGCCGCATAACATTGAGCAGATTTCCTCATGCTCCACGGTAGGTCCTTCTCGGCTATCCATTTTAAACATAGCAATGTGTCCATGTCCATCCCAGACTCCCCAAGTATCCCTTCCCCCCAATCTCTCTTCCCCGGCAACCATAAATTCATTCTCCAAGTCTGTGAGTCTCTTTCTGTTTTGTAAGTAATAAACTATTTCCTTCTTTGCTTATAAGTTGCTTCTGAAAATTTAAAACCAATAATTAAGTTGTATTTTATGACTATATATAATTCCTGTTGGAAACAATTATGCATTCAATCTCACATTTTTGTGTAGATATGAGTCTTTTAGAGGGGCTTGTTAAAGATTCCCATTCCTCAGCCCCATCCTCAGAGTTCTGAACCAATACCTTTAAGGGGTCTGGTGAATCTAAGATATTCTGAAGACACAGGATTGGGTGCATAAAGAAGGAAATATAATCCTATATCATTGAAATTTGGCTACTTGATTGAGAATTCTTTGTCAGCTCCTAAAGTATTAAGAATTATTTTCTTTCCAGCTGTATTCCATTTTTTTGGATCATACACAGCCCAGGCTATTCCTTGTATCCCATATCATGCTCTTTCTGGATACTTTAAACATTTCTACACTTTCTAGAGTAATTTTTTCACATTGGATATATGTAGTAAAATTTCTAAGCCGTTTTGCAAGAATAGCTTCATTTTACTCTCATACTTAGTGGACAGTTTGGTTTGATAAGTGGGAAGTTTGCTGTTGTTCAGATTGATGTTCTTCTTGAGACAAGTTATTTTTCATCCTCTGGATTCTTTCAGGATGTTTTTCTTAATTATTAGGGTTTTGAAATTTCATTTTGATGTGCTTTGGTATAGATATTCTTTTAGTCTGAAGATTTTTATTTATTTTTTGTTGTTCAGTCGCTAAGCCAAGTCTGATGCTAGGAGTTAGGAGTTAGATTTCCTCTATGTATTCCTTCGGATATATGATAATTATCACGGTTGGGTTTTCTTGTCACAGTCTCTCCCAGAAGACTTAAAAGATCAACAAAAGAAGATGGAAGATCTTTTTAAAACTCTAGATTCTTAATCTCTAGCACAGTGCCTGGCACATGACACAATGGTCAATAAATGCTTGTTGAATGTGTGATTATGCAGTATTCTGAGCAATAAAGTCTTAAATTAGGAGATAATTTGCCCCATGGTTCATATAGTACACTGGTTAACAAACTAAGAAGCCTTTCAACAGACTGAATAAAGATAGCGAGATTGTAAAGCTGCAGCAAATTCCTCCTAGATCAAACAGACTGCCTTCTCCCTAAGCCTGGGTTTTGTTGTTGTTTAGTCACTCAGTCATGTCGACCCCATGGACTGTAGTCCGCGAGGCTCCTCTGTCCATGGGATTTCCAGGCAAGAATACTGGAGCGGGTTGCCATTTCCTTCTTCAGATCTTCTTGACCCAGGGATTGAACCTGCATCTCCTACACTGGCAGGTGGATTCTTCTATCAGTGAGCCCCGAGGAAAGCCCATTTATTTATTTAGCCAAAGATAATTTCCTTATTCTTCTTTTTTAAAACCATTTCTCCCTTTTAATTTTGTCTCTTCTCTTCTAATACTAATTTTAGACCAATGTTGACTTCTTGGGTCTATTTTCTGAATATTTCTCCATATTTCCCATCTTTTTGTTCTGCTTTGGGAGACTTCTTTATTTTCGTTTGTAAACTGTGTAAGTGGGTTGTGTGTGTTATTAGTCTAACTTTCCTGTTGGGGCCTGGGTGTGAAGCATGCAGGTTGGGGACACACTGCCAAAAAGTAGAGTTTTACTCCTAGCATAGTGTCTGATTGTGTGTTTCACCTCCAGATGACGTTGTCTTTCTTTTCCTGCCCTCTGTCCCTCAGAGAGGACCAGAGTTGCCTCTGCTCTGCTTCTCGTGAGGGCCCTACTGCCCTCACTAGGATGTTTCCCTAGGCAGGTCGTTCCTCATAGAGACATTCTCATGCATTATCCCAAATCCAAAGCTGTACTGTTAGGTGGAACAATAGGGGAGGAGCCTACCGGTCTTGCTGTGTCTGCTGGGACACTGCTTGAATTATCCTGGCCACTCCTGCCCCAACCTCTACCACTTTTGCTCTTCCTAAAGTTAATGCAGAGCTTGGAGTTTTAGGGTATGGCATACTTGGGGCTCTGGAGTCAGACGACCTGGGTTCAAATCCCTTCTCTGCTGCAAGTCAACCATGTGAATCTCACTGTCTGATCTGTAAAGTGGGGATTATAATATATGCAGGCATCTGTGCAGGAAGTACTCAGTTATTCTTAGTGCCCGGGAAAACTAAGAACTCTGATATGCTGAACTGTGATTTTATCTTCTTTTTTCCTATCTGATCCCACCTATTTTCTTTTTAGATTTTTTTTTTTTTTACCAAAGTAGCAAATGTACATTATTTTAAAGAACAAACACTTTGTAAGTCTTACAACTGGAATTCAGCACCCCTTGCTCCATCCTGCCCCTCTCTCAAGCATCATTCCCTAGAAGCCACCAGTTGCAACCCTTGAAAGTTTTTTCATTATTCACCATCCAGTTTCCAAGAAACATTGTTATAATGTCTTTCACTACTTCTCAGTTTTACTTATCTATTGACTTCCTACTGTGAAACATGGGTTAGTGTTCATACCTTTCCCCACACCTCATTCCACTCTCCACTGAGATAAGATACACGTTTATTCCCATTATTATTACATGTAAATCTTATTCCATAGCTTGAAGCTGAGCTCTAGTGTCTTGGGATGAACATTTCTTTACTTATACACCCCTCTGGTTCTTTCTAGGATTAGTAATCATTTTGTAATTTATTCATTAATATTTTTTTCTATTTTTGGCCACGCAGCATGAAGGATTGAACCTGTTCCCCCTGCAGTGGAAGCACACAGACTTAACCACTGGACCACCAGGGAAGTCCTTCATTTAATGTTTCTTAGAGAGAGAGTGCATGCTCAGTCATGTCTGACTCTTTGTGACCCCATGGACTGTAGCCCACCAGGCTCCTCTGTCCATGGAATTTTCCAGGCAAGAATACTGGAGATGGTTGCTCTTTTCTTCTCCAGGGTATCTTCCTGACCCAGGGATTGAAACCACTTCTCTTTTGTCTTCTGCATTGGAGGCGGACTCTTTACCACTCATGCCAGTCGGGAACATTCCTATACACCTATAATAAATCCATCCCCAAACTTTCCTCTCAAAAGTCACCACCCAGTAGGTTAAAACATACTGCCTGATGTATAGGTTTTGCTTTTTTTGGCATCATCACCCCTGGAGTCCTCTGCTCCCCTGTGGATTGCCCTGCTTGCATCTGGACTGGTTGCTCTCAGGGCCTGCTGCACGCTGTCATCCTTGGACTTCTCTTCACCATCATCCCGGGAATCCCACCACTCCTCTCCCCTGTTAGAAGCTCTGTGACAAACTGGAAAACTGAATGTGAAGAAAAACATCTCCCTATGATTCCTGGCCCTTCAGTGTTAAGCAAATTCCTGTGTCTCTCAATATCAGTCAGGTTCTTGCCAGCTTGGCACACAAGCATTCACTGGAAGGCCAGAGGGACTCAGGATGGATGAGAGGCCTCAGTAGTAGGAACCAGAGGTTCCAGAGGCTGGAACAATCTGTCCAAGATGCCCGCACCGGCTCTGATGCCCGTTGTGAACAGCTTGGCCTTACTTACTCGGGATTCAAAGTGCTGATTGACCAAGCCAGAGGTCTTGTGGATACATCACTTATATCCTAACAATCCCCTTACACACTAACACTGCCACCACAGTTGTTTCCTCTCAGATAGGGAGGGGGCATTGGGAACTGGACAGCCAAAACAAACGGACATGTCTACTGTACCCTTTGAGTCTGTGTCCCCATCTACACAATAATAAAATAATAATAATATCAGTTTATAAAAGGTATGTGGCTTGGAGATTAGATGAGATGATAGGAAAACAATACAGTGATACATGATAGATTTTTTATAACTGTTGGTTTGATCTGGCAGGAGGATGAAAATATTCTATGTGGCTGGAGTGATAGAAGCCAAGACTGAGAGGCCAGAAAATCTGAAAGGAAAGAGCTGAGGGAGTGTGGGGTTCCCCAGCATGGAAAGCAGATTTGGAGAGGAGGGACAGGGCCCTGTCATGTTTGGGCAGCAGCCACCGAGAATGGTAGCACTTGGCCTCCTGGACCTTTGTTCTCCTGGATGCAGCTGCTCAGAACTGGGTTAGGACCTGGGCTCAGCTGAGATGGAGTCAGCATGCAGACCAGGAAAGGAAGAGCAGGGGGCCCAAGAAGGAGAGCCAGGTACATGGAGGTCAGGGATCAACCAGGCATGTGGAAACAGCCACTTGCGGACTGATCACGTCTGGCGCTTAAGGTTCTCTTCAAGAGAAAAAGGGGAAGAAATGCTCTCCTCCCACCTTTCCCTGCTGGGTTCAGCCACATTAAGAAGAAAGAGGAGTAGAATGTGGAGAAGGAGGGCAGGGCCGGTTAGCAAACACAGGAAAGTGAGATCCTAGGTTCAGCTCAGCAGCTGTGACTGCTAAGCCATCTAGCAAGAGTTTTCTCCTTGGAGGAGCCTCCCCGCCCTTCCTCCGGGCTCGCAGGGTCCATCCCTGCCACCTCTGGGCTCCCTTGGGGCTCTGTCCAGGCTCTGGCCTGGCCCCAGAACATAGGAGGCTGGCATTTGTTCCCAGGACATCTCTGCTTGGCTGTGAGGCCCCTGGAAAGGCAGGGCTTCTGCCTTCTTCCTCTCAGGACCTGGCTCGGGATAAGCAACAGGAAATGTTTTGTTGTTGTTTGGCCACGCCACATGGCATGCGGGACCTTAGTTCCCTGTGAAAGTCATTCAGTCGTGTCCGACTCTTTGTGACCCCCACGAACTACATAGTCCATGGAATTCTCCAGGTCACAATATTGGAGTGGGTAGCCTTTCCCTTCTCCACGGGATCTTCCCAACCCAGGGATTGAACCCAGGTCTCCCACATTGCAGGCAGATTCTTTACCAGCTGAACCATAAGGAAAGCCCAAGAATACAGGAGTGGGTAGCCTATCCAGTCTCCAGTGGATCTTCCCGACCCAGGAATCGAACCAAGGTCTCCTGCTTTGCAGGCAGATTCTTTAACAACTGAGATATGAGGGAAGCCCTGATCAGGGATCAAACCCTTGTTCACTAACTAGTTTCCTGACCAGGGTTCAAACCCTTGTCCCCTGTAGTAGAAGCATGGAATCCTAACCACTACATCACCAGGGAATTTCAGGAAAATTTTAAACACATTTACTTATTTGCACCGGGTTGTAGTTGTGGCATGTGGGATCTAGTTCCCTGACTAGGGATCAAATGTGGGTTCCCTGTATTGAGAGTGTAGTAGCCACGCGTTCTGGGAAACAAACTCACTCAGAAGGACAATGCAGATAGTGGAGTGCAGTTTGTTACACCAGTGGGCCCAAGGCAAAGTCTCCTCTTAGCCAAGGACCCTGACCAGTTTTTCTGAAAACCTTATATACGCTAAGTGTACGTGCCCAAACCCACCTCCCCCAATTCCCTGAAAGTAGTCTGAACAAAGGAAAAGAAAGATACAATCAAAGTTAGCCCCTGATTCATATGCCTTAAGCCTAGGTAGTTAACAGTGGACAATTATCAATAGGCCTGTGGTCATACCCCAATAAGCATAATAGAATTTATGATTCTATTCGGTTACACAGATGATTAAGGTATTCTTTTAGGCAACAGAGAGTCTAGGTACGAGCCCTGGGGCTCTTCCATCCAGGGGGCCTGGTTTTCCAGTTGGTATGTCGTTTCCATACATACTGGGCATATAGCTCAAAGTCCACAGGCCGGCCCAAGATGGAGTCCTGCTTTCAAGATGGAGCCTGTTCTGTCTGTTTCCTCCTTCATTCCCTGCTCTTGATGCTCTTAACTCATAGTATGAGCATCATTCATAGGGATATATTGCACCCTGACTCTCCAACCTCCAATTTGGGAGAAAGACATCAACCTTTGGGTTACAAAGTTCTTAATACATTGTAAAATAAAGGGTCCACAAAGCAGAACTTCAAGGCAACTATAACAGTGGTAAATATAGTTTTCCACCAATCACCCTTCACCCAAGATAGGACCAAAGTCCAAAAAGGAATATTATCATCAGATAATATTCTTATTATCTTTTACCTGATAGCTTTTACCTGACCTTTCGTGTCATCTACGGTGGTCGATATATTGCCTGATAAATCAGGAATATATACACAACATTCAACTTTAATTATAGCACAGGTCCCTCTTTGTACTGAAACTATGGTTAGTCTCAAGATGATACCAGCAAGTCCTTGTAGCAGCAGTTGATTGTAGAGCTTCGTCTGTTTTTCTTCTTTAGGATGATCTTGGTTTCACAGGGATCAGTGCGGTCCTTTTGTGTAGTGCTCTCAGTGTCCTCCAGTCTGTGTGGTATGCCCTCTTCACCCTTATGTGGAGGATCCAGGGGGTGGCACCTGCAACCTTAACTGCGGTAGGGCTGGTTAGAACAACAGTATATGGACCTTCCAATGTGGTGCCAAGGAGTCATGTTTCCAGTCCTTGACCACACCTGATCCCTGGGCACAAATTCGTGAATCTGTTCCCCAAGGGGGAATGGCACCCTTTCTTGTACAAACTTAGTTACCTGATTTATTACCTTACCTAGTTCTTCCATCTGCTGGAAATCTCATCTCCCCTTACCTGAGGCAAATTTGTTGACACCTGTTTTATTACGGGAGGGGGCCTCCCATACACAATTTTGTACAGAGAAGGGCCATGGGACTGTGGGGTCATCCTGAGTCTGAGCAGAGCTGTCGGAAACAAGTCCACCCAGGAACAGTCTCTAAGAGCCACTTGGAGAGTGTCTCCTTAAGTGTCCGGTTGGTTCCTTCCACCATCCCAGAACTCTGGGGCCTATATGCTGTATGTAATTTCCACTTGATGTTTAAAGTTTTGCTTACTTGTTATACTAAATCAGCTACAAAAGCCAGGCCATTGTCCTATCCAATGCTGGTAGGAAATCCAAATCTGGGAACTATCTCCCTAAGCAGGCACCAGGCTACCTTTGATGCTCTTTCATTCCGGGTAGGAAAATCTTCTACCCATCTCGAGAATATACATACTATGACCAGCAGGTAATGGTAGTGTCGGTGAGGTTTCATTTCAGTGAAGTCCACTTCCAGGTGTTCAAAGGGCAGCGTGCCTTTCACCTGAATCCCTGGAGGTTTCTGTCTGTGCGGAGAGGCAGCATTGACCTGTGAGCAGGCAGTGCAGTTCTGAGATTTTGTCCTGCATAGGGAAGAGAGGTAGGGAACCAAAAACTATTTTCAAATTAGCTCTTCCAGTTTATCATGGCCTAGATGGGTTGCTTGGTGTGTTTGGCTTACCCGAGTGGGTGCCAGCTCTTCTGGTACCAATAATTTGCCACTTGGCAATTCCCACCATCCCTTTTCAGTCTTGATGGCCCCTTCTGCTTTGGCCAGTTGGTTTTGGGCTTCAGTGTATTTTGGAGAGTCTAGAGTTAGCTCAGGTAGCTCCACCAATATAAGAGTTTTAATAGGGGCTTCACTTGTCACCCCCAAGCCCTCGGCTGCTTGTTTAGCGGTCTTATCTGCCAGTCTGTTCCCTGAGCCCAGGGAGTATCCTCTTTTTGATGTCCTCAGGGGTGTATGACTGCAACCCTTCCTGGTTGCCAGGCAGCATCTAATAGGGTCTTAATTTCTTCCTTATTCTTAATATCTTTTTCACTCCCTGTCAAAGGCCTCTCTCCTTATACAGAGCCCTGTAGTGTGGCAAAAGAATACTTGGATTCTGTGTAAATGTTTGTCTTCTTACCTTTTGAAAGCTGGAGGGCCTGGATTAGAGTATATAGTTTGGCCTGTTGAGCGGACCAGTGTGATGGCAGAGAGCTAGCCTCAACGATAGTTTCTTCCGTGACTACTGCATATCCCGACAGTCATTGTCCTTGCTTCACCAGGCTGGTGCCGTTGATGTACAGGACCAAATCTGGGTCCGGGATTGGCTGGTCTCAAGTCAGGGCTGCTGGCATATTTCCTTGCAATCATGTGAGGGCCCACCTTCTCCCGCAAGAAAGAGAGTGGCTAGATTCAGGGCCTGACAAGGCTCAGTAGTAACATGGGGGTTCTCACATAACAGTCGCTGGTATTGAGTAATCCGGCATGTTGACAGCCTTTATGGGGGTCCCCTCGCAGGAGAGTATTGACCTCATGCGGGACTTTTATGAACAAATCTTGGCCCAAAGTCAGCTTGGTTGCCTCCTGGACCAGTAAGGCAACTGCAGCAACTGCCCGTAAGCATCCCAGCCACCCAGTGGCAGCATTGTCTAGCTGATTAGAGATGAGTCACTGGTCTGCCAATGTCCCCATAGTCTGGGACAACACTCTCGTAGCCACCTTGTCCTTTTCAGTCACGTAAAGAGTAAACAGCTTAGCAAGGTCTAGCAGGCCTTAGGCGGGTGCTGACATAATTGTATTGGGTTTGAGTTCTATTACCAGTGGGACTTGTTTTTCAAGCCTGGGGTGGGTTTTCTTCCTCCCAGACCTCAGGGGATTGTTGAGTTAACTCTCTCTCTTGACTGTTTAGCCTGTCCGGTTTCCCTTCCTGGAGATCGTGCAACCTGCATTCATCTTGAGGGGTTACTGAGAGGAAGAGTAAATAGGTGGTTGAGCCCATTCGAACAGTGGGTCTTTCGTGCGGGGAAAGGTCACTTGTGCCCCCAATTTAGACAGCAAGTCTCTTCCTAACAAAGGTACTGGGCATTCAGGGATGTATAAAAATTCATGGGTCACTTGGTGCCCCCCATCTGACATTTTCAGGGTAGGCTAGAGACACAAAGGCTGCATTTATCACCATCTGAGACCCAGCAGCCTCTGGCTGGGTCTATTGGTGTATAAAGTCTATAGGCCCCGCCCAGTCTTTCGCAGAACTCAGAGGGTGATTCGCTTTCCCTTTGAATCACTTCGGAGGGTTTTGTGATACTCATGGCTTTTTGGGCCCCCCTCTTGAGACCTTGTAAAATAGTCACCCAATATCTCTCCAGGTGGCCCCTCCCTTCCTCTGTGTTACAGTTCCGGTTGGGCCTCTCATCTGCGGTGGCTAGTTCTGCCCACCACTGCTGGTTTGCAGACCCTTAGGGGCCATTTCTCTTAACCATTTTCTGGCTCAGTTGGGATCCTGTGTCTTTCCTCAGTGCTGAAAAGGGAGACTAGTAGTTGGATTATGTCATCCTATGTAGGGCGGTGGGTTTGAAAAATAGTCTCCATTAGCCTAATCATGGCTTGTGGCTCCCCCGAGTACGGTGGAGCGTGTCTCTGCCAGTTTAATATATCCATAGAGGAAAATGGCTGTTAATACTAGGCTACAGGGGGCTGATGGTAGTGCCCCATGCGTCCTGAACTGGAGGCTGTTGTACTCTCTGAGGGCCATCTGTAGTGGGGTTCTTTCCCCCTGTTCCTTGGTGGAGTGCAGCCTCTAATTGCTGTGTTTTCTTCCCCCTTCCCATCAGTACTCACCGGGACAGGTGGATACAATCTAGGAGGTCCAGCTGAGGTGGAATCTGGGGGCATTGACCAGAGGTCTCCATTGCTGGCATTGGAGCCTGCTGAAACGGCGGCTCTACAGATTCCGAGAGAGCTGGTAGAAGAGCAGTGGCTGCTGCAAGAGCTTCACCTGGCCCTGGATTGGGCAGTAAGGCGGCCTCCGGTCCTGGTGGAGCACTGGGAGGCAGGCGTGTCATTATCCAGTATGGGGGAGGGGTCAGGTTATCCCCGTCCAAATCCTGTAGAATTTCCCTTTTTATCATCAGTCAATTTTTGTGCCATTAATATTTTTCCCTTTCCCTTCTGGATACAGAACCTTGTCCAAGTAGGAGGGTCTTGAGCTAACCCTAGCCATGAGTCAATATATGCATATTGATCCGGGTGTCCTGGCTCTCCTGTGACTACTGTATAGGCTGCTTCCACTACTTTTAAGTTCATGGTGTTCTCCAGTGGCCATCCTACTCCCACAGGGGCCATTTGACCTCAAAGAGTATGTAGAGGCGGTTAGGCTTCATCTTCACCCCATAGTCTCCTCCTAATCCCTTCTTTAAAATTTTAATCATGCACTCCAATACAGCTGCGTTAGATTCACTTCCCCCATCTTGCTTACCTTCTTGGACCTTCTTCTACTTTTCCTTTTTGTTCTGTCTACGAAGTTCTCAGTACCCTATGTACTTCTGATATTTCCACTCAATGACACTTAAATTGCCATTCTGCCTCCTTCCTTTTTTTTTTTTTTTTTTAAGTTTTGCTATATAACAGGATTTTATTTACTTTTTTATAAATTTATTTATTTTAATTGGAGGTTAATTACTTTACAACATTGTATTGGTTTTACCATACATCAACATGAATCTGCCACAGGTATACACGTGTTCCCCATCCTGAACCCCCCCTCCCCTCCTCCCTCCCTGTACCATCCCTCTGTGTCGTCTCAGTGCACCAGCCCCAAGAATCCAGTATCATGCATCAAACCTGGACTGGTGATTCGTTTCATATATGATGTTATACATGTTTCAATGCCATTCTCCCAAATCATCCCACCCTCTCCCTCTCCCACAGAGTCCAAAAGACTGTTCTATACATCTGTGTCTCTTTTGCTGTCTTGCTTACAGGGTTATCATTACCATCTTTCTAAATTCCATATATATGCAGTAGTATACTATATTGGTGTTTTTCTTTCTGGCTTACTTCACTCTATATAATAGGCTCCAGTTTCATCCACCTCATTAGAACTGATTCAAAACGAATTCAAATTCAAATTAATGGCTGAGTAATACTCCATTGTGTATATGTACCACAGCTTTCTTATCCATTCGTCTGCTGATGGGCATCTAGGTTGCTTCCGTGTCCTGGCTATTATAAACAATGCTGCGATGAACATTGGGGTACATGTGTCTTTCAATTCTGGTTTCCTCGGTGTGTATGCCCAGCAGTGGGATTTCAGGGTCATAAGGCAGTTCTATTTCCAGTTTTTTAAGGAATCTCCACATTGTTCTCCATAGTGGCTGTACTAGTTGGCATTTCCACTAACAGTGTAAGAGGGTTCCCTTTTCTCTACACCCTCTCCAGCATTTATTGCTTGTAGACTTTTGAATCGCAGCCATTCTGACTGGCGTGAAATGGTACCTCATTGTGGATTTGATTTTCATTTTTCTGATAATGAGTGATATTGAGCATCTTTTCATGTGTTTGTTAGCCATCTGTATGTCTTCTTTGGAGAAACGTCTGTTTCGTTCTTTGGCCCATTTTTTTTATTGGGTCGTTTATTTTTCTGGAATTGAGGTGCAGGAGTTGCTTGTATATTTTTGAGATTAGTTGTTTGTCAGTTGCTTCATTTGCTATTATTTTCTCCCATTCTGAAGGCTGTCTTTTCACTTTGCTTATAGTTTCCTTTGTTGTGCAGAAGCTTTTAAGTTTAATTAGGTCCCATTTGTTTATTTTTGCTTTTATTTCCAATATTCTGGGAGGTGGGTCATAGAGGATCCTGCTGTGATGTATGTCGGAAAGTGTTTTGCCTATGTTCTCCTCTAGGAGTTTTATAGTTTCTGGTCTTATGTTTAGATCTTTAATCCATTTTGAGTTTATTTTTATGTATGGTGTTAGAAAGTGTTCTAGTTTCATTCTTTTACAAGTAGTTGACCAGTTTTCCCAGCACCACTTGTTAAAGAGATTGTCTTTAATCCATTGTATATTCTTGCCTCCTTTGTCAAAGATAAGGTGTCCATAGGTGTGTGGATTTATCTCTGGGCTTCCTATTTTGTCCCATTGATCTATATTTCTGTCTTTGTGCCAGTACCATACTGTCTTGATGACTGTGGCTTTGTAGTAGAACCTGAAGTCAGGCAGGTTGATTCCTCCAGTTCCATTCTTCTTTCTCAAGATTGCTTTGGCTATTCGAGGTTTTTTGTATTTCCATACAAAATGTGAAATTATTTGTTCTAGCTCTGTGAAAAATACCGTTGGTAGCTTGATAGGGATTGCATTGAATCTGTAGATTGCTTTGGGTAGCATACTCATTTTCACTATATTGATTCTTCCGATCCATATTTTTCCGTGTATTATTGTCCTCTCTGATTTCTTTCACCAGTGTTTTATAGTTTTCTATATATAGGTCTTTAGTTTCTTTCAGTTCAGTTGCTCAGTCGTGTCCGACTCTTTGTGACCCCATGAATCGCAGCACGCCAGGCCTCCCTGTCCATCACCAACTCCCAGAGTTCACCAAGAATCACGTTCATCGAGTCAGTCATGCCATCCAGACCTCTCATCCTCTGTCGGCCCCTTCTCCTCCTGCCCTCAATCCCTCCCAGCATCAGAGTCTTTTCCAAGGAGTCAACTTTTCGCATGAGGTGGACAAAGTACTGGAGTTTCAGCTTTAGCATCATTCCTTCCAAAGAAATCCCAGGGCTGATCTCCTTCAGAATAGACTGGTTGGATCTCCTTGCAGTCCAAGGGACTCTCAAGAGTCTTCTCCAACACCACACTTCAAAAGCATCAATTCTTTGGCACTCAGCTTTCTTCACAGTCCAACTCTCACATCCATATGTGACCACAGGAAAAACCATAGCCTTGACTAGATGGACCTTTGTTGGCAAAGTAATGTCTCTGCTTTTGAATATGCTATCTAGGCTGGTCATACTTTCCTTCCAAGGAGTAAGTGTCTTTTAATTTCATGGCTGCAGTCACCATCTGTAGTGATTTTGGAGCCCAGAAAAATAAAGTCTGACACTGTTTCCACTGTTTCCCCATCTATTTCCCATGAAGTGGTGGGACTGGATGCCATGATCTTCGTTTTCTGAATGTTGAGCTTTAAGCCAACTTTTTCACTCTCCACTTTCACTTTCATCAAGAGGCTTTTGAGTTCCTCTTCACTTTCTGCCATAAGAGTGGTGTCATCTGCATATCTGAGGTTATTGATATTTCTCCTGGCAATCTTGATTCCAGCTTGTGTTTCTTCCAGTCCAGCGTTTCTCATGATGTACTCTGCATATAAGTTAAATAGGCAAGGTGACGATATACAGCCTTGACGTACTCCTTTTCCTATTTGGAACCAGTCTGTTGTTCCATGTCCAGTTCTAACTGTTGCTTCCTGACCTGCATACAGATTTCTCAAGAGGCAGGTCAGGTGGTCTGGTATTCCCATCTCTTTCAGAATTTTCCACAGTTTGTGGTGATTCACACAGTCAAAGGCTTTGGCATAGTCAATAAAGCAGAAATAGATGTTTTTCTGGAACTCTCTTGCTTTTTCGATGATCCAGCAGATGTTGGCAATTTGATCTCTGGTTCCTCTGCCTTTTCTAAAACCAGCTTGAACATCAGGAAGTTCACGGTTCACATATTGCTGAAGCCTGGCTTGGAGAATTTTGAGCATTACTTTACTAGCGTGTGAGATGGGTGCAATTGTGCGGTAGTTTGAGCATTCTTTGGCATTGCCTTTCTTTGGGATTGGAATGAAAACTGACCTTTTCCAGTCCTGTGGCCACTGCTGAGTTTTCCAAATTTGCTGGCATATTGAGTGCAGCACTTTCACAGCATCATCTTTCAGGATTTGAAAGAGCTCAACCAGAATTCCATCACCTCCACTAGCTTTGTTCATAGTGATGCTTTCTAAGGCCCACTTGACTTCACATTCCAGGATGTCTGGCTCTAGGTGAGTGATCACACCATCGTGATTATCTGGGTCATGAAGATCTTTTTTGTATAGTTCTTCTGTGTATTCTTGCCACCTGTTCTTAATATCTTCCGCTTCTGTTAGGTAGATATATTCCAAAGTATTTTATTCTTTTCTTTGCAATGGTGAATGGAATTTTTCCCTTAATTTCTTTTTCTATTTTCTCATTATTAGTGTGTAGGAATGCAAGGGATTTCTGCATGTTGATTTTATATCCTTCAACTTTACTATATTCATTGATTAACTCTAGTAATTTTCTGGTGGAGTCTTTAGGGTTTTTTAGGTAGAGGATCATGTCATCTGCAAACAGTGAGAGTTTTACTTTTTATTTTCCAATTTGGATTCCTTTTATTTCTTTTTCTGCTCTGATTGCTGTGGCCAAAACTTCCAAAACTATGTTGAATAGTAGTGGTGAAAGTGGGCACCCTTGTCTTGTTCTGACTTTAGGGGAAATGCTTTCAATTTTTCACCATTGAGGATAATGTTTGCTGTGGGTTTGTCATATATAGCTTTTATTATGTTGAGGTATGTTCCTTCTATTCCTGCTTTCTGGAGAGTTCTTATCATAAATGGATGCTGAATTTTGTCAAAGGCTTTCTCTGCATCTATTGAGATAATCATATGGCTTTTATTTTTCAATTTGTTAATGTGGTGTATTACATTGATTGATTTGCAGATATTGAAGAATCCTTGCATCCCTGGGATAAAGCCCACTTGGTCATGGTGTATGATCTTTTTAATGTGTTGTTGGATTCTGATTGCTAGAATTTTGTTAAGGATTTTTGCATCTATGCTCATCAGTGATATTGGCCTGTAGTTTTCTTTTTTTTGTGGCATCTTTGTCAGGTTTTGGTATTAGGGTGATGGTGGCCTCATAGAATGAGTTTGGAAGTTTACCTTCCTCTGCAATTTTCTGGAAGAGTTTGAGTAGGATAGGTGTTAGCTCTTCTCTAAATTTTTGGTAGAATTCAGCTGTGAAGCCATCTGGACCTGGGCTTTTGTTTGCTGGAAGATTTCTGATTACAGTTTCAATTTCCATGCTTGTGATGGGTCTGTTAAGATTTTCTATTTCTTCCTGGTCCAGTTTTGGAAAGTTGTACTTTTCTAAGAATTTGTCCATTTCTTCCATGTTGTCTATTTTATTGGCATATAATTGCTGATAGTAGTCTCTTATGATCCTTTGTATTTCTGTGTTGTCTGTTGTGATCTCTCCATTTTCATTTCTAATTTTATTGATTTGATTTTTCTCCCTTTGTTTCTTGATGAGTCTGGCTAATGGTTTGTCAATTTTATTTATCCTTTCAAAGAACCAGCTTTTGGCTTTGTTGATTTTTGCTATGGTCTCTTTTGTTTCTTTTGTATTTATTTCTGCCCTAATTTTTAAGATTTCTTTCCTTCTACTAACCCTGGGGTTCTTCACTTCTTCCTTTTCTAGTTGCTTTAGGTGTTAGTTCAGTTCAGTTCAGTCACTCAGTCGTGTCCAACTCTTTGCGACCCCATGAATCGCAGCACGCCAGGCCTCCCTGTCCATCACCAACTCCCGGAGTTCACTCAGACTCACATCCATCGAGTCAGTGATGCCATCCAGCCATCTCATCCTCTGTCGGCCCCTTCTCCTCCTGCCCCCAATCCCTCCCAGCATCAGAGTCTTTTCCAAGGAGTCAACTCTTCACATGAGGTGGACAAAGTACTGGAGTTTCAGCTTTAGCATCATTCCTTCCAAAGAAATCCCAGGGCTGATCTCCTTCAGAATGGACTGGTTAGATCTCCTTGCAGTCCAAGGGACTCTCAAGAGTCTTCTCCAACACCACAGTTCAAAAGCATCACTTCTTCGGTGCTCAGCCTTCTTCACAGTCCAACTCTCACATCCATACATGGCCACAGGAAAAACCATAGCCTTGACTAGATGAACATTTATTGGCGAAGTAATGCCTCTTCTTTTGAATATGCTATCTAGGTTGGTCATACTTTCCTTCCAAGGAGTAAGCATCTTTTAATTTCATGGCTGCAGTCACCATCTGTAGTGACTTTTTTTTTTTTTTTGGAGCCCAGAAAAATAAAGTCTGACACTGTTTCCACTGTTTCCCCATCTATTTCCCATGAAGTGATGGGACCGGATGCCATGACCTTCGTTTTCTGAATGTTGAGCTTTAAGCCAACTTTTTCACTCTCCATTTTCACTTTCATCAAGAGGCTTTTGAGTTCCTCTTCACTTTCTGCCATAAGGGTGGTGTCATCTGCATATCTGAGGTTATTGATATTTCTCCTGGCAATCTTGATTCCAGCTTGTGTTTCTTCCAGTCCAGTGTTTCTCATGATGTACTCTGCATATAAGTTAAATAAGCAGGGTGACAATATGCAGCCTTGACATAGTCCTTTTTCTATTTGGAACCAGTCTGTTGTTCCATGTCCAGTTCTAACTGTTGCTTCCTGACCTGCATACAGATTTCTCAAGAGGCAGGTCAGGTGGTCTGGTATTCCCATCTCTTTCAGAATTTCCCACAGTTTATTGTGATTCACACAGTCAAAGGCTTTGGCATAGTCAATAAAGCAGAAATAGATGTTTTTCTGGAACTCTCTTGCTTTTTCCATGAGTTAGGTTATTTATTTTACTTTTTATTGTTTCTTGAGGTATGCCTGTATTGCTATGAACTTACCCCTTAGCACTGCTTTTACAGTGTCCCACAGGTTTTGGGTTGTTGTGTTTTCATTTTCATTTGTTTCTATGCATATTTTGATTTCTTTTTTTATTTTTTCTGTGATTTGTTGGTTATTCAGCAGTGTGCTGTTCAGCCTCCATATGTTGGAATTTTTAATAATTTTTCTCCTGTAATTGAGATCTAGTCTTACTGCATTGTGGTAGAAAAGATGCTTGGAATGATTTCAATTTTTTTGAATTTACCAAGGCTAGATTTATGGCCCAGGATGTGATCTATCCTGGAGAAAGGATCCGTGTGTGCTTGAGAAAAAGGTGAAATTCCTTGTTTTGGGGTGAAATGTCCTATAGATATCAATTAGGTCTAACTGGTCTATTGTACATTTAAAGTTTGTGTTTCCTTGTTAATTTTTTGTTTAGTTAATCTATCCATAGGTGTGAGTGGGGGTATTAAAGTCTCCCACTATTATTGTGTTATTGTTAATTTCCCCTTTCATACTTGTTAGCATTTGTCTTACATATTGCAGTGCTTCTATGTTGGGTGCATATATATTTATAATTGTTATATCTTCTTGGATTGATCCTTTATCATTATGTAGTGTCCTTCTTTGTCTCTTTTCACAGCCTTTGTTTTAAAGTCTATTTTATCTGATATGAGTATTGCTACTCCTGCTTTCTTTTGTTCTCTTTTTGCATGGAAAATCTTTTTCCAGCCCTTCACTTTCAGTCTGTATGTGTCCCCTTTTTTGAGGTGGGTCTCTTGTAGACAACATATATAGCAATTTGTTTTTGTATCCATTCAGCCAGTCTTTGTCTTTTGGTTGGGGCATTCAACCCATTTACATTTAAGGTAATTACTGATAAGTATGATCCCGTTGCCATTTACTTCATTGTTTTGGGTTCGAGTTTATACACCCTTTTTGTGTTTCCCGTCTAGAGAATATCATTTAGCATTTGTTGGAGAGCTGGTTTGGTGGTGCTGAATTCTCTCAGCTTTTGCTTATCTGTAAAGCTTTTTTTTTTTTTTTTTTTCTGTAAAGCTTTTGATTTCTCCTTCATATTTGAATGAGATCCTTGCTGGGAACAGTAATCTGGGCTGTAGATTATTTTCTTTCATCACTTTAAGTATGTCTTGCCATTCCCTCCTGGCCTGAAGAGTTTCTATTGAAAGATCAGCTGTTATCCTTCCGGGAATCCCCTTGTGTTATTTGTTGTTTTCCCCTTGCTGCTTTTAATATTTGTTCTTTGTGTTTGATCTTTGTTAATTTGATTAATATGTGTCTTGGGGTGTTTCACCATGGGTTTATCCTGTTTGGGACTCTCTGGGATTCTTGGACTTGGGTGATTATTTCCTTCCCCCTTTTAGGGAAGTTTTCAACTATTATCTCCTCAAGTATTTTCTCATGGTCTTTCTTTTTGTCTTCTTCTTCTGAGACTCCTATGATTCGAATGTTGGGGCGTTTAACACTGTCCTGGAGGTCTCTGAGATTGTCCTCATTTCTTTTAATTCGTTTTTCTTTTTTCCTCTCTGATTCATTTATTTCTCCCATTCTATCTTCTACTTCACTAATCCTATCTTCTGCCTCTGTTAATCCACTATTTGTTGCCTCCAGAATGTTTTTGATCTAATTTATTGCATTATTCATTATATACTGACTCTTTTTTATCTCTGCTAGGTCCTTATTAAACCTTTCTTGCATCTTCTCAATCCTTGTCTCCAGGCTATTTATCTGTGATTCCATTTGATTTCAAGATTTTGGATCATTTTCACTATCATTATTTGGAGTTCTTTATCAGGTAGATTCCCTATCTCTTCCTCTTTGGTTTGGTTTGGTGGGCATTTATCCTGTTCCTTTACCTGCTGGGTATTCCTCTGTCTCTTCATCTTGTTTATATTGCTGAGTTTGGGGTGGCCTTTCTGTATTCTGGCAGTTTGTGGAGTTCTCTTTATTGTGGAGTTTCCTCGCTGTGGGTGGGTTTGTACAGGTGGCTTGTCAAGGTTTCTTGGTTAGGGAAGCTTGTGTTGGTGTTCTGGTGGGTGGAGCTGAATTTCTTCTCTCTGGAGTGCAATGAAGTGTCCAGTAATGAGTTATGAGATGTCAATGGTTTTGGAGTAACTTTGGGCGGCCTGTATATTGGAGCTCAGGGCTGTGTTCCTGTGTTGCTGGAGAATTTGCGTGGTATGTCTTGCTCTGGAACTTGTTGGCCCTTGGGTGGTGCTTGGTTTCAGTGTAGGTATGGAGGCGTTTGATGAGCTCCTGTCAATTGATGTTCCCTGGAGTCAGGAGTTCTCTGGTGTTCTCAGGATTTGGACTTAAGCCTCCTGCTTCTGGTTTTCAGTCTTATTTTTTACAGTAGTCTCAAGACTTCTCCTTCTATACAGCATCATTGATAAAACGTCTACGTTAAAGATGAAAAGTTTCTCCACAGTGAGGGACACCCAGAGAGGTTCACAGAGTTACATGGAAAAGAGAAGAGGGAGGAGGAAGTTAGAGGTGACCCAAATGAGATGAGGTGGAATCAATAGAGGAGAGAGCAAGCTAGCCAGTTATCACTTCCTTATGTGCACTCCACAACTGGACCACTCAGAGATGTTCACGGAGTTATACAGAGAAGAGAAGAGGGAGGAAGGAGACAGGTGGCCAGGAGGATAAAAGGGGGGAATCAAAAGGAGAGAGACAGATCCAGCCAGTAATCAGTTCCCTAAGTGTTCTCCACCGTCTGGAACACACAGAGATTCACGGAGTTGGGTAGAGAAGAGAGGGAGTAGGGAGGAGACAGAGGTGACCTGGTGGAGAAAAAGGAGAGTCCAGAGGGGGAGAGAGCAGTCAAGCCAGTAATCTCTCTCCCAAGTAAAAACGGGTACTAAAGATTGGTTCTTAAAGAACCCGTTACTGAAGAAACAGGTTCTTAAAGGTACAAAATTGATAACAAATACCAAAAAGCAAAGATTAAAAATCTAGAGTAGAGTTTGGAATTTCAAAAATACAATATTAAAGAAAAGAAGAAAAAAAGAAAAAAAGTCACAAAAATTATTTTATATATATATATATATATATATATATATATATATATATATGAAGTTTGCTTTAAAAAATAGGGTCTAGTAGGTTATAAAAGTGAAAATTAAAGGAGTAATAAAGGACTTAAAATTTTTAAAAAATTAAAAAAAAAAGAATGATCATAAAAACAGTAAAAATATATCTAGGACTTTCTCTGGTGGTGTTGTGGGTATTGTGGGTTCAGTTCATTTTCGGATAGTTCCTTGGTCCGGCTTATATTTCTCAAGATCTATAGGCCCCTTCCTATGTAGTCGGTACTAACGACAGGGTTTTAATCTATTGCACCTGTCATTTCCAAGGCGGTTCCCTCTGTTTTAGCTTCTTCTGTTTGCTGGTCTCTTTAGTGTCTGATTTCCGCCCTGGCACAAAGCGGGCAGTGGTGGACACTTTTTTTAGGCTCACTTGTTCAGTCCCGCTGTGGGGAGGGAGGGACACTGCAAACAAATAACACTGGCGTGTGCTTGCAGTGTCTCAGCCACACTGGGCCTGCCCCCGCTCACGGCACGTGTGCCCTCCCTGCCTTCACTGCCCTGGCTCTAGGTTGCTCTGCCGGAAACTGTCTGAAGCCGGCCCTGGGCTGCATGCATCTCCCAGGTCTAAGCCGCTCAGGTTCAGGCACTCGGGTAGTCCTCAGAGGCGCAGACTCGGTTGGGCCTGCGTTTTGTTCCCTTCCCAAGTCCGAGCAGCTCAGGTGATGAGGTGTTTGGTGAGAGTGGTCGCTGCAACTTATCGCCTCCCCTGTCCCTGCCGCTCAGTTTTCTGGGTGTACAACTGGCGCACCTTCTCAGGTGGATGTTGACTGTCCAGAACCCCAAGAAGTTTTAGTTAGCAAAGAAGCCTGCTTGCAGTTTGGTAGATAATGTCTCTCTATGGCTGCAATTGCCCTTCGGGCTCTGGCTGCCTGTCACTGGAGGGGGATGGTCTGCAGCCGGCTATCTCTGTTCAGTCCTTTGTTCTGTGCGCGGGCCTGGCGGTGTCTTAGGACTTTTCGCTTGGTAGCTATCCCACAATCTGGTTTGCTAGCCCAAGTTAGTTCCCTCAGATTGCCCTTGGGGCATTCAGGCCATATCCTTACTCTACAGAATGCAGCCCGAGCCTCCCTGCCCAGCCCCCGCTTGCTAGGGGTGGGTGCAGGCGTCTGCGCTGCTTCTCCGCTGGGTGAGTTACCGCTGGGCTCGTAATCTGTGGATTTTAATTATTTATTTATTTTTCCTCCCTGATATGTTGCCCTCTGTGCTTCCAAGGCTCGCCATAGACTTGGCAGTGAGAGTGTTTGGAAACTTCTCTCTTTTTAAGACTCCCTCCCCAGGACGGAGCTCCATCCCTACCTCTTTTGTCTCTTTTTTTGTCTTTTATATTTTTTCCTACCTCCTTTCGAAGACAATGGGCTGCTTTTCTGGGTGCCTGATGTCCTCTGACTGCATTCAGAAATTGTTTTGTGAAATCTACTCAGAGTTTAAATGTTCTTTTGATGAATATGTGGGGGAGAAAATGGTCTCCCCGTCCTATTCCTCCACCATCTTCAACAATTCTCCTGCCTCCTTCCTAATTGGGATGAGAAGAGCCTTACCTGCCAGATCCCAGAGGGAGAAGGGGGATTGGCGTGCCTTCACCTACCGGTCAGCACAGCCGAACCAGACCACCATGTGATCCAAGACTGTTTCTCCCTTAACTTTTAAAGTCCACTCTGCCTTGGTGGGCTTGATCAGGTGTGGATGAAAATACAGATGGGTTAAATATCCCACATCCCAGGCCATCTCTGGAAAAGCCAATTTGTACTCACTTATGTATCCCCCTCCTTCTAGCCTGACAATTCCGAGGGGGTCAAGAATTTCATAGCAGATGGGACACCTCCTTGGAGAGGGCAGAATACGAGCACACAAAATCCAAGTTTCTTCTCCTAAAAATCCCCTGGCAGTTGCTTGGTAATAATTTTCCCCAAGACAGCGTGGACACCACCTCCTAAATGACCTTCACAAATTTCCTTCCTAAGCCCTAACACACTCGTCAACCTGGGTACCAAGCAATCATTGCCACCTGCCTATTCCAGGCTCCTGTGGGTCTGTGCCCCTTCTAATCCCTCGCAGGGGGATGATCAGGCCCCTTCTTCCTCCCTACCTGGTGGGTTCCTTCTCACCTGAGGGCTCAGTTCCCCTGCTGCCATCAACTACCTGCTAACATGAAAGGTCTGGGCATTGAGAAGCAGAACCCTTCCAGAAGGGCGAGGCGACTTCCCCTTCTAGAAGATTCGAGCCGCAAGGCCTCGGAGTAGTCCCAAATGGGACTTGTGTCCTCAAAGTGAGGAGTTTCCAGGCCCATGCACCAAATGTTGTAGCCACATGTTCCGGGAAACAAACTCACTCAGAAGGACCATGCAGATAGTGGAGTGCAGTTTATTACACCGGCGGGCCCAAGGTAGAGTCTCCTCTTAGCCAAGGACCCTGACCAGTTTTTCTGAAAACCTTATATACCCTAAGTGTACGTGCCCAAACCCACCTCCCCCAATTCCCTGAAACTAGTCTGAACAAATCCTAGGGACGGGGGAGCCTGGTGGGCTGCCGTCTGTGGGGTCACACAGAGTCGGACACGACTGAAGTGACTTAGCAGCAGCAGCAGCAGTCTGAACAAAGGAAAAGAAAGATATAATCAAAGTTAACCCCTGATTCATATGCCTTAAGCCTAGGTAGTTAACAGTGGACAATTATCAATAGGCCTGTGGTCATACCCCAATAAGCATAATAGAATTTATGCTTCTATTCAGTCACACAGATAATTAGAGTATTCTTTTAGGCAACAGAGAGTCTAGGTACGAGCCCTGGGGCTCTTCCATCCAGGGGGCCTGGTTTTCCAGTTGGTATGTCGTTTCCATACATACTGGGCATATAGCTCAAAGTCCACAGGCCGGCCCAAGATGGAGTCCTGCTTTCAAGATGGAGCCTGTTCTGTCTGTTTCCTCCTTCATTCCCTGCTCTTGATGCTCTTAACTCATAGTATGAGCATCATTCATAGGGATATATTGCACCCTGACTCTCCAACCTCCAATTTGGGAGAAAGACATCAACCTTTGGGTTACAAAGTTCTTAATACATTGTAAAATAAAGAGTCCACAAGGCAGAACTATCAAGGCAACTATAACAATGGTAAATATAGTTTTCCACCAATCACCCTTCACCCAAGATAGGACCAAAGTCCAAAAAGGAATATTATCATCAGACATAGCTTTTACCTGACCTTTCATGTCATCTAGGGTGGCTGATATATTGCCCGATAAATCAGGAATATATACACAACATTCAACTTTAATTATAGCACAGGTCCCTCTTTGTACTGAAACTATGGTTAGTCTCAAGATGATACCAGCAAGTCCTTGTAGCAGCAGTTGATTGTAGAGCTTCGTCTGTTTTTCTTCTTTAGGATGATCTTGGTTTCACAGGGATCAGTGCGGTCCTTTTGTGTAGTGCCCTCGGTGTCCTCCAGTCTGTGTGGTATGCCCTCTTCACCCTCATGTGGAGGATCCAGGGGGTGACACCTGCAACCTTAACTGCAGTAGGGCTGGTTAGAACAACAGTATATGGACCTTCCAATGTGGTGCCAAGGAGTCATGTTTCCAGTCCTTGACCATATCTGATCCCCGGGCACAAATTCGTGAATCTGTTCCCCAAGGGGGAATGGCACCCTTTCTTGTACAAACTTAGTTACCTGATTTATTACCTTACCTAGTTCTTCCATCTGCTGTGAAATCTCATCTCCCCTTACCTGAGGCAAATTTGTTGACACCTGTTTTATTATGGGAGGGGGCCTCCCATACACAATTTTGTACAGAGAAGGGCCATGGGACTGTGGGGTCATCCTGAGTCTGAGCAGAGCTGTCGGAAACAAGTCCACCCAGGAACAGTCTCTAAGAGCCACTTGGAGAGTGTCTCTTTAAGTGTCCGGTTGGTTCCTTCCACCATCCCAGAACTCTGGGGCCTATATGCTGTATGTGATTTCCACTTGATGTTTGAAGTTTTGCTTACTTGTTGTACTAAATCAGCTACGAAAGCCGGGCCATTGTCTTATCCAATGCTGGTAGGAAATCCAAATCTGGGAACTATCTCCCTAAGCAGGCACCAGGCTACCTTTGATGCTCTTTCAGTCCGGGTAGGAAAATCTTCTACCCATCTCGAGAATATACATACTATGACCAGCAGGTAATGGTAGTGTCGGTGAGGTTTCATTTCAGTGAAGTCCACTTCCAGGTGTTTAAAGGGCAGCGTGCCTTTCACCTGAATCCCTGGAGGTTTCTGTCTGTGTGGAGAGGCAGCATTGACCTGTGAGCAGGCAGTGCAGTTCTGAGATTTTGTCCTGCATAGGGAAGAGAGGTGGGGAACCAAAAACTATTTTCAAATTAGCTCTTCCAGTTTATCATGGCCTAGATGGGTTGCTTGGTGTGTTTGGCTTACCCGAGTGGGTGCCAGCTCCTCTGGTACCAATAATTTGCCACTTGGCAATTCCCACCATCCCTTTTCAGTCTTGATGGCGCCTTCTGCTTTCGCTAGTTGGTTTTGGGCTTCAGTGTATTTTGGAGAGTCTAGAAGGAAATGGCAACCCACTCCAGTGTTCTTGCCTGGACAATCCCGGGGACGGGGGAGGTTGGTGGGCTGCCGTCTATGGGGTCGAACAGAGTTGGATACGACTGAAGCGACTTAACAGCAGCAGCGTTAGCTCAGGTAGCTCCGCCAACATGAGAGCATTAGTAGGGGCTTCACTTGTCACCCCCAAGCCTTCGGCTGCTTGTTTAGCAGTCTTGTCTGCCAGTCTGTTCCGAGTCTGGGGGGTATCCTCTTTTTGATGTCCTCAAGCAGTGTATGATTGCAACCCTTTCTGGTTCCCAGGCAGCATCTAATAGGGTCTTAATTTCTTCCTTATTCTTAATATCTTTTTCACTCCCTGTCAAAGGCCTCTCTCCTTATACAGAGAGAGCCCTGTAGTGTGGCAAAAGCATACTTGGAGTCTGTGTAAGTGTTTGTCTTCTTACCTTTTGACAGCGGGAGGGCCTGGATTAGAGCATATAGTTTGGCCTGTTGAGCAGGCCAGTGTGATGGCAGAGAGCTAGCCTCAACGATGGTTTCTTCCATGACTACTGCATATCCCGACAGTCATTGTCCTTGCTTCACCAGGCTGGTGCCCTTGATGTACAGGACCAAATCTGGGTCCGGGATTGGCTGGTCTCAAGTCAGGGCTGCTGGCATATTTCCTTGCAATCATGTGAGGGCCCACCTTCTCCCGCAAGAAAGAGAGTGGCTAGATTCAGGGCCTGACAAGGCTCAGTAGTAACATGGGGGTTCTCACATAACAGTCACTGGTATTGAGTAATCCGGCATGTTGACAGCCTTTATGGGGGTCCCCTCGCAGGAGAGTGTTGACCTCATGCAGGACTTTTATGAACAAATCTTGGCCCAAAGTCAGCTTGGTTGCCTCCCAGACCAGTAAGGCAACTGCAGCAACTGCCCGTAAGCATCCCAGCCACCCAGTGGCAGCATTGTCTAGCTGATTAGAGATGAGTCACTGGTCTGCCAATGTCCCCATAGTCTGGGACAACACTCTCGTAGCCACCTTGTCCTTTTCAGTCACGTAAAGAGTAAACAGCTTAGCAAGGTCTGGCAGGCCTTAGGCGGGTGCTGACATAATTGTATTGGGTTTGAGTTCTGTTACCAGTGGGACTTGTTTTTCAAGCCTGGGGTGGGTTTTCTTCCTCCCAGACCTCAGGGGATTGTTGAGTTAACTCTCTCTCTTGACTGTTTAGCCTGTCCGGTTTCCCTTCCTGGAGATCGTGCAACCTGCATTCATCTTGAGGGGTTACTGAGAGGAAGAGTAAATAGGTGGTTGAGCCCACTTGAACAGTGGGTCTTTCGTGTGGGGAAAGGTCACTTGTGCCCCCAATTTAGACACAAGTCTCTTCCTAACAAAGGTACTGGGCATTCAGGGATGTATAAAAATTCATGGGTCACTTGGTGTCCCCTCATCTGACATTTTCAGGGTAGGCTAGAGACACAAAGGCTGCATTTATCACCATCTGAGACCCAGCAGCCTCTGGCTGGGTCTATTGGTGTATAAAGTCTATAGGCCCCGCCCAGTCTTTCGCAGAACTCAGAGGGTGATTCGCTTTCCCTTTGAATCACTTCGGAGGGTTTTGTGATACTCATGGCTTTTTGGGCCCCCCTCTTGAGACCTTGTAAAATAGTCACCCAATATCTCTCCAGGTGGCCCCTCCCTTCCTCTGTGTTACAGTCCCGGTTGGGCCTCTCATCTGCGGTGGCTAGTTCTGCCCACCACTGCTGGTTTGCAGACCCTTAGGGGCCATTTCTCTTAACCATTTTCTGGCTCAGTTGGGATCCTGTGTCTTTCCTCAGTGCTGAAAAGGGAGACTAGTAGTTGGATTATGTCATCCTATGTAGGGCGGTGGGTTTGAAAAATAGTCTCCATTAGCCTAATCATGGCTTGTGGCTCCCCCGAGTACGGTGGAGCGTGTCTCTGCCAGTTTAATATATCCATAGAGGAAAATGGCTGTTAATACTAGGCTACAGGGGGCTGATGGTAGTGCCCCATGCGTCCTGAACTGGAGGCTGTTGTACCCTCTGAGGGCCATCTGTAGTGGGGTTCTTTCCTCCTGTTCCTTGGCAGAGCGCAGCCTCTGTCTAATTGCTGTGTTTTCTTCCCCCTTCCCATCAGTACTCACCAGGAGAGGTGGATACAATCTAGGAGGTCCAGCTGAGTTGAAATTCTGGGGGCATTGACCAGAGGTCTCCATTGCTGGCATTGGAGCCTGCTGAAGTGGCGGCCCCACAGACTCCGGGAGAGCTAGTGGGAGAGCAGTGGCAGCTGTAGGAGCTTCACCTGGCCCTGGATTGGGCAGTAAGGCAGCCTCTGGTCCTGGTGGAGCACTGGGAGGCAGGCATGTCATTATCCAGTATGGGGGAGGGGTCAGGTCATCCCCATCCAAATCCTGTAGAATTTCCCTTTTTATCATCAGTCAATTTTTGTGCCATTAATATTTTTCCCTTTCCCTTCTGGATACAGAACCTTGTCTAAGTAGAAGGGTCTTGAGGTAAACCTAGCCATGAGTCAATATATGGATGTCCTGGCTCTCCTGTGACTACTGTATAGGCTGCTTCCACTACTTTTAAGTTCATGGTGTTCTCCAGTGGCCATCCTACTCCCACAGGGGGCCATTCGACCTCACAGAGTATGTGGAGGCGGTTAGGCTTCATCTTCACCCCATAGACTCCTCAAAGTCCCTTCTTTAAATTTTTAATCATGCACTCCAATACAGCTGCGTTAGATTCACTTCCCCCATCTTGCTTACCTTCTCAGACCTTCTTCTAGTTTTCCTTTTCGTTCTGTCTACGAAGTTCTCAGTACCCTATGTACTCTGATATTTCCACTCAATGACACTTAAATTGCCATTCTGCCTCCTTCCTAATTGGGGTGAGAAGAGCCTTACCTGCCAGACCCCAGAGGGAGAAGGGGAATCGGCGTGCCTTCCCCTACCGGTCAGCACAGCCGAACCAGACCACCACGTGATCGAACACTGTTTCTCCCTTATCTTTTAAAGTCCATTCTGTCTTGGTGGGCTTGATCAGGTGCAGATGAAAATAAGATGGGTTAAATATCCCACATCCCAGGCCATCTCCAGAAAGCCAATTCGTACTCAATTATGTATCCCCCGCTTTCTAGCCTGACAATTCCGAGGGGGTCAAGAATTTCATAGCAGATGGGACAACTCCTTGGGGAGGGCAGAATACCAGCACACAAAACCCAAGTTTCTTCTAAAAATCCCCTGGCAGTTGCTTGGTAATAATTTTCCCCAAGACAGCGTGGATACCACCTCCTAAATGACCTTCACAAATTTCTTTCCTAAGCCCTAACAGTCTCGTCAACCTGTGTACCCAGCAATTGTTGCCATCTGCCTATTCCAGGCTCCTGTGGGTCTGTGCCCCTTCTAATCCCTCGCAGGGGGGTGATCAGGCCCCCTCTTCCACCCTACCGGCCCTCATTCCTCCTCACTTGAGTGTTCAGTTCCCCTGCTGCCGTCCACTACCTGCAAACAGGAAAGGCCTGGGCATTGAGAAGCAGAACCCTTCCAGAAGGGCGAGGCGACTTCCCCCTTCTAGAAGATTCGAGCCGCAAGCTCTCGGAGTAGTCCCAAATGGGACTTACCTCCTCAAAGTGAGGAGTTTCCTGGCCCATGCACCAAATGTTGTAGCCACACGTTTCGGGAAACAAACTCACTCAGAAGGACCATGCAGATAGTGGAGTGCAGTTTATTACACCGGCGGGCCCAAGGCAGAGTCTCCTCTTAGCCAAGGACCCTGACCAGTTTTTCTGAAAACCTTATATACGCTAAGTGTACGTGCCCAAACCCACCTCCCCCAATTCCCTGAAAGTAGTCTGAACAAAGGAAAAGAAAGATACAATCAAAGTTAACCCCTGATTCATATGCCTTAAGCCTAGGTAGTTAACAGTGGACAATTATCAATAGGCCTGTGGTCATACCCCAATAAGCATAATAGAATTTATGATTCTATTCGGTTACACAGATAATTAGGGTATTCTTTTAGGCAACAGAGAGTCTAGGTACGAGCCCCGGGGCTCTTCCATCCAGGGGGCCTCGTTTTCCAGGCAGTATGTCATTTCCATAGATACGGGGCATATAGCTCAAAGTCCACAGGCCGGCCCAATATGGAGTCCTGCTTTCAAGATAGAGCCTGTTCTGTCTGTTTCCTCCTTCAAGTGTACAGAGTCTTAGCCACTGGCCCACAAGGGAAGTCCCCAGAAAATGTTTTTAAAATGATTGTGGCTCGAATTGAACTGAGCCTTGGATAAATGGAGGGTAAAGGAAAAAAGTATTTCAGAGACTGTGGCAGGAACAATATGGCTGGAGAGATAGGGCACAAATGACAGACTGACTTAAACAAGGGGACCATCTGGTTTTGTTGTTGTTTTCCTTTTTGGCTATACTGCACGACATCTGGGATGTTAGTTCTCAGTTCCCTGACCAGGGATCCAACCCCCTCCTTCTGCAGCAGAAGTGTGGAGTCTTAACCACTGGACCACCAGGGAAGTCCTAGTAAGCAGCTGTTTTGGGAGGGAAGTGGACATTTGTGCTTTCTCAAATATTTTGTCTGGTCTGGAGAGAAAGGTATAATTATTCCCATTTTACAGATGAGGCCGCTGAGGCTCAGAGAGGGGAAGTAACCTGCCCAGAAAGTGGCTGAATAGGAATATAATTAGACCTAATTCCTGAGCCTAGAGAAGAAGACGATGGAATTCGTAGCCCTAAAGGTGGGCATAGTTTGGGGTCCCTGGCCAAGTGCCCAATGCCCATGTCACCAAGCTCTTGCCTAAACAGAAGAAGACAGCATGTGCCTTGATCCTGATTCCACTGTGTGACCCCTGTACTGGCTCAGGAGGGAGTCAAGGTAGTAAATGGTAGGTGGTTTCATGCCCCCAGCCCTTGATACACACAGCTGCTTCCAGGTAACGTGCTGTCCTTCCCTCACCTACCTCCTACTCTCCTGGTCCTCTTCTTCCAAGTTTGAATCAAGCCTCTTCTCCCCTCAGGCCCCTCAGGATGCCTGCTGGAGTTGACTTGACACTTGACCGGGCATTAAACCTCTCCCTCCTCTACCAGCACCTGGCCCCAGAGGGGTGCCCTTGAGTGTTTGCAGAGTGAATGGGTGTGCGCATGTGCCTGGGGAATCCATATCCTCTAGTCTTCCAGAGAAAGGCAAAAGCATCTGATGCCCCAGCCCTTTTCTGTCTCTCCTCCCCTGCCCTGCTTGGTCCCATTGATGAGGTCAAGGCCTTGCTAAGTCCAGCCAGCCTAGAGGTCAAAGCAGCCACCTCTGTCTGCAGAAGCCAGTGGGCCTACCCGGCAGGGTGGCCAAGTCTGCCCCACCCCCTGACCCTGCCAGGCTGGGTGTGGGAGAGCAGAAGGCACAGGGCACAGGGCAGGGTGGGCAGGGCTGAGAAGGGCTGAGGAACCAGGCCACAGAGCCACCTTTGAGAGGAGGAGGCTACCTGCCTGCCGTCTACCCAGGGGGCAAGCCAGCTGGGCAGGAACCACCTGTACCCTCTCCTGACCTGCTGTGAGAGCATAAGAAAGCAGTCAGCCCTGGACCCACTGTCAGACGCCTGCAGTCCAGTCTTCACTGGACACTTGCTTAGAGCCAGGCTGGGAGTGGGTGGGTTGTAAAGATGAGAAAGATCCATTTCCTCCTCTAGGGGACCTCACACCAGACATTTAAGGGACACTAAAATATAGCAATACTCACTGAGCACTTAAGCACCAGACACTGATTTAAGTGCACAGATGCAGATCAGTCGCTCAGTCATGTCTGACTCTTTGTGACCCCATGAATCGCAGCACGCCAGGCCTCCCTGTCCATCACCAACTCCCAGAGTTCGCTCAGACTCACGTCCATTGAGTCAGTGATGCCATCCAGCCATCTCATCCTCTGTCGTCCCCTTCTCCTCCTGCCCCCAATCCCTCCCAGCATCAGAGTCTTTTCCAATGAGTCAACTCTTCGCATGAGGTGGACAAAGTACTGGAGTTTCAGCTTTAGCATCATTCCTTCCAAAGAAATCCCAGGGCTGATCTCCTTCAGAATGGACTGGTTGGATCTCCTTGCAGTCCAAGGGACTCTCAAGTCTTCTCCAACACCACAGTTCTAAAGCATCAATTCTTCGGCATTCAGCCTTCTTCACAGTCCAACTCTCACATCCATACATGACCACAGGAAAAACCATAGCCTTGACTAGACGAACCTTTGTTGGCAAAGTAACATCTCTGCTTCTGAATATGCGATCTAGGTTGGTCATAGCTTTCCTTCCAAGGAGTAAGCGTCTTTTAATTTCATGGCTGCAGTCACCATCTACAGTGATTTTGGAGCCCAGAAAAATAAAGTCTGACACTGTTTCCACTGTTTCCCCATCTATTTCCCATGAAGTGATGGGACCAGATGCCATGATCTTCATTTTGTGAATGTTGAGCTTTAAGCCAACTTTTTCACTCTCCACTTTCACTTTCATCAAGAGGCTTTTGAGTTCCTCTTCACTTTCTGCCATAAGGGTGGTGTCATCTGCATATCTGAGGTTATTGATATTTCTCCCAGCAATCTTGATTGCAGCTTGTGTTTCTTCCAGTTTCTCATGATGTACTCTGCATATAAGTTAAATAAGCAGGGTGACAACATACAGCCTTGACGAACTCCTTTTCCTATTTGGAACCAGTCTGTTGTTCCATGTCCAGTTCTAACTGTTGCTTTCTGACCTGCATACAAATTTCTCAAGAGGCAGATCAGGTGGTCTGGTATTCCCATCTCTTTCAGAATTTTCCACAGTTTATTGTGATCCACACAGTCAAAGGCTTTGGCATAGTCAATAAAGCAGAAATAGACGTTTTTCTGGAACTCTCTTGCTTTTTCCATGAGCCAGTGGATATTGGCAATTTGATCTCTGGTTCCTCTGCCTTTTCTAAAACCAGCTTGAACATCTGGCAGTTCACGTTCATGTATTGCTGAAGCCTGGCTTGGAGAATTTTGAGTATTACTTTACTAGCGTGTGAGATGAGTGCAATTGTGCGGTAGTTTGAGCATTCTTTGGCATTGCCTTTCTTTGGGATTGGAATGAAAACTGACCTTTTCCAGTCCTGTGGCCACTGCTGAGTTTTCCAAATTTGCTGGCATATTGAGTGCAGCACTTTCACAGCATCATCTTTCAGGATTTGAAATAGCTCAACTGGGATTCCATCACCTCCACTAGCTTTGTTCGTAGTGATGCTTTCTAAGGCCTATTTGACTTCACATTCCAGGATGTCTGGCTCTAGGTCAGTGATCACACCATCATGATTATCTGGGTTGTGAAGACCTTTTTTGTACAGTTCTTCTGTGTATTCTTGCCATCTCTTCTTAATATCTTCTGCTTCTGTTAGGTCCATACCATTTCTGTCCTTTATCGAGCTCATCTTTGCATGAAATGTTCCTTTGGTATCTCTGATTTTCTTGAAGAGATCCCTAGTCTTTCCCATTCTGTTGTTTTCCTCTATTTCTTTGCATTGATCGCTAAAGAAGGTTTTCTTATCTCTTCTTGCTTTTCTTTGGAACTCTGCATTCAGATGTTTATATCTTTCCTTTTCTCCTTTGCTGTTCGCTTCTCTCCTTTTCACAGCTATTTGTAGAAGGGAATGGCAAACCACTTCAGTATTCTTGCCTTGAGAACCCCATGAACAGTATGAAAAGGCAAAATGATAGGATACTGAAAGAGAAACTCCCCAGGTCAGTAGGTGCCCAATATGCTACTAGAGATCAGTGGAGAAATAACTCCAGAAAGAATGAAGGGATGGAGCCAAAGCAAAAACAGTACCCAGCTGTGGATGTGACTGGTGATAGAAGCAAGGTCTGATGCTATAAAGAGCAATATTGCATAGGAACCTGGAATGTCAGGTCCATGAATCAAGGCAAATTGGACGTGGTCAAACAAGAGATGGCAAGAGTGAATGTCGACATTCTAGGAATCAGAGAACTGAAATGGACTGGAATGTGTGAATTTAACTCAGATGACCATTATATCTACTACTGCGGGCAGGAATCCCTCAGAAGAAATGGAGTGGCCATCATTGTCAACAAAAGAGTCCGAAATGCAGTACTTGGATGCAATCTCAAAAACGACAGAATGATCTCTGTTCGTCTCCAAGGCAAACCATTCAATATCACAGTAATCCAAGTCTATGCCCCAACCAGTAATGCTGAAGAAGCTGAAGTTGAACGGTTCTATGAAGACCTACAAGACCTTTTAGAACTAACACCCAAAAAAGATGTCCTTTTCATTATAGGGGACTGGACTGCAAAAGTAGGAAGTCAAGAAACACCTGGGGTAACAGGCAAATTTGGCCTTGGAATACGGAAAGAAGCAGGGCAAAGACTAATAGAGTTTTGCCAAGAAAATGCACTGGTCATAACAAACACCCTCTTCCAACAACACAAGAGAAGACTCTATACATGGACATCACCAGATGGTCAACATCGAAATCAGATTGATTATATTCTTTGCAGCCAAAGATGGAGAAGCTCTATACAGTCTGCAAAAACAAGACCAGGAGCTGACTGTGGCTCAGACCATGAACTCCTTATTGCCAAATTCAGACTTAAATTGAAGAAAGTAGGGAAAACCACTAGACCATTCAGGTATGACCTAAATCAAATCCCTTATGATTATACAGTGGAAGTGAGAAATATATTTAAGGGCCTAGATCTGATAGATAGAGTGCCTGATGAACTATGGAATGAGGTTCATGACATTGTACAGGAGACGGGGATCAAGACCATTCCCATAGAAAAGAAATGCAAAAAAAGCAAAATTTAAGTGCACAGATACCCATAACTAATGGGATGGTCACAACAATGCATGGAGATAATGAGGCACAGAGAGATTGAGAAGGTTGCCTTGGGGGGTTCCCTGGCCATCCGGTGGTTAAAACTCTGTGCTTCTGCTGCAGGGTCATGGATTCCATCCCTGGTTGGGGGACTAAGATTCTACATGCTGCGTGACATGGCTAAAAAAATAAAAAAAAGGATTGTCCAGGATCACACAGTAGGTTTCATGTTGGGATCCACAGTAGACATCTGGAAATGGGGTCCCTGCATTTAGCCCTCACACCACATCCTCTAGGCCAACTCCAGTGCTGGCTACCCAAGCCCACACACACAGCATCTAAATCCTGGCCCTGCCTCCTCATCAACAGGTTGGTAGGCTCCATAAACTTGTTGGTTAGTTACTAAGTCATGTCCAATTCTTTTGTGACCCCAGGGACTGTAGTCTGCCAGTCTTCCCAACCCAGGGGTCAAACCTGTCTCTTGCATCTCCTGCATTGGCAGGCAGATTCTTTACCACTGAGCCACCTGGGAATTTGCCTGTCTATAAATGTTCCAGGCACCAAAGTGTGTTTTAGGTCCTTTATGGTGTCACTACTTCTGTTGCCCTTTACCACCCCCTCATGATTACATCTGTCCTGTGGGCTTGTCTTCTCATCCTGCGGAAGCTTCAGGCTCCCAGCACTCACCAGTCTCACAGGCTCGTGGAGGATTTTGCACAACACAAGGGCTCAGCTGTGGCTGTGGTTTGGTGGACTGATGGAGGGTGCTTTCTTTTCCCTGGGTCTCTGGGACATGAACAAAGTCATGCTCAGCCTGTACAGTGGAACCACCTGGGGAGTTTTAACCACTGCTGAAGCCCAGCTCCCACTCCCAGAGGTTCTGCTGTAATTGGTGTGGGGTGCAGTCTGAGTGTTAGGATTTTAAAACTCTCCCGGGGTGATTCTGATGTGCATTCAGGGCTGAGAACTCCTTTAATGTAATGTGCCAGTTATTAACATTAATTGTACATCTCTCCGTCTGAGAGTAAGTGCTAGGCACTTGGGTACCCTTGGGAGACAATAGGCAACAAGACAGTTATGGTCCTTTACCTTGTGGCATTCACATTCTAGTAATTCAGTTTAATAGACTTTGCTGGGTTGGGGATATCAGGAAGTGTATGGGTACAAAGATGAACAAAGCGTTGTCCTTGCCCTTGAGGAGAAGAGAAGTGGACACTCGTTACAACTAAAACAGAGGAAAGGGAACGTCAACTGGGTAGAAACCAAGAGTGGTAGGGTTCAGGGGAGAAGCCATCTAGAGGGGAGATCAGGGAAGTTTCCATGAAAGATATAATACCTGAGAGGGCCCTTGAAGAATGGATAGGATTTTGTAGGATGGAATGAAGAGGTGATGGTGGAAGGGCTTAAACAAAAACATGGAGGCAGGAGTAGTCAATAAGCCAAGCTGGCAAGAGAGCTGATGTGCACACACAAGAGGGAAGAGGATGTGTGTACACAGTGGGGAAATGCAGGTCAGAACCTTAAATGCCAGGGGAGGCATCTGGATCCATTCAGGAACTGAGGCTGCGTGCATAATTCTTAGCTGTTACCTGGACCTCCTCCTGACTTCATTCTGGAGTAGGTGTCCTTGCTGCCGCCACCCTCCGGGTCTCCCCTCCCTGCCACTGTTGCCTTGGTCCCGTGTTCAGTGTTCAGTCGCTGCCCTCAATGTCTGATGAAGTCACACCATACCAAGCACAAAATGCATTTCCAGATGGTACCTCCCTAGGCAATGCATTTGGCAGGTAGAGAGGAAAGAGCACCAAACTGAGAATCAGGAGGGGGCCTGGGTCTAATCCTAGTTCTGTCTCTTACCAGCTGCGTGACCTTGGGCAAGTCACTTCCCCTCTCTGAGCCTCAGGTTCCTCGTCTGAAAAATGACTAGGCTGGATAGAATGACTGATAATGACCCTTTCCGCAGCAGCATTTTTTGGCTAGTTTGCTGTGTGTCAATCCAAGAATGTTCACTTTGCTCTGGACAAGGACATTGTTGCTGCAAAACAGATATTAAGCATGAGACTCAGAGTGGGAAGGGATGGCAAGGAGACGTGTAGGTGCTTGCGCAACACAGCTGAGCCTAGCCTTGGATTCATCGTACGTAGTGCAGGGTCTGGCCATGTGAATGAAGACTCTTCCAGATGATTCCAGCCCCCAGCCATTCAAGTCACTCCCACCCACTCAAGTCTCCTTAGTTGAAACACCAGACATCCTAGAACAGAGATAAGCCATATATGCTGTGCCTTGTCAGTGTTTCTAACCCTCAAAACATGAGTTGAACAAAATTGCTTCATGCCACAAGGCTGGGGTGGTTTGTTACACAGCAGTAGATAACAGGAAATGGGGGAGGAGGTGTCTGAAGGGTGGTCTGAGGATGAAGGTTTCACCTTATGCTGGAGAAACGTTACCAGTGGGTATCCTCCTGAGCCCATTGACTTGGAGAGCCACCTCTGGTCTTGGATATTACTCTACTCAAGGTAGCCTGGTGCTCTTGGGAGAGGTGGCTCAAAGCCTGTGCTGTCCTGGAATGTTGTCAAGTTTATGGACAAGGAAGCCCGGGCATCTTTCTAGAGGCTGTCACAGATGCTAAGGTACCAGTCAGTTGGGGGGTGGGGGAGGGTTGGTTCATCTGTACATCTCAGCACCTCAGTATCTAGGAAGGCTAAACTGGGGCGGGGTTGCTCATGTGAGTAGAGGTCGTGTGTGTGTGTGTGTGTGTGTGTGCGCGCGTGTGCACGCGCACTCAGTCATTAAATAGTGTCAGACTCTTTTCAACCCCATGGACTGTAGCTTGCTGGGCTCCTCTGTCCATGGGATTTCCCAGGTAAGAATACTGGTGTGGGTTGCCATTTCCTCCTCCAGGGCGTCTTCCCAACCCAGGGATCCAACATGAGGCTTCAAAGTCTCCTGCATTGGCAGGCAGGTTCTTTACTGCTGAGCCACCTGGGAAGCCCCAGAGAGATCCTCTAGGTGCATCTTATACACTCTGTCTCATTTCATCCCCACAGTAGTCCTGTTAGATGCTGTAAGAAGAAGTGTTTGCCTACTTTACTTATGAAGAACAAGTTCAGGGACTTCCCTGGCAGTCCAATGGTTAAGAGTTCCCACTTCCACTGCAGAAGGTGGGGATTCCATCCCTGGTGGGTGAACCTGCATGGCCAAAAAAAGAAAGAAAAAAAAAACACACACATTAAAAAAAAAAAAAAAAGATTAAGTTCAAGTGCCATGACCAAGACTGGGAATGGCAGAGCTTTGAGCAAAATAAAAGACTGAATCTGTAGCTTTGTCCTCTGGGACTATCTTAAGGAGCCGCCTGAATAGCCTCGGAGGGAGGTTCTGGGAAGGGGCCTTCATTTCTTTAAACAGCCTTTTGTCTTGAAATAAGACCACTGAACTTGATTTACATTCTGTTTCCATTTCCTTCCACCACCCCCTCCACTCTCATTCCTTTTTCCTCCCGGGATTTTTGGCAGGAGGAAGAGAGGAACACTCCACTCCCCAGTCTTTCACTCGGAAAGGCGGGAGGCGGGGGGAGGGGCGGGGGGAGGGGCGGGGGGGGGGTGTGATCCGGGGCTTCACTCACCAACGTGCCAGGCAGGGCTGGGGGCACTGAGGCCAGGCCGCTCCCAAGCGCGGGTGGGGGTGAGCTGACGGGGAGGTGAGGAGGGAAGTGTTCCCCCACCCCCATCACGGCCGCCACCCCACTGTGGACCTTGGATGGTAAGGTTTCCACTCTGGCTGGGAGGAAGGGAGAGGCCTGCTCCCTGGTGGGATTTCTCTCACGGTGCGTGCGTGGAAGCGGCGGACAAGGAAATACCACTTTCTGAGTGATCTTGTCAGGCTATATCGACTGTATCAGCTCATGTACACCAATTTCCAGGTTAGGCCTGGAGAGGTTAGCTGACTTGCTCAAAGCCACAAAGCATGTAAGCGGCAGAGTCCCTGAAAACGCCAGGTCTTGCCACTGGCTTTCGCCCCCCTCTCCTGGGAACCTCGGCTGTTGGAGGTGCCCCATCCGACCTGGCGGGGAGGCTTGCAGCCCTCACTCCAGGGTGCCCCGAGGGGACTCCCGGCAGGGGGCGCTCCAAGCCGGGTCTCGGGCCTCCGGGCGCGCCTCCAGCCGGAGCCTGGGACGGGACCCGCCGCTCCGCCTCCTCGGTGGCTCTGCGGGCGGGCGCGCAGGGAGCAGAGCAGATCCGAGAGCGGCGCGCCCTGCCGGGCCCCGGTGCCCACCGCGCCCCTACTCCCGCCGCCGCGCAGCCTCCCGCCGTGAGTAGCGCTCATCTGCGGGCTCGACGGGCGGGACGGGGTGCGCGGCCCGGGGCTAGGCTGGAGCGGGCAAATTGCTCCGGGGCGTTAGCCGCCTATTCCCTGTCGCCCCCGCCCACCCACCCCCGCCCCCGGCTATGGCCAGTCTTGGCCTTGGGCACTCTGGCCGGTCCTTGACCTCCGGGACCTGACTGTTGGCCCCCTAGGGCCGGCTTCGAAGTCTGGCCTTTTGACCAGAAGGATTGGGTGGGAGCGGCGGGCAGACCGGGCGCCTAGGGGGAAGATGGGAGAGAGACTTCCATCAAGTTAGGACTCCTTGACGGGGGAGAGCACCCCAGATTTCTGGGAGGAGAGGGGATCTGGGCTTCTCAGCATCCTACACTTTACTTACCTCCTTCTCCTGGTGCGAGGAGCTGATGCGAGGAGGCTCCTCCATCCGCAGCCCGTCAGCTTTCTCAGTGGCAGAAGGAAGCTGTGGTCCCCTACGTCTGGAGCCCGGGATGGGTTAGGGTGGGCAGGGGGCCAGCCAGTAGGTCTGCAGCAGGCTGGGGTTTTGACCCCAGTGTATTGTCAACAGTTGACCTGACTCTGGGCTAGGCATTGTGGATGGCTCATGGCATGTGTGGATCTGGCTGATCCTCACTGTAACTCTGCAAGGTGGAGGTTAGTCTTCTCTTTGGGGAGGAGAGGTAGCCCAGAGCGGTAAGCACGGAGGCCATACAGGTGGTGGTAGGTTAGGAGGGTGCGCTGAAAGAGAGGATGCCTAACTGCTGCCTCACTGGCAGGTGGGAAGGTCCTAGGGGCAGGCGAAGAGAGCACATGCCCTGGTATTTGAGAGTCCAGTGAGGGTGGCAGGGGGGCAGCTGGAGGTTGCTGCTGTGTTTTCTGACGTTGTGTTTCTCAGCTGCTTTGTATATGGCATTCCTTGGGAGAGTCCTGGTGACCAAGGGATGCTGGCACATTGGCCTCTTCACTATTGCTTCCAGAGTCCTGCTCTTCCCCAAACCACCCATCTCCCGAGATGTGTTTTTAGCTTCTGAAGTGGTTCCATTCAGCAGCCTTGAGAGAGGCTTGGGCAGGGGCACAGGGGTGTGTGGATGTGAGTGGGTGTGGGACAAGTGTTCCACTGGTAAGAAGGAGACCTGAACTGACCCTGACCCAGTCCCTGTCCAGTTCAGTTCAGTTGCTCAAGTCATGTCTGACTCTTTGTGACCCGATGGCTTCTCTTCCATCACCAACTCCTGAAGCTTGCTCAAACTCATGTCCATCAAGTCGGTGATGCCATCCAACCATCTCATCCTCTCTGGTCCCCTTCTCCTCCTGCCTTCAATCTTTCCCAGCATCAGGGTCTTTTCCCATGAGTCAGTTCTTTGCATCAGGTGGCCTAAGTATTGAAGTTTTAGCTTCAGCATCAGTCCTTCCAATGAATATTCAGGACTGATCTCCTTTAGGATTGACTGGTTGGATCTCCTTGCAGTCCAAGGGACTCTCAAGTGTGTGCAGGGGTGTGTGGGTGTGAGTGGGTGTGGGGAAAGTTTCCCACTGGCAGGATGGAGACCTGAACTGACCCTGACACCCTCCCTGAGGGCCGCCCAGTTGTTAGATGTGGAATGAGCAAGCAGGCTGCCCAGCAGAGGTGGACCTTCACCGGGAAGATAGTTTTCTCATGTCCACTTAGGCAGGCGGCTGAGGTTCTCTGAGTCCAAGCTTCCTCATCAGAGACTGAGGTGTGTCACAGCCTCCAAAGCTTGGAGGTGCGCTGTAATGTCGGATGGCCCTCCCCTCTGTTGACAGCTTCCTCAGAGCCTGATTGTGAAGATTCTTCATGGGAGGGGGTGTAAGGGAACAATAGTGGTCCCATTTTACCTGCGCTGGGTGAGGATCTCTGAGAGTTCAGCAGGGTGGGCTGGGTTCCATGAGGGAGGGACTTAGTAAGGTTGGAATTTCCTCAGGAGATAATCCTTCAGCCTTGGAGGCCCTCTCCCAGGTTGTTTCTCAGGAGGCCACTGGCCTCCCAACCCTGGAGCCACTGTTGGAGGGTTGAAGTGCTGTTGACAAAAGCCGGGAAGAGCAGCTGGTGCAGGCTGTGTGACTTTTAGCAAGTCCCTTCTCCTGTCTGGACCTCAGTTTCCTCCTCTTGCAAAACAAGTGGGCTTGACCAGACAGCAGTGGGTTTCAAACTCCTCCCACCCCTGAATTCTTACACAGAATCCTAACGTATAGTGTAGATAAAGTGGAACTTTTCTAACTTCCCTTCCTGATGCAAGTGGCTCCTGAGTGGAGACTAAAAGTCCTCCAGGTTCCTCAAGGTCCCTTTTTGTGAGGTTCTAGGAAGTCTGTGATATGCAGATGACACCACCCTTATGGCAGAAAGCAAAGAAGAACTAAAGAACCTCTTGATGCAAGTGAAAGAGGAGAGTGAAAAAGTTGGCTTAAAGCTCAACATACAGAAAACTAAGATCATGGCATCCGGTGCCATCACTTTATGGCAAATGGATGGGGAAACAGTGGAAACAGTGGCAGACTTTATTTTTTGGGGCTCCAAAATCACTGCAGATGGTGATTGCAGCCATGAAATTAAAAGACACTTGCTCCTTGGAAGAAAAGCTATGACCAACTTAGATAGTATATTCAAAAGCAGAGACATTACTTTGCCAATAAAGGTCCATCTAGTCAAGGCTTTGGTTTTTCCAGTGGTCATGTATGGATATGAGAGTTGGACTATAAAGAAAGCTGAGCCCCAAAGAATTGATGCTTTTCAACTGTGGTGTTGGAGAAGACTCTTGAGAGTCCCTTGGACTGCAAGGAGATCCAACCAGTCAGTCCTAAAGGAGATCAGTCCTGGGTGTTCATTGGAAGGACTGATGTTGAAGCTGAAACTCCAATACTTTGGCCACTTGATGCAAAGAGCTGACTCATTGGAAAAGACCCTGATGCAGGGAAAGATTGAAGGCAGGAAGAGAAGGGGATGACAGAGGATGAGATGGTTGGATGGCATCACTGACTCAATGGAGATGAGTTTGGGTAAACTAGGAGTTGGTGATGGACAGGGAGGCCTGGCAATGCTGCGGTTCACGGGGTTGCAAAGAGTCGGACATGACTGAGCGACTGAACTGAACTGAATCGAGGAAGTCTGTCTTAACTTTCAGAAATGTTGCCTAGTATTAGGGTTGGGGCAGGAATGTGAACTCTGAAGATTCCACTAAGGAAGATGTGAGCATTAAGATGGACTTTGCCTGTGGAATGCCTGGAGCCAGTGGCCTGGGCCCCTAGCCAAAGGTTGTATCAGTGCCTTCTGCTGTGTGGTTTCATCTTTTGGGGGCCAGAAGGGTCCCTGTGCTTCTGGGTCCTACATGGTGACTAATTCCACCTCAAAATGTCTCCCCTTTAGTTTCATGTCTCTAAACTGGTGATATGCAAATTCATCTTGGGGAGCAATGTTAGGAAGGGGCTTTAAGTTAATAGCTGTTTTTACCTGATGAGCTTTCTGAGCAGCAGCTTTGAAAAGGACAGCTGGGACACTACATTTAAATCAAACATTTTGGAGTGCCTGCTGTGTACCAGATCCCACAAGGGGATAGAGGTGAGAATGTCACAACTCTTGCCCTCATGAAGCTCCAATAGGCAAGAGGGAAGGAACTCATATTTGTTGGAACCATCCAGGGACTATTAAAAACACTTTACATATGTTATCTCATTTGTCCCATAAAGCAGATATTAGACTCATTTTTAATTGTTTAAAATTTTGATTGCACACAAAATAAGGGTACACATGTACATCAAGAAACAGCATTGGCAGCACTCAGAAAGCTCCTGTGTTCCCTTCCAGGTACAATCTCTGACCCAGGTGTGACCACTATTCTAACTTCTAGCACCACGGTTTTGTTTTACCTAAAAGAGAGTTACACAGTTTGTGGTCTTTTGTGTCTGTTTTATTTCATTCAACACTATGTTTGTGAGTTTCATCCATATTGTTGCAGGGAGCAGTAGTTTATTTATTCTTATTGTTATATAATAATTTCATTATATGGGTATAACTCTAGCCATTCTTCACTTGATGGCTATTTGGTTGTTTGCGATTTTTAGATATTACTAATAGTGCATCTGTGAACGTTCTAATGTGGAGCATTTTGGAAGCCATCTACATGCGTTTTTGTTAGGTACGCCCATAGATACTGCCCAAGAGTTTTCCAAAGTAATTGTCCTAATGAATACTCTCCTAAGCAGTGTTTGCGCGTTCTCCAAATATTCACTAACCCTAGGCATTGTCTGGACTCATTCTCTTTTTTTTCTTTTTTTTAAAAATATTTATTTGGCCGTGTCGGATCTTAGTTGTGGCACTCAAGATCTTTAGTGTGGCATGCAAACTCTTGCATGTGGGATCTAGTTCCCTGATTAGGGATGGAACCCAGGCCCCCAGCAATGAGAGTGTAGAGCCACCGGACCACCAGGGAAGTCCCTAGACTCATTTTCTACGTAAGTAATTTGAAGCTCAGAAAAGCTGTACCGTGCTGTGTGTGCTAGTGGGTGGCAGAGCTGGGATTCAAACCCAGGCCTGTGTGCCTGTGCAGTCTGTGCTTTCTCCCTTTGGGTTACACATTGACATAGAATATGATATGAACCGGAACATGGTAAACTCTAACCCTAACAGTTTGTAAAGAGGCCTCTGTGAGAATTTAAAGAGAAGAAGAATTTTCCATCTGTTTTGTAAGGAAAAGAGTCATGGAGGCTCATAGAGATGGTAGCATTTGAGCCTGGCTTTGCGGGAAGGGAAGAGTTTTACTTGGAGGGCTCTCCAGGTGCCCTCCCCCCATCCCCATCCCTTCTGCCATGAAAAGGGCCCAACTTGAGCTGGGGTGTAGCAGGGGTGAAGGTTTTGGAGGAATAGGAAAAGTCTACTTGGGGCTGTAGTCGAGGATTTGTGGGGGAGGGGGGCTATGCTGAAATGGTGAGTTGGGGCCAAACTGGTAGGCCTAGTTTGAGCTTAGTTGGCTCCCTTGGCCCCCAACTTCTGGTCACCCAGGATGTGAGCACAAGGCAGGGACTCATGGTTTAGTTGGGGAGGTGGGACAGTTTCAAATCCAGCTCAACTCCTGATAGCAAATGCAGCTGGCCTCTAGCCAAGGAGAATCTTAGCTGTTCCTGGGACCACTCTCAGGGTATCTGCCAACAGAATTTTTTTGGAGTTTTCTGCTTTCATCTAGCTGTGGGAAATTAGTAGCTACTCATACCTCCACCCCCAGGATCCGGCTCAAGTGGTTTGTTTGGAAGTATTTTTACAGCAAAAAGAAGCTGATAGATAGCAGTCCTGCCACCCTCTGCCTAGTCTTAGGAACCTTGCCATGATGGGGGTGGGGGTGAGGGGAGCTGAGCTTTTGATCTGGTCAAGCCAAACTTGCCAGAATCCCAGCTCCTTTTCCTCAGAAGGGAACAGAATTGGTCTCAGTGGCTGTGGGAAGCAGAAACATAATGACCTGGGGATGAGTTAAACAGTAATAGCAATAATCATCCTTATTTGCCTGGCAGTTTATGTCTTTATCACAGTGGATCCTCACCTGCATGTGTGAAGTAGGTGATATAGATGCTATCACCCCAGGTTACAGATGAGGGGGACTGAGTCCCAGACAGGGAGCCAGACTGCTATGGGTCTTGTGACTGATGCACCCACAGACTAGCCTAGGACTGGGGATCCTGCTCCTTTTAGGATTCCATACTCGCCAGGCCCTGGCTGAGCATAGTGAGACCAAGCCAGTAGGAGGCTCTGTGATGGACAGGCAGGAGAAGACTGGCAGGTGACCCTGAGAGTAAGACCTGGGAGCCAGGCCAGTTCCACCTGGAGGTCTTCAGGGATGTGTGTGCCTCGGTGGAAGGGAGAGAGGAAGGTGGCATCTTGATACCAGAACTCTGGTTTGTAGTGGGCAGAGGAAAGAGGCTGAAATATAGACATCACCTGAGAGTTAAAACAGCTCCAGCCACTTGGCATTGATGAGACGTGCCCTTATGTAATGGTACCTCCACCCAGCGAGGTGAAAATAGTATTTTGGGGCTCACAGGGCCTGGGCGTGGTTGGTATCTGATTGCCAAGCAGAAGAAAAGCTGCCAGTGCCAGCCAAAATGAGCTCTGAGAGCCCTTTGCTAATGACTCTTGAAAGATGCATCCACAGGTAGCTGTTTTTAAAATTTATTCCTATTTTTATTGGAGTATAATTGCTTTGCAAGGTTGTGTTAGTTTCTACTGTATGGCGAAGAGAATCAACTATATGTATACATATATCCCCTCTTTTTTGGATTTCCTTCCCATTTAGGTCACCACAGAGCATTGAGTAGAGTTCCCTGTGCTCTGCAGTCAGTTCTCAGTAGTTATCTATTTTACATATACTATCAATGATGTGTATATGTCAATCCCAATCTCCCAATTAATCCCATCCCCCCCTTCCACCTTGGTATCCATGTATTTGTTGTCTACTTTTCTGCCTCCATTTCTGCTTTGTAAGTAAGATAGTCTACCGTTTTTTTCAGATTCCACATATATGTGTTAATAGACAAAATGTGTTTTTTTTACTTCCTTCACTCTGTATGACCGTCTCTAGGTCCATCTACGTCTCTACAAATGACTCAATTCCATTCCTTTTTATGGCTGAGTAATATTCCATTGTATATATGTATTCATGGGTAGCTGGTTTTATCTTTATGTTGTGCTTACTGTATCCTGGCCCCTGCCCTTAGGGTGCTGTCCAGGGTGGCATGTGGCTGTCCCAGGACTAGGGGGCTCCCTGGGGCAGAAGGATCCCAGGGGAGGGTGCAGACGGCCTCTTCTGTGGTGATGCTCTGTGTGGCTCAGAGTTGTCCTGAGGTTCTCACTAAGGTGCACTGGACAGGCAGAGTTAGCACCACATTGCTGCTGCTACTACTGCTAAGTCGCTTCAGTCGTGTCTGACTCTGTGCGACCCTATAGACGGCAGCCCACCAGGCTCCCCCGTCCCTGGGATTCGCCAGGCAAGAACACTGGAATGGGTTGCCATTTCCTTCTCCAATGCATGAAAGTGAAAAGTGAAAGTGAAGACACTTAGTCATGCCCGACTCTTAGCAAACCCATGGACTGCAGCCTACCAGACTCCTCCATCCATGGGATTCTCCAGGCAAGAGTACTGGAGTGGAGTGCCATATACAGACGTGGAAACAGGCATCCCACTGACAGGAGATGAAGTCATAGAGTTAGTTGTGGGCAGAACTGCAGCTAGAACCTCAGGTTTCTGACTCCTGGTGCCTATTGTTATTTGCCACACCTCCTCCCTAATCTTTCCCTTAGGGCGATGAGTGAACTGCACATCAGTTCAGACTTGAAATTGGGTGGCACAGCCCCTGAGGGAGCTGAGGTCATGATAATCCCTTACCTTTCTACTGCAGTTTATAGTTTATAAAATAATATCCTGATTTGCAGTGGTTTTTGCAGTATTAACCCTTTTTACAGATGAGGAAGTTAAGACTCAGCAGTTTAAATGACTTAGGCAAAAGTGGGACTCGAAACTGAAGCTTTTTTAAAATTATTTTTTTAGCTTTATTGAATTATAATTGACATATAACATTGTAAGATATTTAAAACATACATCATGGTAATCTGATACACTTATACATAGTGAAAGTATTCCCCTCGTCTAGATAATTAACATGTTTATCACCTCGTGCACATTTATCCTTTTTTTTTTTTTTTTTGGAGAGAACATTTGTTTTCCTCTTCAGGAAGTTTCAGTTATTCTGACTCAAAACTGAGTTCTTTTTTTCCTGCATCACAGCTGCCTCTTTTCTCAGTAGACCTGAATTTTGTGAGAACAAATTGCCCAAGTTGCCCATGGCTCTGTTTTCTCTGAACATGTTCAGAGCAGATCTGTCTCCTTAACAAACTTGAATTAGTATAAATCAAGTAAGAACCATACATCATTGGTCACAGGTCCTGAGGAAAGGCTCGATCAAGCCTGTTCTTGAGGAATGAGAGCTGTGAGCTACCTTTCAATTATTAGCCATTTACTTTGGGGCCTAGAGTCAGACTGGTACCAATGGACACATCTGTCCTAACCTCAGGATTTCTCCTGTTTCAGGGCTGTACGCTCCAGGCCTCAATGAGGAGCCCAAACATGGAGACGTTCAAGCAGCAGAAGGTGGAGGACTTTTATGACATCGGGGAGGAGCTGGGGAGGTAAGTGGCTGTGAGAGCTGCACTGATCGGTAGATCTTATAGGTCATGGGCTTGTCACGGGGCTTGTGGAAATCTTTACAAACAACCCAGAGGGTGATTCATTGTCCTGGGCGCCTCTGCAAGTAATCCTCTCTTTGGAAATAAAGACTTGCCAACAGAGGGGACTACAATTGTTGAGTTCCATGTTTTCAGTATAACCCAACTGACGGTTATGGCAAATCTAAATGACTCTTGTTTTATCTGTTACTTTGCTCCCAAAGCCCTCCCCAGGCTCTGGCCTGAGACCTGACCCATTGGTTCTTTTCTGAAACCCACTTGGGATTCTCCACGGCTTTCAGGGTTTTGTTCTGTCAATTCAGAGCCTGAATGGCAGGTGAAATCATCTTCCTGAAAAAAGCTTTGCATCGAGTGACAAGCCATGCAACCCTGGTCGTGAAGCTTCCTCGGATCTGAGTTATTGGCTGCATTTTCAGGTTTGCTAAACCCACAAAACGGACAGGGATAAGCTCAGATCTGAAAGTAGTTACCGTCTGGAGAGAAATGAAGACTTTCTGAAGCTCTTTCCTTGTCTCTCATTTATAACAAAGCTAGTATTTGGGTGGTGTTTTAATGATTACAGAATACCAGTCCTGGAGTTTGGGTCTCTTAACAATTCATGAAATGGGAATAGTCTTTATTCTTGTTTTTCGTGAAGAAAGTGTGTTCTAAAGAGTTTAAGAAAGTTGCTCTAAGTTGCTCAGCCAGCAAGGGATATGGCCAAGGTCTGGCCAGTCCAGTCCGCACCTGCACATCTGTTATGCTCTCTGATGCACATGGTTCTTGCACACTCACATGTGTTCACAGTGTACCCAGCCCCGTCCCTCCACACACCCAGCAGAGTAAAAACCTGGGGGTTCAGGGCCTTCACTGTATCTGCGGTGGGAACAGGAGCCTTTCCCTTTAAAGAGCTCTTGTGTCAGGACTCATCTTTTACTTCCTTTTATCTTTCTTTCTTTATTGTTTGCAAATAAATGTATATATTTACTTCCTTTTATTTTAAGCATTAGGATCATATTGAATTTGTTAGTGTTTTACCACAGTTTTTTAAAAAATTTGGCCATACCGTGTTGCTTTTGAGATCTTAGTTCCCCAACCATTGATCAAACCCACGCCCCCTGCAGTGGAAGCACAGTCTTAATCCCTGGGCCACCAGGGAAGTCCACTACAGCTTTGAATATTACATCTTAATGTATTATACAGGTTTGCTCATGTCATTAAATATCTTAATGCAATTTTACATTTCCTTGTACATTCATGCCTCAATTATTCAGCCTTTTCCCCTACTTTTAAAAATATGCAGTTTCCATTTAAAAAAATTTTCATTACTAAAGCTGCAATGAACATCTCTTAGCAGAAATTTCTGATCCTGTTTTTGATTGTTTCGTTAAGATGGATAACTAGAAACTGGGTCACTGGGTACTTTTATTTTTGAAGAAAAACTAGAAAAAGCTTCAAAGTCAGAGGAGCCTTAGTCAGGGAAGAATGGAAAGTGCAGTTATGGGAGTTCCCTGGTGGTCCAGTGGTTAGGACTTGGAACTTTCACTGTCGGGTCTGGGTTCAGTTCCTGATAGGGGAACTAAGAACTAAGATCCTGCAAGACACGTGGCATGGCCAAAAAAGAAAAAAGAAAGTGCACTTACTTCAGGTTCAGGAAGTGCTTGTCCTGGCTGACTGGCTAGGTCAGGGAGCAAGTATCTACAGAGACCCCCGAAGGGGAGATTCCTCAGCATTCTGTCTGAGCCGCTGCCCCTGGCAGTCCAGAACCTGGGAAGGGCTGGGGGGAGGCTGAAGGGCGGTCACCTGGACTCTGCCTCTGAGTGGGAAGCAAGGTTCTCTTTGACTTGGGTGCTTCTCCTGACTTGTGATGTCAGGGAGAAAGTGGCCCCTCAGCAACAGACCCTGGCAAGCCCTACCAGTGGCTTCTTAAATTTAATTTTCAAAACTTTTGGACGTGCCACAAGGCATGTGGGATCTTAGTTCCCTGACCAGGGATTGAACCCTCACCCCCTATGTTGGAAACTGAAACACTTAACCACTGGACCACGAGGGAAGTCACCTTGTTGTTCAGTTGCCCAGTCGTGTCCGACTCTGTAACCCTATGGGCTGCAGCACAGCAGGCTTCCCTGTCCTTCACCATCTCCCGGAGCTGTTCAAATTCATGTCCATTGAGTCAGTGATGCCATCCAACCATCTCAGCCTCTGTCAACCCCCTTCTCCTCCTATCTTCAGTCTTAAGCCAGGATCAGTGTCTTTTCCAGTCAGTTGGCTCTTCACATCAGGTGGCCCAAGTATTGGAGCTTCAGCCTCAGCATCAGCCCTTCCAGTGAATATTCAGAATTGATTTCCTTTAGGATTGACTGGTTTGATCTCCTTGCAGTCCAAGCGACTCTCAAGAGTCTTCTCCAACACCACTATTTGAAAGTGTCAGTTCTTCAGTACGCAGCTTTCTTTATGATCCAACTCTCATATCCATACATGACTACTGGAAAAGCCATAGCTTTGGCTATACAGATGTTTGTTGGCAAAGTGATGTCTCTGCTTTTTAATATGCAGACATTTTAATATGATATCTCTGCATATTAAGCTGTCTAGGTTTATCATAACTTTTCATACCCCTACATTGGAAGTGCAAAGACTTAAACCACTGGACTACTAGGGGAGACTCCTCTATAGTGGCTTTTGATTCGACGGCCTTGTGTTGGCCACATCCTGTGTGTAGGTGTCTGTGCTAAGTGCTCCAGCTACAGAGATGAGCATGACACAGGGAGTCTTTGCCCCTGGAGCTCCAGCCTGGCCATGGCTGTGGGCACAACAAGGGCAGTGTTGACTGGGATTATCTCAGGTGGGCTGAAACTGAGAAGTCGGGATGGGTTGTTGGTGTTGGGCTCTGAAGAAGGAAGTAGCAGCAGTTTCCTGTGGAATTCATCTATCATTCCTTCTTAGTTCTGTCTCTCCCTGACTCGGTACATCAGAGATATTAGAACGGGAAGAGACCTCATGTTTCTGGGGCCTCTACCTACAACAGAGTATGAAGGCCACATGTACCTCACGGCCTGGGGAACCTTGGAGGACCACTGCCCCCTACCCCACACACAACCTGAAACTTTCCTTAGATGCCAGCTGGACACAGGGCGAGTGAAAGACAGCAGAGGCCTAAGGCATTTTTCATGGCTTGCTGTCCTAGGATTTGTGGTCTAGAGGCCAGGTGAGATGGAAGGCCTGTAGAGGTTTTTCTTCCAAGCCCCTCATCTGACCGTTGAGGAAACGGAGGCTCAGAGAGAGGAAGGGTCTTGCCTGGGGCCATAAACAGGCTGAAACTAGAGCTGCCTTCAGAGCGGGTAGCCCTGTCTGTCTTTCTTCCCCTCTCCTGCGCAGGCTCACTGTGTGCCAGGCATTATCTGACACAGTGACAAAATAGACTTTCCTGTCCCCTAGTGGCTTGTGTTCAGTTGGTGGAGGAAGACATTGAACACATGATGGAGGGGTTGCAAAAGGACACATCACTCCAGAGTGCATGGTGGGCTATGAGAGGAGGGTGTGGGACACATTGAGTGGGGAGTACAGTTGGGCCTGGGTGGTCAGGGGAGGCTGCTCCAAGGAGGTGGCAGAGGACAAGTGTGCAGGCAGGGAAAGCAGCCTGGACACAGGCCCGGAGGTGGGGAGAGCCTGGGCCCTGAGTTGCTGGCCGGAGGCCTGTGTGGCCATGGAACATGAGCTGGGGACAGGCAGTGCTAGCTGAGGCTGGATATACAATTAGAGACTAGTGTGCAAGCTTCCTGCCAACATAGACAGGTTGAGGTTTGTGTGCTTCCTAGCTGTGCAACCTTAGGACAACTTACTTGACCTCTCTGACTCTGAGTTTCTTGGTTTTTGTTTTATTTACCCATAAGATAGAAATAGTAACAGTAGCCACCTCATGATTGTAGGGATGAAATGGGATGCTGAGCCTGCAGGGCTCCACACAGAGCTGGTACTAGGTGTTGAGTGAGCACCTAGCAGAGCCTCTGCTTTTGAACTTAAACTGCCTTTAAGTTAGGGTGTCAAGACCCCGTCTCCCACCTCCGGACCCCCTGGGAGGACAGTGGGGGTCTCCCAGAAGGAATAGCAGTAGGGCTTGTTCTTACATTTGGGAGGAGCAGTGTGTAAACCTTCTTCGGCTCTCTACCCTTACCTAGACTCAGGGCTGTTTCACTGATTTTTGTTCTGGTTCAGTTGGTCAGTTGTGTCTGACTCTTTGCAGCCCCGTGGACTGTAGCATGCCAGGCCTCCCTGTCCCTCACCATCTCCCGGAGTTTGCCCACGTTCATGTCCATTGCATCAGTGATGCCGTCCAGTCATTTCATCCTCTGATGCCCTCATCTCCCTCTGCCCTCAATCTTTCCCAGCATCAGGGACTTTTCCAATGAGTCATCCATTTGCATCAGATGACCAAAAACTGGAGCTTCAGCTTCAGCATCAGTCCTTCCAGTGAATATTCAGGGTTAGCTCCTCATTAAGTCCATACTGTGCAAAAATGAAAATGAGTGAGAGTTACTTTTCGTTTTTTACCTGTAATGACAGGTGGAGCTCAAAAACATCATGTTGAATGAAGGAAGGCAGACTCAGAAGAGTCATACTATATCATCCCATTGGTGTCAAGTTCAAGACAGGCAGAATGAATCCTTGATGCTAGAAATCAGAATAGTGATTCTGTTAGTGATTCTAATAGTGAGGGACTAGTGGCTGAAAGGGGGCATGAGAGGGACTTCTGTGGGGAGGATATTGTTGTGTTTCTTGATCCAGGTGCCTGTTTCACTGATGTGTTCATTTCATGCATACAGGTTAGGCCATACTTGTATATGTACATTTTCCTGTATGTATATGTATCTGAACTGAAGCCACGTTTTAACAAGGAATCTTTGACTTTACTCCCTGCCCTCTTCTGGCTCCTGAAGTGCATGATTCTAATGCCTTTGGAAGGTTAGTCTGGGTGTGTATCAGCCATGAGACCCATAGCACTCTGGTACCCAGTCTGGAACTCAGTCCCCCTCATCTGTAACCTGAGGTGATAGCATCTATATCACCTACTTCACACATGCAGGTGAGGATCCACTGTGATAAAGACATAAACTGTTGGGCAAATAAGAAGGATGATTATTGCTGTTATTGTTTGACTCATCCCCAGGTCATTGTATTTCTGCTTCCCACAGCCAATGAGACCAATTCTGTTCCTTTCTGAGGAAAAGGAACTGGGATTCTGGCAAGTTTGGCTTGACCAGATCAAAAGCTCGGCTCCCCTTATCCCACTCCCATCCTGGCAAAGTTCCTAAGACTAGACAGAGGTATGCCCTTATCTTAAAAATAAGAGAACATCTGTGAGAAAAGCTGCAGAATCCAGCTTTGGATCTGGACAGCGTGCCCTGGCCTGAGAGTCCTGGGCACGGCTGGGGCCCGCCTGGCCCTGCACACCTCACTTGATTTTCTGGCTCACATTCTGGCACCAGCCTACTGGGGATGCTGGAGGTGGCTGGCTGTTTCTGCAGTTTCCGGCCTCTCCCAGCCTGGGTAGCCACTGTTGGGTGGAGCTGGGCTCATAAAGAGAAACCCATCTAACCCCTGGTCTGATAGATGAGGCTAAGACTAGAGAGGGGAAGTGGCTTGTCCAAGGTCACATGGTAAGCGGGTGATAGACAAGGGTGGGGACTGATGATCTGACTCCTCTAGAGCTCTGGCCACCACACTAAAAGGACCCACAAAACAAACTGATCTTTTCTTTAATTTGAATGCTTTTGGGAAGGGGGGGCATTATTTTGTGGGATAGTCTTTTTTGTTTGACCTTGGGGACAGGTAGCAGAGTCAGAAGGGAAAGTATTTGGGAAGGATTGATGCTCCCTGGGAAAGGGCGCTGGTGGATAGGGCCAGTGATGACTACTGTGTGTCTAAGGGTACAAAGTAATTTAATGTAAGCAGCATAAAATGGTCAATGGTTTCTTCTTTCCTATGCTATATTACTTTTCTTGCTTTATTGCACTGAGTTGGCCAAAAAGTTCTTTTGGGTTCTTTGTAAGATGTTACAGAAAAACCCAAATGAACTTTTTTGGCCAACCCAATATTATTGCATGAACATAAAATCATAAAATGTTACTGTTGAACTGAATCTCAACAAGAATTTAGTGCAGATCTCCATTTTATAAACAAGGAAAGTGAGACCCAGAGAGGGGAGGTGATTTGTCCAAAGTCACAGAGCCAGCAATGGAGGAGGTGAAACTTAGAGAAGATTTTCAATTCCACTGTGCTAGTTAAACAAAACAGAGGAAAACCTCTCTATATGTAAATAAATTCAACTTTTATCTATAGCCCTCACCTCTCTCAGGGAGCCTACCTCCCCAGTACTCCACTCATCCCATCATCCCCTCCCTGGCTCCCCTGGTGAAGAGAGTGGCCAGAGCCCTGATATTTACAGGAGGCTCATGTGTGCCAGGCATGGTGCTGGGCACTTAACCTGCAGGGTCCCCTTTTATAGGGATAGGAACTTTGGGCTACACAAGGAGCCACTCCTCTGAAGCCTCATCCTTTGTAAACAGGCTGAGGAATTCCCTAAGATGAGCAGGGAAAGCTGCTTGCCGGACTTGAGTCTCCTGATGAGATCCTGTATGGTTAAGATCACCCACCCCACATGCATCTTAGCTAGGACATCTTCTTTTAGGAGAGAAAGAAAAACCTCTAGGAAATACATAGAGCTCAAGTGTACCTAGGCTGGGTTCTCAAGCTCAGTCTAGCCATAAAACTATATATAGAAAAAAAAAATAATAGGTATTTGTATTTACCTGTCTCTGTCTTTGGGAAAAGGGTTTCCAAGATGACCTTGGAGGCAAAGGGGCTTTTATTATTTCGTCTTTTTTTTTTTTCAACAAAAGATTTTTTTTCTTAATGTGTTCTGTTTTTAAAAATCCTTATTGAATTTGTTACAATGCTGTTTCTATGTTATGTTTTGGTTTTTTGGCCACAACGCCTGTGGGATCTTACTTCCCTGACCAGGGATCGAAACTTCACCCCACTTATTGAAAGGTGAAGTCTTAACCATTGGACCCCCGGGGAAGTCCCTATTATATCTTTTTAAATTAAAAAAATTTATTGTAGAAGTAATGCATGGCATATATCATAAAGTTGTGAAAAGTTAGAGTAAACCTCCATCTGCCCTCCCTCCAAGTCTCACATCCACAGGTAGACTTTGATGGTAATTGTCTTCTGTTGTCTTTCCAAACTTTAAAGCAAGTGTATGTTGACCCGGATGCAGTCATATGACCAGAACAATCTACAACTTGCCTTTCTCACTTAATGAAATACACTGAGTATCTTTTTATAACAGTGTATATAGATCTATGAGATTTATTTTGGGTGAAAGCTTTTTTTTTTAAAACAATAAAACATTTAAGGAGACCAGTTTAAGCCCATACAAGATTAGCAGCCTTAACCAGTAACTATTTTTATTTCTGAGTCTTACCGTCTAATCTGTCCCTGGCTATTTCTCACGCCCACACATCCTCTCCTCTTTTGTGTCTGCTTGAGGCCCAGAGTTAACATTCCCCCAAGTGCTAAGCTCCTGGGGGCGGGTTGCAGAGACCAAGGGCAGCCAGAGCCGTGCTCAGGCCCTGGGGTCCCAGAGAGAAGATTAGGCCTGTCTGTCGTGTGTTTGTACTGAGCTGTCAGCTCTGAAGGCAGGGCCATATCTGCTCTCCTATTCTGAGCGCCCCGACCGTACCATGCAGAGGCCAGAAGTCCCCACATCTTCTGTGACTTCTCTCTGCTCTCGGTCTTTCCTCACTCTTGGAGGGAAAATTAAACTTTTCCTTCAAGGTCAAGATCAGATGGTGTCTCAAATACTGTTTGATTCTACTTATACGAGATATCTATAAAAGTCAAATTCATAGAATCAGAAAGTACTGTGCTACAGCATAAAATACATATGCCATGCTTTGCATATTTGTGCGGTCGTGTCCGACTCTTTGCCATATATATATTCTTTTTCAGGTTCTTTCCATTTTAGGTTATTATAAGGTATTGAATCTAGCTCCCTGTGCTATGCAGAAGGACCTTGTTGTTTATCTATGTTATACATAGTAGTGGATACACATTGTTGTATTTAACCCTTATAGCACCTTGTGAGGTAGTTCCTATTCCCATTTAACAAATGAAGAAATTCAGCCTCCAAAATGTTAGGTAATTGGCTCAAGAAATACAGGCGACCTACTTTATCAAGGAGAAGCCAAGTGGAAAAGTCCACTTCATGCAGCACAGCAAATCTCAGAGAAATTCAGAAATAAAAGCCAGAAATGTCTCTGGCCAGAGCCCTGTCTAAAGTCCTGGCATGGGGTTCTGGTGCCTCTGATCACACACATGCTTAGGTTTCCTGCTGCTAGGAAAGTGAAAGAGACTAACCTAAGTTAAGAGTCTAATGCCCTCATGTCAGTTTCTGCGCCAAGTACTTCTCATCTTCCAGAACAATATGAACTGGATCACACTCCCACTTTACAGATGTGAAAACTGAGGCTCAGAGAACTTTTACAGTGGCAACTGGTCACTCATGCCAAAAAACTTTCTTACTGCTCACACTGAGCGTGCTGTGCTGGGCCTAGGAAACTCTCAGCTTGGTGTTAGTGGCAAGAAAATCTTTGGGGCCATAACAAGCCAGTGGTTTCCAAAAGATGAGTGAGTGTGTGTGGATGAGTACGTGCACATCTGTACTATAGGTCATTGTCATAGTCCACAGATTCTCCCCAGATATCCACTGTGTGCTGGGCACTGTGATGGGTGGTGGAGACTTAGGGCTCAGGCCATGCCCCGTAAGAGATGAAGGGACACAGGGATACTTTCCTCAAAAGCTAATGAAATGGGGACTTACCTGGTGGTCCAGTGGCTAAGACTCCACACTCCCAATGCAGGGGGCTCAGATTCAATCCCTCATCAGGGAACTAGATCCCATGTGCTGCAACTGAAAGATTCCACATGTTGCAACTAAAGATCCCATGGGCGTGCATGCGTGTTCAGTCACTTCAGTCATGCCTGACTCTGTGTGACCCTATGGACAGTAGCCCACCAGGCTCCTCTGTCCATGGAATTCTCCAGGCAAGAATGGGTTGCCAACTAGAGTGGGTTGCCATTGTCTCTTCAAGGGGATCTTCCCAACCCAGGGATTGAAACTGCATCTCATGCGTCTCCTACATTGCAGACAGGTTCTTTACAGCTTAGCCACCTGGAAGCCCAAAGATTCCACATGCCATAACTATGACCTGGTGCAGCCAAATAAATAAATATTTACAAAATTAAAAAGCAAAATGAAAGGTTGGAACAGGCTATGAGCTAATAGAGGGACCCCAACCTTGTGCCAAGTGTTCAGCGGAGGAAGCCGTCACCCTAGGTGGGGCAGCTTTGCATGGTCTCATTCTGGAGATGATGCATAACCACCTCGAGGTCAGGGCTCTGCCAAAGACTGAGAGGCAGCAGGTCCAGGCTTGGGCAGGAAGGCACGTGGAGAGGGATGAAAGGCTGTGGCTGCCAGGAGGACAGGCAACTGCAGGGGCCCTGGATGACAGAAGCCCTGGAGGAGAGAGGGAGGTGCCTTTATCAGTCATTGTCAGGCAAACAAAGCACAAAGCCACTCAAACAAAGTGGCTGCATCGCTCGGGCTTCACTCAGCAGCTAGCACATGGAGGGAGTGCGCTCACTGAGCTGGTCTGCATGGGAAAGCTGTAAGAGCTGGAGGGAGGTTCTGTGTGGAGATAACTGAAACCATCATATACCTCTATCTACGGGATGTGCTTTCCTTTCTGCTTATTTATCGTCAGAATGTACATCTTGTGTTGGGTTGTTTTTTGACTCCACGTAGATTTATGGATACCTTTCCATGTATCCAGAGTCCATATAGCCTAAAAATTTCTTTGTTTTGAAATTATTTCAACTTTGATAGAAACATTTTCAGGATAACAGAACTCCCATATATCCTTTAAACACATACCAGTCTTTAACATTTTGTCACCTCCTCTCTTGTTCTCTCCTTTCTCCCCCCACTCTCTACTCCTTGTCCTGTTCCTCTCCCCTCGTGCTCCTTCCTTCCTGCCTCCTTTCCTTCTTCCCTTCTTTCTTTTTGTCTGTCTACCTACCCGCCTGTTGTTTCTGAACTATTTGAGAATTGAGTACGGACATTATACCTCTTTATCTTTTATTCTTCATTATGCGTCTCCAAAGGACATGGGCCTGCTCTTTCATAACCATAGTACAGCTTTCAAGTTCAGAACATTTCACTCCAATATAATGTTTTTGTCTAAACTATCATCCTTGTTCCAATTCTGTCAATTTTCCCATTTAGAGCAGTTTTTCTCTCTGTGGAATAAGATCCAGTGACAATCATGTATCGCATCTCCTTGTCATATCACTTTAGCATCCTTTAATCTGGAACAGTTCTTCAGCTTTGCTTTGACTTTTATGACAAGATAATTTTGAAGAATACTGGCTCTTTAGAAAAAATAGATACAGTCCACATATTTTCACTAACATATTACTCTGCTATATAAACATCCCCCATTTACTTAACTCACCCTGTTGTTTTTCACAACTAAAAATAAGTGTTTCTATGAGTGTATTTGTTGAATTTCCTCTCTCTGCATTATTTTTGCCAAGCCTATTCCCAGGGGTAGAATACCAGGTCAAAGGTTGTGGCTGATTGATAGTAGTTAAAACTAGAAATACTGAACCTGTTTACTAGGTCACCAGCATATTTCCTTCTGGTTTTGCCAATACTCTTTCACAGTTTCGGGGTATTTTCGGTAGCTTAAGAGTTTTGTGAAGATACTTAATGTTTTCACTGTGGAAGAATTTAAAGTGGTTGAAGTCTTCTGTGTTTTTCCCTTCATGCCAGATCTTGTTCTCTTTGCTACTTTAACTTTTTTCATGGTGTTTCTATTTTATTTTCATAGATAATTTGATGTTCTGATAGCAACACAAGGTGGGCAAGGCAAATGTAATCATTCCTCTTTTATAAGTGATGAAAATAGGTCCCATCAGGGCCAGAGACAGAGATCTCCCCTGGAGGCTGATGGTGTTGCCTTCCTTCTCCCAGAAGTAGAGGGGATTCAAGGTCTTTGGGGAGCCCCAGAACTCCAGCAAAGTGTTCTTCTTCTTTGTCTCTACATTTATTTATTTATTTACTTACTTGTTTAGCTAGCTAGCTAACTAGCTGTGCCATGTCTTAGTTGCAGCATGTGGAATCTTTTAGTTGCACCATGTGGGATCAAGTTCCCTGAGCAGGGGCCGAACCTGGGCCCCCTGCATTGGGAGCATGAAGTCTTAGCTGCTGGACCACCAGGGAAGTCCCTGTCTCTACTTTTAGAAGCCGGCTGCAATGGTTCTGTAAGAAAGCTTTCTGAGAGATGCTGTTGGGAGAGGCAGTGCTTGGGAAGAGGTGTGTTATGAGGGCAAAGGAGAGAGTTTGGTTTCCCTGTACTCTCCATTGCTGGGGAGATCAAGTTGAGGGGTAAGAGCCGAGGCCAGGGGTAGGAGTTAGGGCCTCAGGTAACCATCAGCTCAGTAAAGCGCCAGGGCTCTGGCAGTGCAGGTGAGAAGTCATGTGAGGGCCTCCCACAGAGAAGATGCAGCAGCCTTGACAGTCTCTCTCGTGGAGATTCCTCCAGCCCCCAGCGCAGTCTTCAACAGGCCTTAGAGCCCAGCTGTACCCTGCGAGGGCTCCTACCTTGTGCAGTCCAGGGGGTGAATGGCTAGGACAGCCCTACAGCCAAATCCAGTTTGCCACCTATTTTGAGTGGCCCTGGAGCTAAGAATGGGTTTTACAGATGAGCAGTTCCAATAAATTTGTTGGTTGGACGCTAACATTGGACCCCAATTAAACAAAATGTCACCCCCTCTCCCCCCACCAATTTTCATTCTTCCCATTGGAAGACCTATTTCAGAAAACAAAATAAAATTGTATAAACTCAATTCTTACCATATTTTGAGCTTCATCAATTTAAATTTTATGGAAATTTCATTTTCTCCTTTGTTATATAATATCCTTGATTTTCATTCCTGGCCCTCAAAGCCTAAAATATTTATAGTCAGGCCCCGTGTGGGAAAAGTATGTCTGCTCCTGACCTACTCCAGAGTCGTTTACTATTTAAGCAGCAAAACTTTAAAAAAGTGGCTTCTTCTGGGTTAGAGGACAGACTAGAAACACATCAAAGTGAAGGTGCGGTTACTGGAGAGGAGGGAGAAGAGAACAGAGGTCCGCCTGCCTTCCTTCCCTGCCCTCTGTCCAACAGCCTGAGAGGAGCCTCCCAGAAGCCCAGTTTCAGAACCACTGTCCACGTCCCGGAGTCCTGTCCTGTCTTGTCCCGCAGGAAGTGCTGGGGTGGAAGAAGGGAAGAGAGCTCTGGGCACTGGGGACTGTGCATCTTCTCTAGAGCAGGTCCTGCTCTGGTCACGGCCATTACCTAATTTAATCCTCTTGCAGCCCTACAGGGTGGCAGGTGTTTCTCCCATTTTGCAGATGAGGAAACTGAAGCTTGGAGAACCTAACTAATCTGCTGAGGGAAGCATCAGAGCTGGGATTCAAACCCATGACTTCTGACTTCTGGTCCAGTGCTCTCTGTGAGGCACCAAGTTGCCTCGGGTTTTCTTTTTGCCTGTGACCCTTGGGTCCCCTCCAGAGAACAGGGGAGGAGGTGGTACTGTTGTTTAGTGCTTTTGCTGGTTTTCAGTGGAATCTGCTGAGAGCCCAGTGGTCACTGTTTCATCCATGTCCATGGCTGGCCCTGCTTCCCTGCCCAACCCCATCCCCTGCTGCCAGCATCTAAGCCTCAAAACCCTATTCTTGAATCCTGATGTGCTGGCCCCTGGTGGCCTGGCCATAGGGCCCAGAGGGTGATGAATTATCCTCCCCTCCTGGGGGCGAGGTTCATTTGTCACCCTGGGCTCAGGGCCCACCAGCTAAAAAGGAGAACTTGACTGCTGAGGGTCTGCAGTCTGGTTCTAGGATGAATTGCTCCTGCTGCTGCTGCTGCTGCTGAGTCGCTTCAGTCATGTCCAACTCTGTGTGACCCCATAGACGGCAGCCCACCAGGCTCCCCCGTCCCTGGGATTCTCCAGGCAAGAACACTGGAGTGGGTTGCCATTTCCTTCTCCAATGCATGAAAGTGAAAAGGGAAAGTGAAGTCGCCAGTCATGTCCGACTCTTAGCAACCCCATGGACTTCAGCCTACCAGGCTCCTCGGTCCATGGGATTTTCCAGGCAAGACTACAAGAGTGGGGTGCCATTGAATTGCTCCTACCCATTATTTATTTATTTATTTTTATTTATTTGGCTGCTCTGGGTCTTAGTTGTGGCATGCAGCCTGTGGGATCTAATTTCCTGATCAGGGATCGAACCCAGGCCCTGTGCTTTGGGAGTATGGAGTCTTAGCCACTGGACCACCAGGGAAGTCACTCCTACTGGTCTTTTGGAGCAGGACAGGGGCAAGAAGCATGGCTGAGAGGCAGCGGAGGGCCCCAGTAGGAGGACGGGCTAGGAGCAGGAGGCTGATGAGCCCTAGCCCCCAGGCCCAGGTGCAAGCCTGGCTCTGCTGCTGTGACCTCAGGCAGCTTCACTCTGCTGGGCTCCGTTTCTTTGTCCTGAGATGGTCCCTGTTTCACGGGGCTGTTTTCCAGCCTCCTGGGATCCTCTCTTTTACTGTTCAAATAAGAATAATGAGCATTCCATTCCAGGGCAACAGGAAATCCTGTTCCTGACTCAGCATTTCTGGGTCTCTCCAAGGAGTGCTCACACCCTCTTTGATGCCTCAGGACCTTGGACTCACGGACCCCTTCCTCCTTCAAGACAAACCAGCACTTCCTCTGTGACCCTGTCTCAGGCATGGACTCAGGTCGGTTTCCAAGGGCCTGCCTTGTCCCTGAGACTGGTTGCCGGGTAAACTGAGTTTCATGGAAGGTGTGGGGGTAGTGAGAGGCATTTCTGCACAGAAAAGGAAACACCTTAAAAGAGGGGTAGCGGACACCTCTGCTCCTCTGACTCCTGACCTCTGCCACGATGCTGGGGTCTTCCAGGACCTCAATCCCAAATCTGCTACTGCCCTTATACTTACCCCTTAAGAGACCCCCTATTCTTTCACATGTAGGAAGTTTAGATTCTTATTACAACCTCTCCCTGAAAGGGCCTTGGGCATCTCTTTTCTAGAATCAAAGACCCTTTAAAGTTCTTCCTATATAAAAAGCCATCTCTGACCAACCCCCTTCCCCATGATGCAGCCTTTTGTCTTTCTTACTAGGATAACAGTTCTGAGCAGCTTTCAAAATGACACATTTCCTGTTCCCTGGCACAGATATAAGGGGCGTATCCTGACATGTGGGAAGTACCCAGCAAATGGTTGCAGATATGGGCAGGATGATGCTTGAAGCCCAGTGGGCCATTGTTTTGAAGAGCTCATAGTGGGGAGCTGGGTCAGGCAGCTTCTCCTCTGTTACGTCATTTGATCATGAGCCTCCACGTTGGGGTAGGTGGGCAGGTAGGCAGGTCACTGTCCCCATTTTACAGAAAAGGAAACAGAGGCACAAAGACCCAGCTCCTCCTCTTGAGAGCGGGGAGGCAGGTGGAGTGGAAGTAAGGCTGTGTGTGCACAGGGCTTTGTAAACACAGGTCTAGGTAGCAATCTTGAAAAGATTTTGTAAAGAGATTGTAGAACACACCTTTGGACTCAGCTAAGTCAGCAGTGTTTCTAGAGTTTGCGGTTATGAAATTCTTTCTGATGTCTCAGCTGAGCCCTGATATAAGAGCCTTCCTGGGGTCCACACATGTCTCTGAGATTTCAGCTCCCTGCTGGTCAGGAAGCATGTTGGGGCCCTGGCTAAGCCGGTTTGGCTCCACCCTCCCCTCCAGCCCCAGTGCTCCTGGTTCTCTGTGCTGTCACCCTCCAGGAGGGCCTGTGGCTGGACCATCTCCAGGAGAGCTGAATCACCCCCCTCCAATGCATAGTCAAAAATTTGTTTCTTGGGGGACTTCCTTGGCAGTTAGTGGTTAAGACTCTGTCTTCCAATTTATGGTTGCTGGAGGGAAAGGTATAGTTAGGGAGTTTGGGAAGGTCATGTACATGTGACTATATTCAAAATGGATAACACACAAGGACCTACTGTATAGCGTAGGGAACTCTGCTCAATGTTATGTGGCAGCCTGGATGGAAGAGGGGTTTGGGGAAGAATGGATACGTGTATATGGATGGCTGAGTCCCTTCACTGTTCGCCTGAAACTATCACAGCATTGTTAATTGGCTATGTGAAAAGTGAAAGCTAAAGTTGCTCAGTCATGTCCAACTCTTGGGACCCCATGGACTATACAGTCCATGGAATTTTCCAGGCCAGAATACTGGAGTGGGTAGCCGTTCCCTTCTCCAGGGGATCTTCCTAACCCAGAGATCAAACCCAGGTCTCCCGCATTGCAGGCAGATTCTTTACCAGCTGAACCACCAGGGAAGCCCATTAATTGGCTTTATCCCAATACAAAATAAAAAGTTTAAAGTTTGAAGAAAATAAAAGATCATTTCTTTCAGAATGGTACTTGAGAAACAGTAAGCTATGGAGATGGCTGGGTAAAAAGCTCTGTCTGCCTGAACCAGTGATATATCAGCTGAAAGCCAATTAAAGGGCCCCTGTCTAAGGCTTAATGTAGGTTGAGCAGGGAATGGAAGATGCAGTGGTTCCACAAGCTAACTCCTTTCTGGCTTCTAGGTTCACTTTCTGTTGCAGTGACCACCTTTCGGCATGCCTTCCCTGTGTCATCTGTGTCTCACCCACATATGGAGCCCTGCTGCGCTTCTACCCATTCCCAAGTTCTGCTTCCTTCCAGTAGCCTATCCTGACAGCTGCAGGCCTGTGGATAGCAGGCAAGGTTGGGTGCTCTTGTCCTACATTCCTACAGTATGTTATGGATTCTCTAGTTGCCATTATTTGCCTGTGAGTGTGCTTCTATCCTCTTTGGTACCACCCCTTAACAAAGAGCTGCCCTAAGGCCACTTGCAGTGCAGGGAGCTTTCTGGTCATAGGCTCTGGAGGTCATTCTGTTTCATCTCGTAGTGTCTTACCCAGTGATAGGCACATAGTAGGTGCCCAATAAATGTTCGAATGAGTTCTAGTTTCACCTGGTTCCCAGGGTCTCTATTCTGGTTTTATTTTGTGACATTAATCAAATTTCTCTTCTTCTCTAGCCCCTAGTCCCATTTCCACCCCTCCTCAACTTGAAAATGCCATACTGGATGCTTGGGGCTAATGCACTGGGACGACCCAGAGGGATGGTATGGGGAAGGAGGAGGGAGGAGGGTTCAGGATGGGGAGCACAAGTATACCTGTGATGGATTCATTTTGATATTTGGCAAAACTAATACAATTATGTAAAGTTTAAAAAAAAAAAAAAAACATCGATTGGGTAGAAGATGCTTTGATGGACATAAGGAAGGGTGGAGGGGGAGTGAGTGCAAAGATATAGTTTATGCTTTCTAGGAACTTATAGAGAGGTTGTGGAGGCACACAAACAAACAAAACAGCCCATGAGAATATCTTCCTTGGCAGGAAGTCAAGAGCTGTCAGAACATAGCGCAGTGAAAAGAACTCGCAGACAATCCACATGATACTGATTTGGAACGTGGCTGCTTCTGTGGGCTGGAACAGCCAGGAAAGATTTTGGGAGGTGGGAGCTTAGTGAAGAATGGGTGGGATTTGAATAGGCTGAGCAGTGAGTGTGGACTTGAGCCACCGCAAATAGACAGGAAAATGAAAGTTGTGTTTGTGGAGGTGGGTCCCCCAGAAACTGGATGACAGGTTCTGATAGGGAAGCAGTGGGCAAGCCCAGAGTAGCAAGCAGGGGATGGACAGAAGTCTAAGCTGACCATTAAAGTTTTACTAGTCATTGGCATTGGTCACACTGAGGGGAGATGGTGTATCTCTCTAATGTGCTTAGTTTCCGTTTTTGTCGCCATCTTAGTTTCCTCCTTGCAAGGTAAGAGCTTCAAAGCCAGTGTCTAAGCCACCTCTTGCCTGTGGTTGTCTGATACAGGTTCAGGGATAAGTGGTCGAAAGATGAAACTGAAGGGTGTCGCTGACTCAGTCTGTTACTGCCCCATACATAATTGTTCTGAAGTAGAAGGTTTCCTGGAGGTTCATTCTGTATTCTGAGCCAGGCTGAGAGCCCCGTTTAAACAGAGGTCAAGGTTTATCCTTCTTAGTGTTCCCACCACCTCTAGCCTAGAGCTGGATCCATAGCAGGCACTCAGCAAACACAGGGGCTGGTGTAACCATAGACTGTGCTCAGCCAGCACTGAGCTCTCGAGGGTTTGAGTTTGTGTTTCCAAGCCCAGAAGAAGGTAGAAATGCAGCGGCATTATTTTCATCACAGCCCTGTTCACACGACCTTCTTTGTTTTCTTGCCTGGAGGGCGCGGGGGGGGGGGGACAGGGCAAGTGTGCAGAGCTGTTTGACATCCCAGCAGCTGTACAGAAAGCTCGTTTGTTCTCCCCTCTCGTGTGCTGGAGTCGCTGCACATTACAGCTTCCTCCTGCACTGGTGTTAGCCTGTGGCCTCTGTCCTGCTCCTGCTTCTCCAGGAAGTGTCTGAGCCTGGTCCTGCGAACCCCAGCAGGGTATCTAGGCCCAGAGAGAGAAGATGCCAGAGCTTCCCCTTGGGGACAGCGACCAATCTCAACTGAGGAGCTGCTGTGGAAGTTCCAAGTTGTGGTTCTTTCTTTCTCGGGACTGAGAATGAGAGAAATGCAAAGATTCACCCATGACATCACCCATGGCCATCAGCCATGGACTTAAAGCAAAGGACTTGATTCAAGCCCCACTTTAGCCACCACTTTGCTGTTTGACTTTGGACGAGCTGCTTACCCTCTCTGGGCCATGCAGCATTTGGGTGGTGCAAGTGGAATGTGAATACAGATCTCCTTGCTCCCAGTACTTTCTCTTTCTGCTACTCCACAGAAACACTCCAGGCATTTGATATCACACTTTTGCTTTTGACTTCTTCCTGTTAGTGTCTGAGGTGTTCTTAAGAACAGGGACTTCCTTCAGAGGCCTGCTATCAGCGATCTACCCCCAAACCATAATTCTCCTACATTTCCTTCCTATAGATAATTTCTTTTAAGCCTCAGACTTCCTTGAGGCTACCTGATGAGTCTCACTCTTTATTTTTGAAGTCTAGTTGATTTATAATGTTGTGTTAGCTTTTCTGTACAGCAAAGTGATTCAGTTGTACACACACACATGTCGTAGTGGTTTAGTCACTTAGTTGTGTCCAGCTCTTTGCAACCCTGTGGACTGTAGCCCGCCAGGCTCCTCTGTGCATGGGATTTTCTAGGCAAGAATACTGAGTGGGTTGCCATTTTCTTCTCTGAGTTCTCAACCCAGGGATCAAACCTGGATATCCAGTATTGTAGGCAGTCCCCTGCATTGCAGGCGGGTTCTTTACCAACTGAGCCACCAGGGAAGCCCGCCCCCACCCCCTATATATATATATATATATATATATATATATTCTTTTCCATTATGGTTTATTGAAAGTGAAAGTCACTCAACTGTATCTGACCCTTTGCAGTGCCATGGACTATAGCCCATCAGGCTCCTCTGTCCATAGAATCCCTGGTGGTTCAGACAGTAAAGAATCTGCCTGCAATGCAGGAGACCCGGGTTTTATCTCTGGATCGGAAAGATCCCCTGGAGAAAGGAATGACTACCCATTCCAGTATTCTTGCCTGGAGAATTCCATTCTGTTGGACAATCTTCATGATTTATTACAAGGCAAGGTACTGAATATAGTTCCCTGTGCTATACAGTAGGACCTGACGTTGTTTAGTGTGTCTCTTGATAACTGCTAAGAGATCCTTTGAGAAAATATGGGCCAATGAAACTGCTTTGGTGAAACAAGTAATACTTTCCCAAGACTGGGCACCATAAAGTGTTGTCATATGAACACATGAATGAATGAATGAATTCCAGCAAATGGCAAGAGGATTGATGCCATGGGATCACCTGAATCATCATTGTAAAAGACCAGGTCAGTCCTGGGAAGACTCCTCTGTGAAACAGACCATCTTAAAGCAGCTCTGGCCCAGTTTCCGGTCCTGATGAAATGCGTTCTGTCCCCCACTGCCCCTGCAGTTCTTTCTCCACGTTGATGCATTTGATGAGACTGTGCAGAGAGCTGGTATAGGAGTGAAGGCATCCCGGGTTTGCTTCTGAAGCTGTAAGTGATTAGGCAAATCCTTTCCCTCCCCAGGGCATCTCAGTTTCCCCATCTCTAATGTTTAAGTGCCTTCCAGCACTAGCCTCCTGTGACTTTATGATTAAGTGAAGCATCCTTGCTGGGTCAGAGGCCACATGCTCAACAGGGAAGGAGTCACTCACCAAGTGCCATGGCCCGGGACACAGTAAAGCCTGTGGTGCCACTGAGGCTGCTGCTGCAGAGATTAGACAGGGACGCGTGGCATTGAGGCCATGCCCAGGGCCTGTTTTAGCAACACAGCTAGTAAATATTGACTCTGTGGCACAAAAATGGAAAGCAGAGAAGACTGTGTTAACTCACTCCAAGGGTAGAAGTTCAACAGGCACTGATAAGACAAGATGCATTTACACAATGTGTGGGTGTATCACTGACAAATAAGTTGTTTAGGGGTGGGGAGAGCCGACAACAGGAGGAGGGAGGTTTCATGGCTGATTCACAGCTGCTTACTCATGGTTCATTTTTTAATGAATGGATTCATACATTCTTGAAGCATACAGAAAAAAGACTGGAAGGAAATACATCGAAACAGGCACCGTGATGTTCTCTAGAGATGGTAAAATTGCCAATAATTTGATTTTTGGGGGTATGTGTGTGGTTTTTTTTTCTGTTTTTCACACTGTCCAAATGATCACATTGCTTTTGTAATCAGAAAAAGACAGTGTCTTAGGAATAAAATGCCCTTCTTTGCAGAGTCAGAAGTCACTTTCAGAATTGTCTAAGTACCTCAGGTCTTTGTGTTTTGCCTGCTGGGTGTTGTATGGTAACGTGGCTGTCAAAAAACGAGAGAAGTCCATATGAGAGAAGTTTATCTTCAGAATAAACCCTGATCTAAGTGTGTTTACTTATTGATTGTACCCATGAAAGTGGAATGTGGTGGGAAAAAATTCCAGTCACTTGAGAGAGCAGGATTTTTTTTTCTGTGTCAACAAACACTTACTGCTTTGAGCGCCTTCTGTTTGCCAGCCCTGTACTCTGCAGCGACCAGGCCTGCCTTGGCCCAGATCTGGGCAGGTCTGAGAATAGGGCAGTCTCATAAGTGGTTCCAGTGGTTCTGGTAAGGTCACAGAAGCCAGGTATGGAGGAGGGCCCAGGCCTTAGAATTTGGAGGGCACAGGTGGGAGTGCCATTATGATAATAATTATCACTGGTGGGAAACAGTGGAAACAGTGTCAGACTTTATTTTTCTGGGCTCCAAAATCACTGCAGATGGTGACTGCAGCCATGAAATTAAAAGACGCTTACTCCTTGGAAGGAAAGTTATGACCAACCTAGATAGCATATTCAAAAGCAGAGACATGACTTTGCCAACAAAGGTCCGTCTAGTCAAGGCTATGGTTTTTTCATTGGTCACGTATGGATGTGAGAGTTGGACTGTGAAGAAGGCTGAGCGCCGAAGAATTGATGCTTTGGAACTGTGGTGTTGGAGAAGACTCTTGAGAGTCCCTTGGACTGCAAGGAGATCCAACCAGTCCATTCTGAAGGAGATCAGCCCTGGGATTTCTTTGGAAGGAATGATGCTAAAGCTGAAACTCCAGTACTTTGGCCACCTCATGCAAAGAGTTGACTCATTGGAAAAGACTCTGATGCTGGGAGGGATTGGGGGCAAGAGGAGAAGGGGACAACAGAGGATGAGATGGCTGGATGGCATCACTGACTCGACGGACATGAGTCTGAGTGAACTCCAGGAGTTGGTGATGGACAGAGAGGCCTGGCGTGCTGTGATTCATGGGGTCGCAAAGAGTCGGACAGGACTGAGCGACTGATCTGATCTGATCTGAAGCACCAACTGTACCCCAGGAACCGTCTGCATGTTATTACTAATCCTTACAAAACTTTGTGTGATACGCATTAGCTACCTTTTAGGGATGAGGAAAGCAGGGAGGTGAGAGGTGATACCTACAACTTCAGAGCAGACTTCCCTGGTGGTCCAGTGATGAAGAACCCGCCTGCCAATGCAGGGAACATAGGTTTGAACCCCGGTCTGGGAAGATTCTACATGCTATGAGGCAACTAAGTCCATGAGCCACAACTACTGAGCCCATGTGCCGCAACTACTGAAGCCTGTGTGCCCTAGAAGCCGTGCTCTGCAATAAGAGAAGACACTGCAATGAGAAGCCCACACACCACAACTAGAGAGTAGCCTCCCTCCACTTGCTGCAACTGGAGAAGGCCCCCGTGCAGCGACAGAGACCCAGTGCAGCCAAAAGTAAATAAATAAATAAAATTATTAAAAAACAAACAAAAACTTCAGAGCCCAGCAGACTGTTTTCAAACCCACATCTGCCTGGCTGTGAAGCATGTGCTTGTCCCACCCTGCCAGGCTGCCTCTCAAGCAGTTTAGGGTTTTACAGTGGAGAGCAGACATCTGCAGAGAGAGCCTGAGCTAACAGCAAGGTGCATGCAGTCTCCATCCGGAGCGGAGGGTCTTTGGAGGAGGAGGCAACCCCAAGTGGAGAGCATCGGCCAGTAACCACATGGAGCTTCCCTCATGGCTCAGTCAGTAAAGAGTGCCTGCAATGCCGGAGACCCGGGTTTGATCCCTGGGTCAGGAAGATCCCCTGGAGAAGGAAATGGCAACCCACTCCAGTATTCTTGCCTGGGAAAGCCCATGGACAGAGTAGCCTGGTGGGCTACAGTTCATGGGGCTGCAAGAGTCAGACAAGACTGAGCAAGACTGAGTGATTTAGTCAGTTCAGTTCAGTTCAGTTCAGTCGCTCAGTCGTGTCCGACTCTTTGTGACCCTATGAATCACAGCACGCAGGCCGCCCTGTCCATCACCAGCTCCCGGAGTTCACTCAAACTCATGTCCATCGAGTTGGTGATGCCATCCAGCCATCTCATCCTCTGCCGTCCCCTTCTCCTCCTTCCCGCGATCCCTCTCAGCATCAGGGTCTTTTCCAATGAGTCAACTCTTTGCATGAGGTGGCCAAAGTATTGGAGTTTCAGCTTTAGCATCAGTCTTTCCAATGAACACCCAGGACTGATCTCCTTTAGGATGGACTGGTTGGATCTCCTTGCAGTCCAAGGGACTCTCAAGAGTCTTCAGCACCACGGTTCAAAAGCATCAATTCTTCGGCACTCAGCTTTCTTCACAGTCCAACTTTCACATCCATACATGACCAGTGGAAAAACCATAGCCTTGACTAGACAGACCTTTGTTGGCAAAGTAATGTTTCTGCTTTTGAATATGCTATCTAGGTTGGTCATAACTTTCCTTCCAAGGAGTAAGCGTCTTTTAATTTCATGGCTGCAGTCACAATCTGCACTGATTTTGGAGCCCCCCAAAAATAAAGTCTGACACTGTTTCCACTGTTTCTCCATCTATTCCCCATGAAGTGATGGGACCAGATGCCATGATCTTCGTTTTCTGAACTTTGAGCTTTAAGCCAACTTTTTCACTCTCCTCTTTCACTTTCATCAAGAGGCTCTTTAGTTCCTCTTCACTTTCTGCCATAAGGGTGGTGTCGTCTGCATATCTGAGGTTATTGATATCTCCCCCCACCATCTTGATTCCAGCTTGTGCTTCCCCAGCGCTTCTGAACCTACCTAATAACTGCATGAGGATCCTGATGTATCAGCCCTGTCCCCACATGTGGGTGCATCTGCCCTCCTCGCCCTGGGGTGACCCAGTGAGGGCACTGGGGCCACAGGAACCATGGGGCAGTTGAGCCTCCTTTGAGGGTCCTCCTGACCAGTCCAATGGTCCCTTCATCTTCATCATTGCTTGTGTGATGGCAGAGGTCATTTGTTGGGGGAGACAGTTAGAGTTGGGGGCTGCAGTATCAGAACCTCTCGGGGAGGAGAAACTGGACTGTAGGCCTACTTTGTCTCTGATTAAAACAACCAGTAGAGGAGTACCATGGGGGTTTGACTTTGTAGCTGGCTTTCTGAATCTGAGCAATCAGCTTTTGGACCCAGAGAGGTGGTCCTCAGAGTCCTTGGGACTGGCCAGAAGCCTCGCTTCCTCACCCACCTCCCCTGGAAATCTCTCTGCCTTCAAACTAACTGGAGAGTGTTTTGCCCACTGCCTTTACCCGGGAAGGCCTGCCTTCCGACAGTGAATCCCTCAGAGTTGGAGTTCATTGGTTAAAATTGGTTTCCACTTATTTTGGGCTTTTCGGGTGGCTTAGTGGTAAAGAATCCTCCTGCCACACGGGAGGCACAGGAGACGTGAGTTTGATCCCTGGTGAAGATCTCTTGGAGGAGGAAATGGCAACCAATCCAGTATCCTTGTCTGGAAAACCCCATGGCTAGAGGGTGGGCTACAGTTCATGGAGTCGCAGATTCGGGCACAACAGAGTGAGTCCACACACACTCACACCACTTATTTTATTTTCTTAGGATAAAGTATATGTGTTTTTTTGGGGAGGGGCTGAATTGTGGTGGTATGTGGTGTTTTTAAAAAACTGTGTTTTTGGCCCAAGCAACTGAGTTGATTGAAGCCCAGCAGCACCCACAATAGAATGACTTATTTTGTGGTTCTCCAGAGTTGTGGCTAGAATATGTTTGGTTTCCTGGCAAAGCCATATAGGATTTTTCAATTTGATGGAGAAGGCTTCAAAGTTACCAAAACTGAAAGGAGCAGAGGCATCTGTATTCTCCAGGCTTGAGAGTCTGGGCTCCTCTGAGGCTCACACCAATGTGTCTGTTTTTTGTTCTGTTTGTTTTGGGGGCGCCACGCTGTGTCTTTGTGTCTGCATGTGGGCTTTCTCTAGCTGTGGTGACCAGGGGCTACTCTCTAGCTGCGGTGCACAGACTTCTTAGTGTGGTGGTTTCTCTTGCTGCGGAGAATGGGCTGTAGGTACAGGGTCTTCAGTAGTTGTGGCCCATGGGCTCTGGAGCGCCGGCTCAGTGGTTGTGGCTAACAGGCTTAACCGCCTTGTGGCATGTGAATCTTCCTGAACCAGGGATTAAACCTGTGTCTGCATTGGCAAGAGGATTCTTAACTACTGGACCACCTGGGAAGTCCAGTGTCTGTTTTTTGACATAAAGTGATAAATGTAATAATCACCTTCATTTGTATAGTACTTTACAGTTTATGTGAAGGGGAACTAAAAAGCCTCTTGATGAAAGTGAAAGAGGAGAGTGAAAAAGTTGACTTAAAGCTCAACATTCAGAAAACTAAGATCATGGCATCCGGTACCATCACTTCATAGGAAATAGATGGGGAAACAGTGGAAACAGTGTCAGACTTTTATTTTGGGGGGCTCCAAAATCACTGCAGATGGTGATTGCAGCCATGAAATTAAAAGACGCTTACTCCTTGGAAGAAAAGTTATGACCAACCTAGATAGCATATTCAAAACCAGAGACATGACTTTGCCAACAAAGGTCTGTCTAGTCAAGGCTATGTTTTTTCCAGTGGTCATGTATGGATGTGAGAATTGGACTATGAAGAAAGCTGAGTGCTGAAGAATCGATGCTTTTGAAGTGTGGTGTTGGAGAAGACTCTTGAGAGTCCCTTGGACTGCAAGGAGATCCAACCAGTCCATCCTAAAGGAGATCAGCCCTGGGATTTCTTTGGAAGGAATGATGCTAAAGCTGAAACTCCAGTACTTTGGCCACCTCACGCGAAGAGTTGACTCATTGGAAAAGACTCTGATGCTGGGAGGGATTAGGGGCAGGAAGAGAAGGGGACGACAGAGGATGAGATGGCTGGATGGCATCACCAACTCAATGGACGTGAGTTTGAGTGAACTCCAGGAGTTGGTGATGGACAGGGAGGCCTGGCATGCTGCGATTCATGGGGTCGCAAAGAGTCAGACACGACTGAGTGACTGAACTGAACTGAACTGAACTTACAGTTTGTGAAGCACATTCACATACATTATCTCATTCGATTCTTGTGGCTACATTTCTAGATAGGCAGGGGCAATTAACCCCATTTTACAGAAGAGAAAAAAGAGGCTCAGAGAGGTTAAGTGACCTGGTCACACATCTAGGAAGAGGCAGCATCAGAAGTTAAGCCCAGGTTTTCTGACTCCAGAGCAGGAAAGGCAGGGAGGTTTGCACCCAGTTTACAATGCAGACCTGCCATGCTGCTGAAATGCAGGCTCTCTGGGCACAGGGAGATTTGAGCATCCCAAGACTGTCCTGGGCCCAGCAGAGCCCACTTCGCAGAAGATGGGACAGCCTTTGAGGTGCAATTTGGGGCTTTGTATGGGCTATGCCTCTGTGGTCTTCTGTGGCTACTGTTTCTATTTGGTTTTTACAATTGCCTGTGAGGCAGCAGGGTGGGAGGTGCTGTGAGCCCCATTAGATGAGAAAATTGACATTTCAAGAGGTTGGGTGACTCACTCAATACCATGTGTTCCTTATATACAAAACAAATATGAATTGCGTGCCTGTGGGGGGCACATAGAGGGTTGAGATCATGGCTAGTGACTGGCAAGCAAGGGATATGGAAGTGAGTAAGAAGAGGGACCACAGCAGGTACTCAGCAACTCTCTGCTGAGTGAGAGCCCTGGAGGACAGCCCCACTGTTGCGGATCTCTTAATGTCCCACCCCAGCAGTGAGGACAGGGTAGGCTCAGGCCAGTGTTCCAGAAAAACTTTGTTGTTCATGTAAATAATGATGATAATTGCTCGTGTTTATTGTGCTCCTGTTGTGTAGCACATCATAGACCAGGTGTTTTATCTGTGCTGTTTCTTATTTATTTGGCTGCCTTGGGTCTTAGTTGCAGCATGTGGGAGGTCTTTGTTTCATCCTGTGGGCTCTTTCATTGGGGCACACGGGCTTCTTTAGTTGTGGCACTTGAGCTTAGCTGCCCTGGGGCATGTGGGATCTTAGCTCTCCGACCAGGGATCATACCTGTTTCCCCTGCATTGGAAGGTGGATTCTTAACCACTGGACCACCAGGGACGTCCCCTACCAGTGTTATTTCCAATTGTCCTCGTTACCCCATTTTACAGATGAGAAAACTGAGGCTCAGAGAGGCCTAATCACTAGCTATCCCAAATCATCCTAGGATTAAAAGTCAGATCTGTTTGACGCCAAAGCTAGCGTCCTTCCCCCTGAACTACTCTACGTCTCTATGCAAATGAGCTCTGAGAAATTTGCTGGAGAAGAAGGGTGCTTGTCACTTTGGGGGAGCTCGTGGATAAAGAAGGTCAAGTGTGGAGGGACCTTAGGTGGGTGGACAGGACCACAGCTCTGGATAGAGAATCTTTAACAGGTGATGAGCCCTGCTGGTGGGAGCCATGCCTGATGAGCGAGCAGGGTGGGGTGAGCTGGGTGGGGCCTTGTATTCATGGCTCCTCCATCCTGCGGATTTGACATCCTCAGAACCCAGGAGTTGCCTTGTCCCCCTCAGATACCCTCCCGGGAAAGTGCTACTACCACAGGTTTTGTGACCCCTGTTACACAAAGATGAGTGACATTTCCCAGGACTCCTGAAACCCCCAACCTGCTTCCCTGACTCCCTTCCCTGTTGTATTAGTTTCCTGGGGCTGCCACAATAAATTACCTCAAACTAGGTGATTAAAACAACAGACATATATTCTGTCACAGATGTGGAGACCAAAAGTCTGAAATCAAGGTGTTGATAGAGCTCATTCCTTCTGGAAGCTCTGAGGGAGGCTGGGTTTCATGCCTCTCACCTAGATTCCGATTCCAGTTATCCTTGGCGTTCCTGGGTTGTAGCCATCACTCCAGTCTCTGCCTTGGTCTTCACATCCCCTTCTCCCTGTGTGTCTCTATGAGTCCTCCTCTTCTGTCGAATCTCCCTCTGCCTCTTCCTTTCTCTCTGCGCTGGGTCTTCATTGCTGCATGCGGGCTTTCTCCAGTTGGCAGACAGCAGGGGCCACTCTCTAGTTGTGGTGTGTGGGCTTCTCTTGTTGCGAAGTGTGGGCTCTAGAGAGTGGGGCCCACTAGTTGTGGTGTCCAGATCAGTTGCATGTGGGATCTTCCTGGACCAGGGATCAAACCTGTGTCCCCTGCATTGGCAGGCGGATTCTTAACCACTGGACCACCAGGGATGTCCTGTTTTATTCTTATAAGGACAACTGTGACTGGATTTAGAGCCTTAACAGGTAATCCAGGGTGATCTCCTCTCAAGATCTTTAAGTCCATGACATCCCAGAGACCCCTTTTCCATGTAGGTTACATTCACAGGTTCTGGGGATTAGGACACAGATGTATCTTTTTTTGAGGGGCTACTATTTTACCTATCACATCTGCCATCCCTTGTACCTCCTGGAGCTGCCTGAGACCTCTGAAGTCAGTGTTCTCACTGAAGGCTGGGCCCTGTGCCAATGCGGCCATCTCCCCTCCCCAAGGAGCCCCCTGAGCCCATGGTCAAGTGGGTCTTGGCCCCCCATAGACTGGCAGTGGGATGGCCTCGTAGAAAGAGCTCCCAGAGCCCTGGGGTTAGCTGCTTTGAACTTCAGAGCGGTAATTGCCACCTGGAACACGCTGTCCTTGTCCTGCACGGCATAAGCAGGAGAGAGGGTGTCCTTGGCCAGGCAGGGCCCATGGGTCAGCCAGGCTGTCTGTCTCTGGCCAGACTGCCGCTGGCACGGGTCCCTGACCACACAGTGCCCTCTCCTGCCACCTCAGCACTCTGCAGAGACCTGCCCTGCTCTTCTGCCCACATCACCCCCCTCCTTCCCTGCGCGCCTCATTTGAGGATGCCTCCTTTCTCCATGCCCTTTTTCTTGTCTGCGGACTTATCTCTCCTCTCTCAAAGGTGACACATCTTGTTTCTATTTAATGATGTTGACTTTTCTGAGGGCTCATATCTGTTTTTTTAGTTAGATGTCAGCTCCCCTGTGGTATCTCTCCTGTAGTCTTTGGTAGACACCATTGGCTGCTCATCTGGGATAGGAGAGTGTTTGGGGCTCCTGGCCTCGGCCAGGACCTGAATCTCCTTCAAAGACCCCAGAGCTGTTGGGATGGTCACACAATGTGGAACCTGAAAGGGACCTTCCAGAGTATCTAATAATCCAACACAGGTTTTCCAGAAGGAAAAATGAAAACCCAGGAATGGGTGATATGTTCCTTTTATTTAAAAAAAGAAAAGCTATTTTTTACCGTGTTGAGTCTTACCTGTGACAGGACTGTCACTGCGGTGGGCGGGCCTCTCCCTTTTTGAGGCCCCCAGGTCCGCAGCCCCTAGTTGTGCAGGCTTAGTTGCCCCTCGGCTTGTGGGAATCTTAGTTCCCCGACCAGGGATTGAACCTGTGTCCCCTGTGTTGGAAAGTGGAATCTTAACCACTGGACCACGAAGGAAGTCCTGGTTGATTTGTTCCTAAATTACTGGGTGGCTTTGGATAAATCAGTCACTTCCTGGGTTCTCATTTCTTCTCCTGGAAACCAGGGTGTTGAGCTGTTAGATACTCTCAGAGTATCCCTTTCAGGCTGAACGTTGGGTGATTGCAGGAAGGTTCTCCCTGTGCTCGAGGGAGGGTCAGAGAAACCCACGCCTCCACCTCCACCCCCAGCACTTTCCTGCCATTATCAGACAGGACCTTTCAGAGACCTGTGGGCTGCTGGGACAGTCACCCTGGTGGTCGGATGCTCTGGGTTGGGAGAAGGCCATCTTGGAGCCCTTGGTTAGAGGAAAATATAATCAATGAACACTTAACCCGAGTCACTGCACCCCCGGGGAGGAGGCAGGCTGCCAGGCCTCTGACTCAAAAGCCTGGCTGGAAGGTGTTTCTTCTTTCTGGCTAAACTGCCAGCCACACCCAGAGAAGGTTGGGATTTGCTAAATGCGATGACTAATTCGTTCTGAGGCAGGAGATCCCTATCCTTTCACTATGGCATCATGATTTATTCATGTGAGGCTAGAACATCTACAGGGACTGGACCTTTGTTTCCTGTGGCTTCCGTGTCACATGCAGCCAACTGTATTTTTCCAGAATGGATCATTTCTCAATTCTAGCTTGCTTTCCCAGTCAGCTCCAGGAAGCTTATAACTCTGGTCACTTAAGAGCCCCCTCCTTCCTGGGTCTGCAGTTTTTTGGAAGGAACACTTGTTTTTGACCACACTGTGAGGCATGTGGGATCTTAATTCCTCTACCAGGGTTCAAACCCATGCCCCACTGCAATGGAAGCACGGAGTCTTAACCACTGGACCGCCAGAAAATTCCCAGGAAGACATTCTTTTCTGGGCCTCAGTTCCTTTCCTAGCAGTGCAGGTGCTGGGCTAGCTGGTACAAGACCTTCCAGCCCTTAGGTTCTTTACTTTTAAAATCTCACCCCTTTCCCAGCAAACCCTTCTATTTTCTTAAGGGATTGCTTCTATAGAGCTGCTGCGAGGAAATCAGAGACATCTTAGCTGCTGGGAAGACTTTTGCCTGGTTTCACCTTTCTGCTTGTTTACTAGTCTTAAAGGCACCCAGTGTCCTTTAGGTGCCGGTTTCTGCCTTTCAAGATCACACTAGATTGAGGGAATTCTCTGTCAGTCCAGTGGTTAAGACTTTGCCTTCCAGTTCAGGGGCTGCGGGTTCGATCCCTGCTCCAGGAGATAAGGTCCCACATGCCTCTCGGCCAAAAAAACCAAAACATAAACAAAAGCAATATTGTAAGAAGTTCAATAAAGACTTAAAAAAAAAAATCACACAGATTCACTTGATGTCTAAAGTCTCAGTAAGGAAGAATAAGGTCTCAGCCCTGAAGCAGAGTGAAGGCAGGCTCATCCCACTTCGTTTTTCCTCGGAGTGAAGGGAAGGACCTGTCTCGCTCCTCAGGACATTTGCAGTGTCACTGTGACTGCTTCCTGCTCTCGGGCTGTGGAACCGAGTCGGCTGCTCAAGGACTTGGTTGCCACCTTGTGGATCGTCTGGGGGCGGGGGTGGCAGGGGCCTCAGGGCTGTTGGGATCTAAAAATGGTTGCTTCCATGCTTTCTTTATGTATGTACGCCATTCGGATGACACCGGAGATACAGTTTATACCCTGTTTTCCCCAATTACGTTACACTGTAAACATTGCTCTCTGTCCTTTCCTCGGGGAATGTGTTTATTGGCCGTGTGACATTACAGATAGAATTTCTAACCATGATCAGGTTAACTTTTATAGCTGCAAAAGCAAACTAGTCAATTAAAAAAAAAATCAAATAGTGCACTGAAACGTTTCCTCCCTCATCCTCCTGAATCCCTCTAGCTCCAGTCCTCAGAAAGGACCATTGTTAAGTTTCCATGAATCCTTCTGGACATTGTCTATGCATGTACAACTATACATATGCACATTCTGGTTTTTTTTTTAATGTAGCTTGGCTCAGACTGTACATGTAGATGGGATCAGAATGCTGTTTTGCAATTTGTTTTTATTCTTGTGTATTTTCACAGATCTGTGTGTGTATATATATGTGTGTGATGTTCTGTTTAAGAATTGCATAGACCATCTATTATGGATGGACCATAATGAATTTAACCAGTGACATTAAGGTTGTGTGTCTTCCCTGATGGTTTAACAGGTAAAGAACCTGCCTGCAATACAAGAGATGCAGGTTCGATCCCTGGGTCAGGAAGATCCCCAGGAGGAGGGCATGGCAATCCACTCCAGTTATTCTTGCCAGGAAAATTGCATGGACAGAGGAGCCTGGCAGGCTACGGTTCCTGGGTTGCAAAGAGTTGGACACGACTGAAGTGACTGAACACAGCACAACATACAGCTGTGAGGTTGTTGGGGCTTTCCTGGTGGCTCAGTGGTAAAGAATCCACTTGCAATGCAGGAGATGCGTGTTTGAATCTGGGTCAGAAAGATCCCCTAGAGAAGGAAATGGCAACCCACTCCAGCGTTCTTACCTAGAAAGTCCCATGGGGGCTCCAGTCTGTGGGATCTCAAGAGTAGAACAGGACTTAGTGACTAAACCACCACCACCATTGAGGTTGTAGCTGCAATGCTCATCCTTATGTATACATCTTCATACCTTGTTTACTCACCTTCTATCTGCCAAGTATGATTCTAGACAGAGGATTTTGTAGTAAAAAGGAAAAACTCCAGTGCCACATTCATACCAGTATGATCGTTTGGTAAATTCTGGAAAGTGAATTGTTGGCAGATTGATTTGTCACGTTTACTGAATGCATGTAATGCATGTAAACCACGTAAAATGTTTTGCTGAATGTTTGTTAAGTCAGTGGCTGCCTGAAACTTCCTTCCCTCTCTGTGGCACCTGGCCACATTATCAGTACCCACTCCCTAGCCTCCCAGGGGTTAAAGGGCCATTTACTGAGACTCCAGGAAGGTCACTACAGCAGTGCTGGGGGGTGACAGTAACATGCATTGCTGGCACTTTTCTTTCTTGTTTTTTTTTTTTTTTTTTACTGAGATATAGTTGATTTACAGTATTATATTAGTCTTAGGTTTATAATGTAGTGATTCAATGTTTTTTAGATTATACTCGATTTAAAGTTATTATGAAATATTGACTATGTTCCCTATACTGTATAATATATTCTTGTAGCTTATTTTTTTTATACATAGTAATTTGTACCTCTTAATCCCCTTTTCCTATTTTATTTCTCCATCCTTCCCTCTTCTCAGTGGAAATCACAGTTTGTTCTCTTCTCTATGTCTGTGAGTCTCTTTCTGTTTTGTTATATTCACTCATTTGTTTTATTTTTTAGATTCCACATGCAAGTGATAACACAAATATTTGTCTTTCTCTGACTTATTTCACTAAGCATAATACCCTACAAGTCCATCCATGTTTTTGCAAATGGCAAAATTCCTTTTCTTTATTTTATTTTATTGAAGTATAGTTGGTTTACAAGGTTATGTTAGTTTCTGGTGTATAGCCAAATGATTCAGTTATATATATGTGTGTATATATATATTTTTTCACTTATAGTTTGTTACAGGATATTGAATGTATTTCCCTGTGCTATAAGGGTCTTCTTCTTTTTTTTTTTTTAAGGCTCTTCTTGTTCATCTATTTTATATATCAGTTCAGTTCAGTTCAGTCACTCAGTCATGTCCGACTCTTTGCAACCCCATGAATCACAGCACGCCAGGCCTCCCTGTCCATCACCAACTCCCGGAGTTCACTCAAACTCACGCCCATAGAGTCAGTGATGCCATCCAGCCATCTCATCCTCTGTCATCCCCTTTTCCTCCTGCTCCCCATCCCTCTCAGCATCAGAGTCTTTTCCAATGAGTCAACTCTTTGCATGAGGGGGACAAAGTACTGGAGTTTCAGCTTTAGCATCATTCCTTCCAAAGAAATCCCAGGGCTGATCTCCTTCAGAATGGACTGGTTGGATCTCCTTGCAGTCCAAGGGACTCTCAAGAGTCTTCTCCAACACCACAGTTCAAAAGCATCAATTCTTCGGCGCTCAGCTTTCTTCACAGTCCAACTCTCATATCCATACATGACCAGTGGAAAAACCATAGCCTTGACTAGACAGACCTTTGTTGGCAAAGTCATGTCTCTGCTTTTGAATATGCTATCTAGGTTGGTCATAACTTTCCTTCCAAGAAGTAAGCGTCTTTTAATTTCATGGCTGCAGTCACCATCTGTAGTGATTTTGGAGCCCAGAAAAATAAAGTCTGACACTGTTTCCACTGTTTCCCCATCTATTTCCCCATGAAGTGATGGGACCAGATGCCATGATCTTTGTTTTCTGAATGTTGAGCTTTAAGCCAACTTTTCCACTCTCCACTTTTACTTTCATCAAGAGGTTTTTGAGTTCCTCTTCACTTTCTGCCATAAGGGTGATGTCATCTGTATATCTGAGGTTATTGATATTTCTCCTGGCAATCTTGATTCCAGCTTGTGCTTCTTCCAGCCCAGCGTTTTTCATGATGTACTCTGCATATAAGTTAAATAAGCAGGGTGACAATATACAGCCTTGACGTACTCCTTTTCCTATTTGGAACCAGTCTGTTGTTCCATGTCCAGTTCTAACTGTTGCTTCCTGACCTGCATTAGGTTTCTCAAGAGGCAGGTAGTAGTTTGTTAATCCAGAACTCTTAATTTATCCCTTCCCTCTTCCCCTTTGGTAACCATAATTTGTTTCTATGTCTGTAAGTCTGTTCCTGTTTTGTTAATAAGTTCTTTTGTATCATTTTTAAAAATTTCATATATAAGTCATATTGTATGATACTTGTATTTTTCTGTCTGACTTAATATAATTAATATAAATTATGTGATATAATTAATTTACTAAATTATAAATAATTAAAAATAACCTCTAGGTTCACCCATGTCACTGCAAACGACATTATTTCATTCTTTTTTATAGCTGAGTAATATTCCGTTGTGTGTGTGTGTATATATGTATACATATACATATATCTTTATTTATTCATCTGTCCACAGACACATAGGTCGCTTCCACATACTGCCTGTTACAAATAGTGTTGCTATGAACTTTGGGATACATGTATCTTTTTGAATTGGTGTTTTTGCTTTCATTGTATATATACCTGGAGTAGAATTGCTGGACCGGTAGCTCTGCTTTTAGTTTTCTGAGGACCCTCCAGCGGCTGCACCGGTTTGTATTCCCACCACCGGTTATATGAGCATTACGTTTTCTCCACATCCTCATCAACATTTGTTACTTATAGAGTTTTTGATGCTAGCCATTCTGACAGGTGTGAGGTGATAACTCACTGTAGCTTTGATTTGCATTTCTCTGATGATTAGCAATGTTGAGCATATTTTTATGTGCCTATTGGCACCTGTATATCTTCTTTTGAAAAATGTCTATTCGGGTCTTGTGCCCATTTTTAATAGGGTTTTTAATATGGAGTTATATGAGCTGTTTATCCATTTTGGATATTCACTCCTTATCAGTCATATCGTTTGTATTTTCTCCCATTCCATAGTTGTCTTTTTTCGTTTTGTTGATGGTCTCCTTGCTGTGAAAAGGCTGACACCTTTAAGTTCCTTGTGGTACAGGTTTGCCATATGTCCTCACAACTGTGTAAGGAGGTCAGAGTGGCTGCTTTGTACTTTATGGAAGGAACTGGGGCACAGAGAGGTTATTGTTGTTCAGTCACTCAGTCACGTCTGACCTTTTGCAACCCCATAGACTGCAGCATGCCAGGCTTCCTTGTCCTTCACCATCTCCCGGAACTTGCTCAAACTCATGTCCATTGAGTCATTGGTGCCATCCAACCATCTCATCCTCTGACGATCCCTTCTCCTCCTGCCTTCAATCTTTCCCAGCATCACGGTCTTTTCCAATTAGTTGGCTCTTCCCATCAGGTGGCCAAAGCATTGGAGCTTCAGCTTCAGCATCAGTCCTTCTAATGAATATTCAGGATTGATTTCCTTAGGATTGACTGGTTTGATCTCCTTGCTGTCCAAGGGACTTTGAAGAGTCTTGAGTTAAAAATTGTGCCCATAGGCATTCCTTAAAGATTGAAGGAACTTTCTGGTATACCAAGATAATTCTCTTGTGTGTTTATGCTGTGTGTATCATCAGTAGTGTCTGACTCTTTGTGACTCCATGGATTGTAGCCTGCAAGGCTCCTCTATCCATGGAATTTTCCAGGCAAGAATATTGCATTGGTTTGCCATTTCCTTCTCCAAGGGATCTTCCCAACCCAGGGATCGAACACACGTCTTCTGTGTCTCCAGAATTGGCAGGCGGATTCTTTACCACTGAGCCACCTGAAATTGAAAGTGAAAGTGAAGTCGCTCAGTCGTGTCCGACTCTTTGCAACCGCCGTGGACTGTAGCCCGCCAGGCTCCTCTGTCCATGGGATTCTCCAGGCAAGAATACTGGAGTGGGTGGCCATTTCCTTCTCCAGGGGATCTTCCCAACCCAGGGATCGAACCCGGATCTCCCGCATTGCAGGCAGATGCTTTATCCTCTGAGCCAGCAGGGAAACCCGCAAATCCTTGTACCCATGCCTCAACTGTGTTATGCCTAAAACCAGCCTCTATACCACTCAGAAAACACTTTTGTCATCACCAACCATGCTGTGTTTCAGATTTTCAGACCTAGGCACCGGTAAGTCTTGAGGTTCAGGTACGTGCCCGTCTCATGGTGGGAGTGGTGGGTCACCCTGATGAAGTGTAAGACATTGCCCTGCCCTTAAGAAGATTAATCTAGTATGAGGGTGGGGAAAACAAACATAGGAAAGAAAAGGGTACAAAGAGATAATTATCCCCTTGTGTACTTAACTTTGGAAGCTGACACATTCAGATCTCTGAGGGTTGGCATGGTCAGGGAAGGCTTCAGGGAGGAGTTAGAACTTGAATTTAACCAGAGATAGGATTTGAGTAGGCAGAATTTATCTCCAAATAGGCAAACAGGAGAAGCCCTGAGGTGAGAATGAGTGTGTTGTGCTGATCCTGCTGGGAAGCCAGAGTATCCATACAAGGGCTTTGGGACCTGGCCAAGGTGCTCAGGCTTGATGGGAAGGGAAAACAGGTCTTGAGCAGAAGAGAATGTGATCCCATAAGTGTTTCAGGAAGATGGACTTGGGAATGTGCGGGGTGGACTGGGAATGTAGATAGAGGACTGTGAGCACGAATGCTGAGCGGGAGGTTGTGCTAAAGGTTGCTGTTTAGTCACTTGAGTCATGTCTGACTCTGTGTGACCCTATGGACGGCAGCCTGCCAGTCTCATCTGTCCATGGGATTCTTTAGGCGAGAGTACTGGAGTGGGTTGCCACGCCCTCCTCCAGGGGATCTTCCCAACCCAGGGATCAAACCTGGGTCTCCTGCATTGCAGGTAGATTCTTTGCTGCTGAGCTACCAGGGAAGCCCAAGGGTAAGGTGTATTCATCTGTAAAAGTCTAGCTCTTACACCAAGGGTGCTAAGGGTATTCATCTGTAACGGTCTAGCTCTGTAGGGTGCTGGGCCTGAGGAGTCTAGTCCGTTTCATTCAGAACACATACGCCGCAGCTCTGCTGTGTGTCCATCATGTGCCTGGGGATACAGAGATGGGTGACTGTGGGCTCTGCTGGAGGATCCCACTGTCTAGTGAGGAAGAGAAATATACGAAGAGAGAATTTCGATAAGACTCGCTGAATGTCTTAGGACAGAGGGGTGCAACAGAGATGGGAACAGAGGAGGGTCCTGTGTCCAGGCCACAAAGAACATTTCAAAGGAAAGATCAGTAGTGACTAAATAATTTATGGCTGACTTGCCTGTGCTTTGACAGAGGAAGTCTCATGTTTGCAGACTGAGAAAAGATTCCTGCCCTTTCTTCCCCATTGACTGTCAAGTTCTTGGTGATCCTGTAGCCCAGTAGCATGTGTGATGGGAACTGCTGACCCCTCTCTGAGTTCACTCTTGGTTGGATAATTACAGTTATCGATGAAAGCTTACAGTCGATCTAAGAAAGAAAAGGAAAATTTTATTCGAGCCAAATTGTATTATAATCTAGGAAGAGCATTCCAGAAAATTCCAAGAACTCTTCTGCCCATGAGGAATCAAAACACAGTTATGTAAGTTTTGTGAAACAGAGGGCAATACATTAAGTGACATATTATTGACAGTTTACACAATCCAGATCTATGTGTCACGGTGGCCCCTTCTAAGATCAAAAAGGAATGTTATCTTTTAAGGAGTTGTTGCTGGGGGAATGTTGCTCGTCATGGTTGAGCAGATATTTCTGCCCGTGAAGGAGGTTTGGTGATGTATAATGTGGATTCACAATGCACAGTAGAAAGGGAGAGAGGGGCCAAAGGGCAGAGAAATTTTTAATGTTTAAATGTTATTTGTCTTGCCATAACACACGAACTTCATTTCACATGGTATTCTGTTGTACTGGTTGAGGTTATCTATGTGAGTATTTATTTTCTCTCTCCTGCTTTTCTACTGTTAAATCAACACAGGAAGTTTTAAAAAGGGAATATTCACTTAACTATTCATCATCCCAGCACACTTGTGCATCTGTGTTCTCTACTACTTTTTGGCCACACACGTATGTTTAAACAAAATGAGAATAGTTATCAAATTGTACATACCATCTGTGCATGTTCCCGTAACATTATTTTATAAACATGTCCCACCCGATGCTCCTATTTATCATCTTGATGTTTATGTCATCTTCCATTACCTCCGGAACAGCTAATTACCACCCATTTCCTTCATGGAAGATTTTTAGTTTGTTTCCAGATTTTCCTTGTCTACAGAGCTGTATTCTTTCTTTTGAGGTCTCTCCATTGGCTACATTCCCAAAGAACCCTGCACTTGGATTCAGATAATCTGATTTAAAATTCCAGATCTGTATCTAGTTAGCTCTGTGGTTTTAACTATCTGAGCCTCAACTTTCTGGTCTGTGATAATACTGATCATGCAGGGTGTTGAGATTTGAGCCAGGGCCAATAAAGGACCTTTCATGAAGGACCTTCACATTCAGGCACAGCTGATATCACCCAGTAGAAGCATGTGAGTGAGTATTTTATGGGTCTCTTTTTATCTCTCTATATAGAGAGATAATTCACAGACCATTTAATTCACTTATTTAGTATATGTGCTGCCAAAGTGAACACGCAATTCACTCATTTATAGTGTACAACTCAGTGGCTTTTACTCTATTCCCAGAATTGTGCATCATCACCACCATCAATTAAGAACATTTCATTACCTTCAAAAAGAAACTCCATGCCCATTAACAAATTAATAGTCATTCCCCATCTCCCTCAATCCCTCACAACCCTAAGCAACCACTAATCTACAGATTTTGTCCCTATGTATTTGCCTATTGTGGTCATTTTTTGTAAATGGAATTATACAATACATGCTGTTTTATGACTGGCTTTTTTTTCTTCTTTGCTTTGTTAATGCAGCTTTTATTTCAGTAGACCAACAAGTTCTTACTAAGTACGTATTTTATATGTTCTTTTCACTGGTTCAGGCATCATATAGACATAATGAAATAGTTCCTATTTGAAACTATTTAAGGGTCTCTTAGTAATATGAGGAAGACAGTTATCCAAAAGCAGCAATAAAATACTATGTGATAAGAACTCCAGCAGAAGTATAAACCAAGTGGAAGAAGAGCAAAGAGAAAGGAAGAAAACTGAATTTACCAATTTACCTTAGAACTCTGACATTCATTGGAAAAGACCCTGATGATGGAAAAATTGAGTGCAAGAGGAGAAGGGGGCGACAGAGGATGAGATAGTTGGATGGCATCACTGACTCAGTGGACATGAGTTTGAGGAAACTTAGGGAGGTAGAGATGGACAGAGAAGCCTGGCATTCTGCAGTTCATGGAGTCATAAAGAGTCGGACATGACTTAGTGACTCAACAACAACAACATCAACAATATGTATGCTGCTGCTGCTGCTAAGTCGATTCAGTCGTGTCCGACTCTGTGTGACCCCATAGATGGCAGCCCATCAAGCTCTCCCATCCCTGGGATTCTCCATGCAAGAACACTGGAATGGGTTGCCATTTCCTTCTCCAGTGCATGAAAGGGAAAAGGGAAAGTGAAGTCGCTCAGTCGTGTCCGACTCTTTGCAACATGACTATATACATATATACACACACACACACACACACACACACACAGGCTTCCCTGGTGGTTCAGTGGTAAAGAAGCTGCCTGTCAATGCAGGAATGGCTGGCTTCTTTCACTTAGCATGTTTTCAAGGCTCCACGTTGTAACATGTATCAACACTTCATTCCTTTGGGTTGCCGAATAATATTCCATTGTATGGATATAGGACCTTTTGTTTATTCATACATCTGTTGGTGGATATTTAGGTTGTGTGGTTCTTGATATGCAGTGCTAACTTTTTGTTGTTCAGTCACTAAGTCGTGTCTGACTCTGCTACCTTGTGGACTGTATCACACCAGGCTTCCCTGTCCTTCAGCATCTCCCAGAGTTGGCTCAAACTCATGTTCATTGAGTTGGTGATGCCATCCAACCATCTCATCCTCTGTCTCCCTCTTCTCCTGATTTCCATCTTTCCTAGCATCAGAGTCTTTTCCAATGAGTCAGCTCTTTGTTTCAGATGGCCAAATATTGGAGCTTCAGCTTCAGCACGCAGTGCTAATTGGCATCTATCAAATACTGTTGCATGCTGCAAACTGCTGATGTGCCAAAAAATTGGTACCTTTTTCATCATAGCAGTCAAACTGTAGAAATTAGGTAACTGCTGGGACATCCATTGGAGAGATGTCCCCATGAGTTATGAGGAATTCCGGGCCAAGTAAGCACACACCCTTTAGGAAGGTACCTTTGCCTTCTTTTCTATAGCTTTCTCCAGGGCTGGGAGATCAGAGGAAGCAACTCTTTCAGAAGGTAGAGAAGGCTTCCTGGAGTAAGGGCCCTTCAAGGATGGAAAGTCTGACTGGAGTTAAGAGGAGGTGGGAATTTTGGGCAGGTGTGAGCAGGGGATGGGTTGCCATGATAGGAGAGTGGAGGCAGGATTTAGGGGGCCTGGAAACGGCAGAGGCCAGATTATAGGCTGAGGGGATCTTATACCTTCCATCATTTGGGGGGGTATAGGTGGCTCAGACGGTAAACGTATGTCTACAATGCGGGAGACCCGGGTTCGATCCCTGGGTCGGGAAGATCCGCTGGAGAAGGAAATGGCAATCCACTCCAGTACTATTGCCTGGAAAATCCCATGGACAGAGGAGCCTGGTAGGCTACAGTCTATGGGGTTGCAAAGAGTCGGACACGACTGAGCAACTTCACTTATGAGAGGCGAAGGCAATGGCACCCCACTCCAGTACTCTTGCCTGGAAAATCCCATGGATGGAGGAGCCTGGTAGGCTGCAGTCCATGGGGTGGCTAAGAGTCTGACACGACTGAGCGACTTCACTTTCACTTTTCACTTTCATGCATTGGAGAAGGAAATGGCAACCCACTCCAGTGTTCTTGCCTAGAAAATCCCAGGGACGGCGGAGCCTGGTGGGCTGCCGTCTATGGAGTTGCACAGAGTCAGACAGGACTGAAGTGACTTAGCAGCAGCAGCAGCAGGATGAGAGGGTTGTGTGCTGACAAGCATGGTGGAGTGAGGATGGCCTGCCACTGACTTGAAGCTTACCTCCTTCCCTGTAGCTGGCAGAGGTTTTTCTGAGTGTGGTTCAAGCTTCCCTGCATGTTCAGTGGCTTCCTGAAGCTGGGCTACCCACAGGTAGCCTGTGGGTGGAAGGAAGACAGTCTCCACTTCCTTCTTGGCTCCCTGTGAGATGGATGTAATCTGGACGTGGCTTTCTCTTCTCCCAGCTGCCATGTAGGCACCACGGCTGCGCTGTCTGAAACATGAGGCAGGGTGGAGGGGGTGAGAACAGGGCTGCCTGTCAGGAGTCCTGTCTGGCCCTGGCTCTGTTACTGCACAGGAGAACAGAGGACTCAGTCTGGGCCATTCCCTTTGCTGGTCCCTGCTTTCCCCATCGATAAAGGGAGGGTGATGGTGATAAGTTCCCTTTACTTCCACCATCCCACAAGTTCTGCAGAATTTTATTGTGTACTGGGGGATCTCCAACAGCTTTCCTTGGTGGGATCTGTCCTGCTTTGGAGGGGGTGGATCGTGGCTTCTCTGGAGGGTCTTGGTATAGCTACTGGGATTGAACATCTTTAGGTGTTGGAGGAGTGGGGAATCATGGTGCCAGGGGCTGATAGATATTTATAGACCAGGATATAACAGGAGGAGAGAATGTTCTGGTGTCTTTCTGCCACCTGACCAGTCAGCCTGGAGGGCTGTGGCCTCTGCTAGCAAGGGCCAGGTCTCTGACTCTGGCCTGTTTGGGGTAGATTGGCAAAAGCTACATATGTCAGATTCGGTGGTAGTGCCTCTGTGGCAGCAGAGGGGTCAGGGCTGGCCCAGGGAAGCTGGGGCCAAGTGTGGTGGGCAGGGACCACTCGGTGTGGGTTGATCCTGAAGCTGTCATGGGCATGAGGGGGTGCCAGGAGATGACACGAGCAGAGAGATGCTGGGCAGGCTGGTCCTGCCCACATGACTGACATTTACGTGGGATGGGTCTGGTTCTACTCCTGCATCCAGTGCTTCACTTCCCTCTTTTGTGGGCCAGATGGCTTCTTATTTTTTTTTCTTCCTGCCCCTACCTTGGCCATCTCTCTCCCAGTGTTTTCTATCGACTTCGAGCATGAGAGACTCTGGGCACGTTGGTCTAAGCCCATTCCCATTTTGGGAGTTTGTTCCCACCTTCTGGGTTGTTCCAGGCTTTCCTTTATCCATCTTCTGCAGCACCTGTGCATCTTCCCTGACCTGCACATGGTATTCCTGGACCAGCAGCTGGGATTTAAGTCAAGGGAAGATTATGTTTCTCTTCTTGTTTCCAATATCTATGGTGACTATATTTACTAACTCCCTGATCAAAACACATAGCCTCACACACAGAGCCTGAGTGTAGAACAAAATGTTCACTATATCTGCTAGGCAGGATGATTTGCCATGAGCTGCCTGGGTACCTACCTTACTGACAGCCTCCTGGCTTCTGCAGCACCACAGGTAGGAAGATCCCTCAGGGGTAGGTATTGGACCTACTCAGAAGATGTGCTTGTCCCATTAAAGGCAAAAGCTTTCACCCTTGTTGTTATTGTTCAGTCACTAAGTCATGTCTGATTCTTTGTGACCCCATGGACTGTGCACGCCAGGCTTCCCTGTTCTTCACCATCTCCCAGATTGGCTCAAACTCAAGTCCGTTGAGTGGGTGATGCCATCCAAACATCTCCTCCTTTGTTGTCCCCTTCTCCTCTTGCCCTCAATGTTTCCTTACATCAGGGTCTTTTCCAATGAGTCAGCTCTTCGCATCAGGTGACCGAAGTATTGGAGCTTCAGTTTCATCATCAGTCCTTCCAGTGACTATTCAGGGTTGATTTCCTTTAGGGTTGACTGGTTTGATCTCCTTGCAGTCCAAGGGACTCTCATGAGTCTTCTCCAGCACCACAGTTTGAAAGTATCAATTCTTCGGTGCTCAGCCTTCTTTATGGTTCAACTCTCACATCCATACATGACTACTGGAAAAACCATAGCTTTGACTCTAGGGACCTTTGTCAACAAAGTGATGTCTCTGCTTAATATACTGTCTAGGTTTGTCTTAGCTTTCCTTCCAAGGAGCAAGTGTCTTTATTTCAAGGCTGCAGTCACCATTCACAGAGATTTTGGAGCCCAAGAAAATAAAATCTGTCACTGTTTCCCCTTTTTCCCCAGCTATTTGCTATGAAGTGATAGGACTGTATTCTATGATCTTAGTTTTTTGAATGTTGAGTTTTAAGCCAGCTTTTTCATTTGCACTAACCTTAAGTGCTGGCTTTGGGTCAGAGCAGGACAGCAGATAGACCAGCTGAGCAACTGCTTTGGGCTTAGTTTTCTGGCCTGGGGTGGGGCTTTGGTAGTCACCTTCCTTACTTATGTAAGTACTGGAGGATTAGGTAAGAGTGTTTTGAAGAGCTCATCTAAAAGGAGCTTTGGGAGGAGAAGGAATTAATGTTTCAAATGAGGAAAGAAAGAGAAGTCGTCACTAATTTGGGCCCTAAAGCCAGAAATCTGTGGCTGCTGGGAGGGAGGGTTCAAGTCCCAGAGTCGTGGGATCCTTGGGTCGTATCTCTGGATGACTCAGGAGGTGGTTCTGCATGTGCTCAGTGCATTTGTGTGTGTGTGTGTGTGTGTGTGTGTGTGTGTGTGTGTCCCAGGCCTGTGAGAAAGTCCATTGCCAAACCAGCCAGCAGATTCTACTGAGGCCTGGCAGATGTGGCATGCATATGTGGCAATGCTGCTGCTGCTGCTAAGTCACTTCAGTCGTGTCCGACTCTGTGCGACCCCATAGACGGCAGCCCACCAGGCTCCTCTGTCCCTGGGATTCTCCAGGCAAGAACACTGGAGTGGGGTGCCATTGCCTTCTCTGATATGTGGCAATAACAGCTTGCAAAGTCTGTTTCCTGCTGAGGAGATCAAAATCCTCAACACTCTCCTGGTCTAAACAAAGCTGTCTCATCCAGGCAAAGGTATTAGCATGAGGCAGGTCATGTTTGATGATGATGATTTTAAAAAAGAAAAGAACCCCCTATTGAATTAATGAATCTAGGCATTGATCATCAGAAGCTGTTAATATCACTGAGAGAGAGACAGCCAGCCAGCCATATTATGTGCTTCCAACCTCCTGATGGAAGCACATAATATCACCTGGGGAGTTTTGCCAGAAACTCAAACTTGAATCAGATTTAGCATCTCCATCCAGCTACAAATCTACAGGATATACAGGGGACAAGGAAATGGCTACCCACTCCAGTATTCTTGCCTGGAGAATCCTGTGGACAGAGGAGCCTGGTGGGCTGCTGTCCATGGGGTCGCATAGAGTCGGACACAACTGAAGCGACTTAGCATGTATGCATAGGGGACAACAGAGCATGCTAAACAACACCATGGGGATGTAATCAACAAACCCCAGACTATGGGAGGCTCTAAGTCAAAATATCTCTAGTATATTCAACAAATGGATTGTGAGAGAAAGAGAAGTGGGGCAGGGAGGAACCTATAGATTAAAAGAGGTTTTACTCTTTTAAGGAATATTTTCGGGCTTCTCAGGTGGTGCTACTGGCAAAGAATCCACCTGCAATGCAGGAGATGTAAGAGACGTGGGCTTGATCCCTGGGTTGGTAAGATCCCCTGGAGGAGAAAATGGCAACCCACTCCAGTATTCTTGCCTGGAAAATTCCATGGACAGAGGAGCTGGTGGCCTACAGTTCATGAGGTCAGAAAGAGTCAGACATGACTGAGCGCCTGAGCACAAGGAACATTTTCAATCAGTTACAATGTATGGACCTTGTATGGATTTTGATTTGGTGAAACAAACTATAAACAAGTTTTATGACACAATAGGAGAAATATTGGCACCAACTGGATAGTAATGATATTAAAGAATTATTTTTTAAAGCATAATAAGTACTATGGTTATAGTTTTTTAAGAAGAGTGCTTATCTTTTAGACATACATACTGAAATATTTATAGATGAAATACTATGGTATCTTGGATCTGCTTCAGAAAAACCCACTGGAGGGGGGCACTTAGTAGAAGTGTAGATGAAATGAGATGGCTATATGTCAATAATTGTTGAAGTTTAAAAAACATCTTCTAATGAGATTTGACAAAAAATTTTATGGGACTGCTTGTCCCCAGGTTGACTTACTGTATGTCTCTCAGTCTCAGTGTCATAGGCATTACTGAAATGTTTGTAAACCAAATGAACTCCAGACCAATGAAACACAAGACAGAATAAAACTATTTTCTAGGTTGGCATAAAGCAATGATAATTAATATCTATAGAGAATCTGCTGAGCATTGGATGCTGTTCTGAACCCTTTATAATAAAGCATTTAATCCAAGCATGGCTCTGTAAAGTAGATACTATTATTGTGGAATTTTTTAGTTTTACAGAAAAATTGTAGAGGTCATACAGAGAGTTTCTGTATACCCCTCACCCAATTTCCCCCAATATTAACAGCATCTTACATATCCACAGCACATTTTTCAAAACCAGTAAGCCAACATTCATTTCAGTTCAGTTTAGTTGCTCAGTTGTGTTCAACTCTTTGCGACCCCATGGATTGTAGTATGCCCGGCTTCCCTGTCCATCACCGATTCTTGGAGCTTGCTCAAACTCATGTCTGTCGAGTCGGTAGTGCCATCCAACCATCTCATCCTTTGTCGTCCCCTTCTTCTCCTGCCTTCAATCCAACATTAGTAACTACTATTAGCTGAGCTCCCAACTTTACATGGACTTCACCCATTTTTCCAGTAATGGCCTTTCTTCCATTCCAGGGTCCCACCTAGGACACCACATTGGATTTAGTTGTTATGTCTCCTTAGTTTCCTCTGGTCTGTGTTTCTCAGTGTTTCTTTGTTTTTCATGAGTTGGAGGAGTACTGGTCAGATATTTGCAGAATGCTCCCTATTTTGGGTGCATTTGTCTGATGTTTTTCTCAGGAGGTAACGGTGTGGGGAGAAGAATACTACAAGGTGAAGTGTCTCTCATCACCTGATAGTAAGGGATATCTGATATCAATGTGACTTTCACTGGTGATTTTAAAAAGTTTTTTTAAATTTATGTATTTGGCTGTATCGTGTCTTAGTTGCTGCACACGAGGTCTTTGTTGCTTCATATGGGATCTTTCATTGTGGTGCACGGACTCTAGTTGTAGCACGCAGGCTTAGTTGCCCACTTAGTTGCCATAACATGTGGGATCTTAGTTACTTGACCAGGGATCAAACCCACATCCCTCTACCACAAGGTGAACTCTTCACCACTGGACTACCAGGGAAGTCTCTCCACTGGTGATGTTAACCTTGGTCACTTGGTGAGAGTGGTATCAGCCTGGTTTCTCCACTGGAAAGGTACTGTTTTCCCTTTCCATACTATTAGAGGTGAGTCATTAAGTCCAGCTCATACTCAAGGGAAGGGGAACTAAGCTCCCCTTCTTGGAGGGAAAATAGCCACATACATTATTTGGGGCTCTTCTTCAAGAAAGATTGAATAACTTCATTTTAAAGGTGAAGGAACTAAGACACAGTAGCAAACTCACTCACCCAAGGGATGAATCCCACATGTGTACCACTAGCTGTGTCTGCTGAACTTTGTGAATATCCCAGCTCCAAACTTGGCCAGTTTAGCCTAATGCCTGACTTGGCTCTAGGAATCCTCTGACTTGGTTCTCACCTCACCTTGACATCTTTTAAAAAATTTTTATTTTATATTGAAGTATAATTGATTTATAATGGTGTGTTAGTTTCAGGTGTGTAGCAAAGTGGTTCAGTTATACATATACATGTATCCACTCTTTTTCAGATTCTTTCCCCCATAGGTTATTACAGAGGATTGAGTAGAGGTCTCTGTGCTATACAGTAGGTGCTTGCTGATTACCTATTTTATATATAGCAGTGTGTATCTGTTAATCTTAATTTCCTAATTTATCCCTCCCCCACCTTTCCCCTTTGGTTATCACAAGTTTGTTTTCCAAGTCTGTGAGCCTGTTCCTGTTTTGTATATAAATTCATTTATATCATTTTTTAGATTCCACATATAAGTAATATCATTTGATATTTGTCTTTGTCTGACTTCACTTAGTATGATAATTTCTAGGTGCATCCATGTTGCTGCAAATGGCATTATTTTATTTTTTATGGCTAATATTCCATTGTATATATGTACCTCATCTCTTTTGTTCATTCATCTATTGATAGACGTTTAGGTTACTTCTGTGTCTTGGCCACTATAAATAGTACTGCAGTGAACATTGTAACCCTGACATTCTTTTTTTCACCCCGACATTCTTAACCAGCATGAATCATGCAGTTTCATGGCCTAGAGAAATGAAGGGAACATGGACTGTATCTGGCCCAGTGATTTTCAAGCTGTATCCCTGAGAACCCAGGTCCCCCAGGGCCACCACTGGGAAAGGCGGGAGAGAAGTTGAGCCTGTGGCTCCCCAACCCCTAGTGTTTCTGTTTTCATCTCTGTTACACGTTGGGCTTTCCTAGTTAAGAAGTTTGAAGACTATGGATCTCAGTCATCTCATTTAAAATAGGGGAACTAAGGCCCAGAGAGGATGGCTGATTTGTTCTTGATCACTCAGCAGGCTAAACCCAGGTTGTTGAACTCCACCAGGGATCAGTAAGGAAGAAGGGGGACCCTGCTGGAAGCATTGGCTGCCCCAGAAGGACCTTCTTTTGCAGTCTCTGAAGTATGGCTAGGTCTCTGCTGGGGCAATGGCATTGGCTGGGATGCTGCACTATTATTAAACCTCTCCATGAATGCACTCATTTCACACCCTTTGGAGGTGGTGCTCTTCCAAGTTTTAACTCAGTCAGTCACTGAAGAGGGACAGAATCTGGATATGTGACCTGGAGAAAGCAGAGGGGAGAGCCAGAAGGGTTTGTCTCTACCTTCTGCTACCAAATCTGGCAGCCTTTCTCCCAAAGCAAGTTCCTCCCCGCTTCACCTCACTACACCCACCCAGCCCTCCCCAGACTCCAAGCCTAGGTCCCATTCCTACTAAGTCCTGCTTTGGTGAGTTGATAAATGCCTTGGTCATAACCCTGCCCCACCACCTCCCCAACCCCAGCAACACACACACACACACACACACACACACACACACAACCTCCCTCTGCTGCTAGTGTTATTAACTGATTATTCTCTGTTTAAAAAGCCCCAAAACCACAAGGAATGACACTTCAGAAGTATGATGTGGTGGGGGAGGTCGGGGAGGCCCCCTCAGCACTAAGTAGATAGCTGTCTACAGTGTGTGTACGAGACTGACGGGGCTCATCTCATACATAGCCCCTGTGTTTGTGTGGCTTTTTGCAGTTTACAATGTGCATTCACTTTCATCATCACCTTTGGGCCTCACATTGGCACGGATTACCCTCATTTAACAGAAGAGGAAGCTGAGGCTGGGAGAGCTTACGACTTAGCCAAGCATGATAGCTGATTTGAGGGAGCTGGTTCTGATCCTGGGTCATCTGACTTCTGGGATCACACATCCCTGCAGTAGATGAGTGACTCCAAGGGTCCAGGATAGGGCCTTTGGGTGTGCAGGCCTATCTTAAAGGTCTACAATCACCTGTGACTGTCCTGGGTCGGGAAGATTCCCTATCGAGAAGGGATAGGCTACCCACTTCAGTATTCTTGGGCTTCCCTGGTGGCTCAGACAGTAAAGAATTCCCCTGCAATGTGGGAGATCTGGGTTTGATCCCTGGGTTGGGAAGATCCCCTGGAGGAGGGCATGGCAACCCACTCCAGTATTCTGGCCTGGAGAATCCCCATGGACAGAGGAGCCTGGCAGGCTACAGTCCATGGGGTCGCACAGAGTCGGACATGACTGAGTGACTAAGCACGGCACAGCACCTGTGAATGAGGTAGAAAGGAGCATGAAGGGGTCAGCTGATGACCTGTCTTTGGGTGGAATAAATAGTAAGTAGAAACCTAGCTTGATTTCCCTCTCGTGGCCAAGTTCCCAGCAGACTCTGATGATGTTTGAGGATGGGTCAAACTCAACCCTACTTGACTTTGTAAGTGAATGAGATTCTGACTTTCTATCTCATCATCTCTTTCCAGGCCCCTGAGTCAGTTTTCCACCAGTTTCCCTCCACTCTTGACAAGGTGGTCAACATTTAGAGTAAGGCTCTGGACCCAGTCCCTTTGGGTTCAAATTCTGGCTTTGTCCCTTTCTGGCTCTGTGACTAGAGAATTGCTTTGCCTCTCTGTGCTCCAGTAGCCTCATCTGTAAACAGGAGGCAGTAATGGTGCCTTCCTTATAGGGTTGGTAAGAGTACTAAGCATGTTAAATACATTTTAGAATTGTGCCTAAAATATAGAAAGAAATACTCATCATTATTTTTGAAAATAGTGAAAAGTCTTAAAAAGCTAAAAATAGAGTTGCTGTATTATCCTGCAATCCCACTCTTGGGCATATATCCAAAGAAAACTGATTTAAAAAGATACATGCACCTCAGTGTTCACAGCAGCACTATTTACGATAGCCAAGATATGACAGCAACCTGAGTGTCCATTGCCAGATGAATGGATAAATAAGATGTTTTATATATATATATATATATATATATATATGAAGTATATAAAATGGAATACTACTCAGCCATAAAAAACATGCCATTTACAGCAATATGGATGTACCTAGAGATGATCATAAATGCAGTAAGCCAGACAGAGAAAGACAAATATCATATATTGCTAATATATGGAATCTTAAAAAATGAATACAAATGAACTTGTTTACAGGACAGAAACAGACTCACAGCCTTAGAAAACAAATTGATGGTTGCCAAAATGGGGGGAGGGATAAACTAGGAGTTTAGGATTAAAATATACACACTACTATATGTAAAATAGATAACCATCAAGGACCTATTGTATAGCACCGGGAAGTATACTCAGCATCTTATAACCTATAATGGAAAAGAATCTCTGAAAGAACATTTATAGATGAATCATTTCGCTGTACATTTGAAACCAGTACAACATTGTAAGTTAACTTTCAGTTCAGTTCAGTCGCTCAGTCGTGTCCAACTCTTTGCGACGCCATGAATTGCAGCACGCCAGGCCTCCCTGTTCATCACCAACACTTCAATTAAAATATAGTGAAAAGTTTCTATAAGTAGACCTGGATATGACTACAAAATAATGAGTGATTGGTTATTGTTGTTTTTAAACAAACTGGAGAAACTTCCAAGGATCCTGTCCAGTCTGGAAAGAGCTCTGAAATTCCTTCCTGAGAATTGTCTTCTGGACCAGACTGCAAACTGTATGAGACAGTCAGTCACACTGAGGTCTCACTCTGTGAAACTGGTTAACTCTAATCCTTTGTTAAATGGAATTGTGTGTGTGACCTTTTCTTTATATATATATATACTTAAAATCTATCTTTTTTTGGCTGCACAGGCTCTTCGTTGCTGCGTGCTGACTCTGCTTATGGCAGCCGGAGCCGCTCTCTAGCTGCAGTGTGAGGGCTTCTCATTGTGGTGGCTTCTCTAGTTGCAGCATACAGGCTCTAGGGAACCTGGGCTTCAGTAGTTGCAGTGTGAGGGCTTAGCTGCTCCACAGCATGTGGGATCTTAGTTCCCAGACCAGGGATTGAAACTTTGTCACCCACATTGGCAGGTAGATTCTTAACCACTAGAACACCAGGAAAGTCCCTTCATGACCTTTTCAGTTGGCAGATTAAAAGAAAACAAGATGACATCAGGAATATGGTTTGTATTTAGGCATAGGATCCCAGTTTCTCATACCCACAGTTCAGTTTCCAGGCCTGTCCAATGAGAGAGATCAGTTCAGTTTAGTTCAGTTGCTCAGTCATGTCCGACTCTTTGTGACCCCATGGACTGCAGCATGCCAGGCTTCCCTGTCCATCACCAACTCCTGGAGTTTACTCAAACTCATGTCCATTGAGTCGGTGATGCCCTCCAACCATCTCATCCTCTGTCTTCCCCTTCTCCTCCATCCTTCAATCTTTCCCAGCATCAGGGTCTTTTCAAATGAGTCAGTTCTTTGCATCAGGTGGCCAAAGTATTAGAGTTTCAGTTTCAACATCAGTCCTTCCAGTGAATATTCAGGACTGATTTCCTTTAGGACAGACTGATTGGATCTCCTTGCAGTCCAAGGGACCCTCAAGAGTCTTCTCCAACACCACAGTTCAAAAGCATGAATTCTTTGGCATTCAGCTTTCTTTATGGTCCAACTCTTACATCCATGCATGACTACTGGAAAAACCATAGCCTTGACTAGATGGATCTTTGTTGGCAAAGTAATGTCTCTGCTTTTTAATATGCTGTCTAGGTTGGTCATAACTTTTATTCCAAGGAGTAAGCATCTTTTAACTTCATGGCTGAGTTCTGCTAAATCTTCCAGTTGATCATCCATTCAAAAATGTTTGTTAACTGTTATGTACAAATCACTGTGGTGGAGCTCTGGAAGATACAATGATAAATAAGAGAACTTAAGGCCTTTAAAGACCTGTTAATCTTCAAAAACATATTTGGTTAAAGCATGAATACAGCACAGTGTTCATTTTTAGTGAAGATAAAGTGGATTCATGTTCCCAACAAGAAGGCCCCAGTCAAAAACAAATTCTGATGAACTCTGTTATTAAACATTTAAAATATCAGATTGCCCTTTTCTCTATACACTGCAGTTAATCCATGTTGAGCTGCAACATTTCCACCATTTGTGGATCCTAACTGCCACGTTGTAGGCTGTATATGCTGCTTTCTTCCAGGACCCTGAGCTTGGCTCTTCCTCTGTAATGAAAGTGAAAGTGAAGTCACTCAGTCATGTCCCACTCTTTGTGACCCCATGGACTGTAGCCTACCACGCTCCTCCATCCATGGGATTTCCCAGGCAAGAGTACTGGAGTGGTTTGTCATCTCCTTCTCCAGAGGATCTTCCCAACCCAGGGGTCAAACCCGAGTCTCCCGCCTTGTAGGCAGATGCTTTACCGTCTGAGCCACCAGGGAAATCCTCTGTAATAGGAGTCAGTAATACCTGTCCCCAAGGGCATCCTGAGGATTTGGTGAGTATTAAATAAGACAATGCACATAAAACCACTTTGTAAATCATAATCCTACTCTTCAAGTGTTACTTACTGTTCACAGAAGGAGTCATTCAACATATTTTTATTCATTTGCATCTGCTCATTATACTGCCTTTTCCAAGATATGAAAACAGTGCCATAGGTCCAGATTTCCAGCAAGAAGGACCAGAACCAAAGAGGATTTGAAGGGAATTTGGGGTACCCAGGATTCCATTAAGTAGTGGATTGAGGGTTTGCTGTAATATTTACTAAATCAGCACTTCTCAGACTTTAGTACATGCATGAATCACCTGGGAATCATGTTCACATACAGCTTCTGAATCAGTAGTGCTGGAGTAGGGTCTGAGATTCTGCTCTTCTGCCAGACTCCCAGGTAAAATCAATGCTGCTGGTCCAAGGAATGCACTTGGAGGAACAATGTTCTCGGGGGTACAAGGTTCATAATCAGCAGAGGAGACAAGGTGCAACCCCAGGCCCCAGGAGGTAGATTTCCAGGAAGTCTGTGTTGGGAGCTGTGGCTGCAACTCTGTGCCCCCACTTCCTTTCCATCCCCTCCCAGAAGAGGCTGTTATCTTCCTAAGCTGTGCATTTGCTCTGAATGTTGGAGGGAGAAAATGTGCATTGTAAATACTTGGGAAAAGGAGGAGGAAGGAAGGAGATTACCCCATCATGTATAGTAAGTGTTCTTGTAGGTGACACGCTGCGTTTCTCCCTAGTGGGATGATGATCTAGAGATAGCACAGTGAGCCACTTCCTGCCTCCAGCATCTGATGGGGCAGCACAGCAGAATCCAGTGTAGACTAGAACTTTTTTTGTGAGGGGGGGACTACCAGTGGAGGTAGCTGAAGAGTATTGACTTAGGTGTTTCAAAGAAGGAAAGAATTGAGGAGTAAGCAATCAGAGGGTGCTCCCACCACCACCACCCCCCTTTTTTGCCAGCTTGCTAGCACTGGCAAAGCACTTGCTAGCACTTTGCCATCATGCTGCCCACTAGCAGCCCCAAAACTTCCCCTGAAGGGTCTGTCTTGTTCTGCATCTAAGTACCTCAGTTCTCCTCACCCCAACATTATTCCTTCTTCTCCTATTGCATCAAAATTCCCTCTTTTTTTTGTCCCAGCATAGCTGAATTCTGTCAGTTGCTGGGAAAGCAATCTAATCCAACTAATTCATATTAAGGTATTTTTTTGCTGTTGTTTTCATCACTAAGTCATGTCCGACTCTTTTGCAATCCCACGGACTGTAGCCCACCAGGCTCCTCTGTCCATGGGATTCTCCAGGCAAGAATACTGGAGTGGGTTGCCATTTCCTTCTCCAGGGGATCTTCTCAGCCCAGGGATTGAACCTGTGTCTCCGACATTGCAGGCAGATTCTTTACCACTGAGACACCTGGGAAGCCCCTGTATTAAGGCATGCTGCTACTGCTGCTGCTGCTAAGTCACTTCAGTCGTGTCCGACTCTGGGTGAGCCCATAGACGGCAGCCCACCAGGTTCCCCCATCCCTGGGATTCTCCAGGCAAGAACACTGAAGTGGGTTGCCATTTCCTTTTCCAATGCATGAAAGTGAAAAGTGAAAGTAAAGTTGCTCAATCGTGCCCGACTCTTAGCACCTCCATGGACTGCAGCCTACCAGGCTCCTCTGTCCATGGTATTTTCTAGGCAAGAGTACTGGAGTGGGGTGCCATTGCCTTCTCCGGTATTAAGGCATACATGACTGTTAATCCAAGTAACTGTAAATTACTTGTGTTTTGATGAGCTATGATACACATGGATTTCTCCCCACTTCTCCCCCTGCAGGTCGACAGAGCCAAAGCCCTAGGGAGGCCTGAGGCCTTGTAGAGATCTCTTTTGCTATAGATGGTGATACCTCAGGAGTCTTAAGTATGAGGACAAAATCTAGGTGTATCTGGTACAGGTGTGTTTGTTCAGGAGGAAAGATTTCTCTTCCTCCCCTGCAGGCCACCAGTAAAAGCAGGAGGCTGTGATATAAAGGGAAGTTTGCTGTAGTGGTGTAACTTTCTCACTGAGTCCTATGGTGCATTCTTAGGGTCTGTCACGCATGTGTGTGTGTGTGTAGTGACCAAGAAGTGCTTTGTGCTGCTCCCCTTTGATCTGTCTTGTATTTTAAACTTCTGTGTGAAATTTATTTGAAAAAAAGTGATCTTAAATCTGAGAAGGCTTATAAGCTATTGCTTCAGGTGAGCAGAGCTGAAATGGGGCAGGGGGCTACTGATTCCACTCTAGGGCTTTCTGTACAATTTCATTTCTATTTATCCATGTTCATGTGTAGTCCTTTGCTTCAGATTTTAAAAAATGAATAATGAAAGAAAAGAGAGCTTTTCTACTAGAAAAAGTTTGGAACTCCTTGCCAAGTAGAAAGGCAGAATAGGTTTTGGGAGACCTGGGGTCTCTGGCTGCTATGCTGTAAGCTTCTCTGTGACCCTGGGCAAGCTCTGAGTTTCCTCAACTGTGAAGGGGAGTTTCCTCTCCCCTGTTTGACCCTGAGATTCTGTGAGAAACAGCTGTTGGCAGCTGTAGGGGCAAGACTGTCCCTCCCAGACCCCACTGTGCCCTGGAAAGGCCTGGGTCTGACACCCAGCCTGTGGGTTGACCTGACCCCCGACCCCAGCCTGGCAGATGATTTATGGGCTGGAGAGGAAGGGAAATTTTGACCAAATTGCTCTGTGCTTTACTTACCTCAGGGATCCATGGGGAGAGTTCTTACAGAACAAAGAGTGATTGGGCAGGTTTCCAGCAGAGTGGATGGGCAGCGCTCCTGAGCTGAATTTAGTCTGTGTACGGATGTAAGAGTTGGATCATTAAGAAGGGGGAGTGCCAAAGAATTGATGCTTTCGACCTGTGGTGTTGGAGAAGACGCTTGAGAGTCCCTTGGACAGCAAGGAGATCAACCCAGTCAATCCTAAAGGAAATCAACCCTGACTATTCATTGGAAAGATTGATGCTGAAGCTGAAGCACCAATTCTTTGGCCACCTGATGTGAAGAACTGACTTATTTGAAAAGACCCTGATGTTGGGAAAGATTAAGGGCAGGAGAAGAAGGGGGTGAGAGAGGATATGATGGTTGGATGCCATCACTGACTCAATGGACATGAGTGTGAGCAAACTCTGGGAGATGGTGAAGGACAGGGAAGCCTGGCATGCTGCAGGCAGTCCATGAGTTAGCAAAGAATCAGATGCAACTTAGGGACCAAACACCAACAAAAGTGCTTACTGTGTACTGTTTGAAGGCTTGGGTTTCCTGTGGGTAAAGAAAAGTACCACAGGACAGCTCTGCCTTTAAAGAGCCAGAGAGAAAAGACACACCAAATGTTTAGTTTAGAAAAGAGGTTTGTAGGGGAGTACCTTCTGCAAATACTTGCTGGTTCTTACATGAATGAGGAACTGCATCTTGTTCATCTCTGTGTTCTCAGTGCCTGCACGCAAGACTCCAGTAGTCAACTCATACTTAATGAACATTTCTAGATGCCAAAAGACAGAACCATCCCTGTTTTTCAGGCATTTTCAACCCTGGGGGCAAATGTGGGGTGGTGGGAATTCAGGGGAGTAGACAGAATAACCCAGGGCAGTAAGAGCCGTGATGGACAATGAGTCATGCACAGAGACACCTGTTGTTTTGGTCAAGGCAACTGCTTGACCAACTGTTTTGGTCCTGGCTGGGCTTCCTGGCACTTCACCTGGGGCCATTCTTGGGGTGGGCCCACCTAGAAGAGACTTAGGGACCCAGGCAGAGAGCTCTGGCTATGTGGAGACCCTTCTCTGTGCCTATATGAGCCTCATCATCCAGACCCAGCCTCTGGCAGGAGACCCCAAAGCATGTCTGTCCTAGAGTGAACAGCGGACTGGCAGGAGGGCTGAGGGACACTGTCCATCTCCTGGCTGACCTGGGGTGTGCCGTGTTGAGACACTCTGCCCTGAGGGAGTGCTGGGAACTGCCCGCTCTCAAAATTGAGGCAGGAATGTGCCTGTCTCACCAGTCCAGGCCCCATGTTGGGGGGGCCCTGGGTGCTCTGTGGATCTGTGTCTCTGAGTAAGGAGGTGATTTCTGGGATACTGTGGAGCAGGAAGGGGCAGCCTGTGGCCAGGGTGAAAACATGATACTTGATACTGATTGTCTGATTTATTCCTCTTTCACCTTTCAGAAACTGTTTATCAAGCACCAAGGATATGCCAGGTTTATGCTGTTTTCACATTTCTCTAATTAAAATTTCTCAACTGTCCTGCAAGTTAGTATATTATTTTCATTTGACAGGTGAGGAAACTGAAGCCTGGTGAAAAAACTAAACTCATATTTATCAGTGTTGACCATGTGCCAGATACTGTCCTGGGCATTTGCAGGTTGCAGGGCATTTAATCTGCATCACAGCCTCTGAGGTGGTTGTCATCCCCGTGTGCTGATGTGGGAACAGAGGCACAGAGAAGCTAAGAAACTCACCCAAGTTTCCAGAGCCTGCTAGAAACAGAGCTGGCTTAGGGTCATCCTGGCATCCTTCCCAGATCTGAGCCCCCTAGCTTTCAGAGCCCTCCAGCGTGGGCTGTGTGGGCGACGACAAGGACACCCTGCAGCAGCTGGTGAAGCAGGCCTGACTGGTGGGCTTCTAGGGGGAAGCGGCCAGGTTAGACACCAGGATCTGTTCTAGGCTGTGGTTTGGGCGGAAAAACCGATCATGTTGGAGGTGACGCATACCTTCTTGATGATATCTTGACAATTATGCTTGAAATTAGGTGCCAAATCCTGTAATGACTTAGAGTGGATTTAGAGGGATCGGGAAGGATTGGCAGCCTCCAGGGCACCTGGTGCTGCTAACTGGGGTTGGTGATGAGAGTTGTGGGAGGAGGGTGGCCCAAGCTGTGACTCGGATCCGCTTCCCCAACAGAGGCTTCAGCTTCTACAGGGAAGATGGGGCTGGGTGGAGGAGAGTTTGGACAGAAATCTGCTTCTAAGAGGACTTGGACCTGTTCTCTCTACCTGGTCTCACTCTCCAGGGTTGTGGGCATAGGGAGGATAGTGAGTGAACTGAAAGTCGCTGTCATGTCCAACTCTTTGTGACCCCATGGACTATAGAGTCCATGGAATTCTCCAGGCCAGAGTACTGGAGTGGGTAGCCTTTCCCTTCTCCAGGGGATCTTCACAACCCAGGGATCGAACCCAGGTCTCCCGCATTTCAGGTGGGTTCTTTACCAGCTGAGCCACAAGGGAAGCCCAAGAATACTGGAGTGGGTAGCCTTTCCCTTCTCCAGTGGATCTTCCTGACCCAGGAATCGAACTGGGGTCTCCTGCATTGCAGGCAGATTCTTTACCAACTGAGTTATGATGTGGATCTAAAGTCAAATCCATTTTAGGGCAGGGATGAGGAAATAAGCCCCCTGTGAGCATGAGGCCCAAGGGGCATGGAAGTTGGCATCATTTTCTTCCTATGCGAAATGTCTTCTGCAATGCAGTTGATCAAATTAGCCATTGGGATGGACTGTGTAAATGGCTGTGTGGGTAGTCCTGCCTGGGACAAGCCCCTTTAACAGTTTGGGGCCCCCTTTAGCCAACTGTGAAATAGTCAAGTTCTGCTTCTGCAGGCGTGCTCGACAGCTCCCTATCTTTCTCCATGCCACAGTAATGGCAACACAGGACCACTTATAGTTAGTTCCTCCTGCCCATGTATGGTAAGAACTTGAGGCAATCTACACCACGAGGCACACAGAATTTGAAAATAAAGGTGGAGATCAAAAGACACATGGCCTCCAGAAGATTCAGTTCAGTTCAGTTCAGTTGCTCAGTCGTGTCTGACTCTTTGCGACTCCATGAATTGCAGCACGCCAGGCCTCCCTGTCCATCACCAACTCCCAGAGTTCACCCAGACTCACATCCATTGAGTCAGTGATGCCATCCAGCCATCTCATCCTCTGTCGTCCCCTTCTCCTCCCTCCCCCAATCCCTCCCAGCATCAGAGTCTTTTCCAATGAGTCAACTCTTCGCATGAGGTGGACAAAGTACTGGAGTTTCAGCTTTAGCATCAGTCCTTCCAAAGAACACCCAGGGCTGATCTCTTTTAGGATGGACTGGTTGGATCTCCTTGCAGTCCAAGGGACTCTCAAGAGTCTTCTCCAACACCACAGTTCAAAAGCATCAATTCTTCGGCGCTCAGCTTTCTTCACAGTCCAACTCTCACATCCATACATGACCACTGGAAAACCATAGCCTTGACTAGACGGACCTTTGTTGGCAAAGTCATGTCTCTGCTTCTGAATATGCTATCTAGTTGGTCATAATTTTTCTTCCAAGGAGTAAGTGTCTTTTAATTTCATGGCTGCAGTCACCATCTGTAGTGATTTTGGAGCCCCCCAAAATAAAGTCAGCCACTGTTTCCACTGTTTCCCCATCTATTTTCCATGAAGTGATGGGCAGATGCCATGATCTTCGTTTTCTGAATATTGAGCTTTAAGCCAACTTTTTCACTCTCCTCTTTCACTTTCATCAAGAGGCTTTTGAGTTCCTCTTCACTTTCTGCCATAAGGGTGGTGTCATCTGCATATCTGAGGTTATTGATATTTCTCCCGGCAATCTTGATTCCAGCTTGTGCTTCTTCCAGCCCTGCGTTTCTCATGATGTACTCTGCCTAGAAGTTAAATAAGCAGGGTGACAATATACAGCCTTGATGTACTCCTTTTCCTATTTGGAACCAGTCTGTTGTTCCAGAAGGTTCAGTTCAATTCAGTTCAGTCGCTCAGTTGTATCCAACTCTTTGCGACCCCATGAATCCCAGCACACCCTTGGACATCTCATTTCTACCAAGCTCTCCCTGATTCTGTTCCACCCTCAAGTGTGAGAACCACTGGTGCAAAGGAAAGAGGAAGAAAACACACCCAAGATCTGGGTCATTATCATTGACCATTATCACTGACCACCAAGGCAACAAAAGGGAAATAAGATAGCTTATGTCATTTTCATTATCTGAAATGAGGAAGGCTATAGGTTTTTCAGGGTAGACAGACCTGTGCATGGTACTAATTTCTTAAAGAAAGCCACTGCCTGCTGCATCCTGTTCCAAAGGACGCTAAACAACATAATGGATAATTGGGGGGCAGGGGAGATGCTCTGCATCCCTACAGGGGATTTGCTGTGCTGGTCACCCCAGGAGCTGCAGTCTATCCTGGGGATACCAGGCCCACTCTGTAGCAGGACCTGCTCACATTCTGATGCCATCCTTTCCTGAAATCAGCCAGTAGAAGGGTCATCACCAGGGGGAAGAGTGGGGTGACTCTGAGTAAAGGGCCATGTGTGGGGGATGAGGGGTTGCCTCTGGTAAGTTTGAAGGTATTACCTGAATTGAATGCCTGTGTGACCAAAGGGGCACACGGCACTCCCCTTTAGTGTACCCTTAAGTCACAGCTTAGTAACAGTCAGAGGAGAGGTAAGGAAAAAACTGGTTAACACTGTCTGATGCTACAAAAGACCTTAAGTTCCTTTTGGACAATACAATCAGGGCAGATGTTTGCAACATACATGACAAAGGGTTCAGGTCACAAATATATAAAGAGCTTTTATAGACAATAAGAAAATGGCAAACACCCCAGTGGAAAAATAAGCGAGGAGGCATGTATAAGGCAGTTCAGATTACCAATAAGCATAGGAAAAAGATGTTCATTCTTACTAGTAATCAACTACAAGTTAATAATAAATTTAATTCAAGTTAAGATAATCAGATATCATCTTTCAGATAGGAAAATGGTAAAGCTGAAAAACACAGTGAACAAGTTCAAGGGGTTGTTTAGGACTGTTAGGAGTATTATTGAGACAATCTTCCTGGGAGATAATTTGCCAAGTACCATAAACCTTAAAAATGTAAATAACTTTTGACCAAGGGTTCTACCTGGAACTTACCTTCAGAAAAGATAATCAGCGATGTACACAAATATTTTTATATAGTAGTATCTGTAACAGTCTTAATTATAGTAAAAATTAGAAGTAATATAAATGTCCAGGGACTTCCCTGGTGGTCCAGTGGTTAAGACATTGGAAGTAGCCTTCCAATGCAGGGGGCATTGGTTCCATCCCTGGTTAGGGAACTAAGATCCCACATGCCATGTGGTGTGCCAAGAAAAGGATACTACAAATATCCAAAATTAAGAATTTGCTTTACAAATCACGGTTTATTTGTAAGGTGGCATATTATTTAAAATCAGGAGTGAAACAATTTTCAGTAATGTGAGTAATATTCATGATCTATTGTTAAGTAGAAAAATTTTAAAAAGCAGTTTCCAAAATAGTACATACAGCATCATCCCAGTCCCATTAAGAAAATGAACAAACAAAAAAGACTATAGTATGTGCTGAAAAAACTCTAAGAGAGCAGACACCAAAATGATAACGAGGGTTATCTCAGGAAGCTTCCTCTTTGTGCTTTTTAAAAATAATGAACATGCTCCTTTTGTAATAAACAACTATCAAGAACATGTTCTTTTCCTAGTGAGTCTGCTAGTGAGGTGCTCTGATTGCACAGAGGGCTGGCTGTGAGTGACAAGTCCTTCACGCACTTCCTGTTGCCTCAGTTTAGCTCTTCTTTTCTGCAAGTAGGCAGAATACCTACTTCATGCTCAGTGTTCAGCAGACCCCATCAGATGAGTAGGACAGTTCTTACTCCCCAGGCTCCGACGGGTTGGTTGCTGATTAAGGTGAATGTCTTGGTCATTTGTCATGGAAGTATCTCTGCCATGTGATGTGTTCAGCATTTTGCTGGATATGAAGATGGTACCAGGACATCTTGCTGAGTGCCTGAGATCTGTTCTTTAAAAAAAAAAAAAAAATTTGGCTGTGCTGGGTCTTTGTTGCGATGTACAGGCTCTTCATTGCTGCACGTGGGCTTTCTCTAGCTGCAGCAAGCAGGGTCTACTTTCCAGTTGCAGTGCTTCTTTTGTTTCGGAACACAGGCTCTAAGACACATGGCTTCAGTAGATGCAGGATCCTCGGGGGATGTGGACCATGGGGATGTTCAGAGTTCACAGGAGAGGGGCTGGGAACAGAACTCTTGGCACTAGAGAGGTCTGGCAAGTCGGGAGGGAGCCATTATAGAAGATATGAGGGACGACCCTGTCCCTACATGGTAATAACAGAACCTCAACCTGCCTAGATCTTTCCGTCTTCCTGTTTTAGTCCCTTTCTTGCTCTGCAGCATGAGCTCATGCTAAAGATCACATCCCTTATGGTCCAGTCTCCTGGGCTTTGCTCAGGCTGTGAAGGCCAACTGGCTGGTGTTTCTGGGATCAAGTGAACTGACCTGTGTTTTCCTGAAGTTCTTTCCATTAATCAAACGTACATCTGATTGTCAGGAACTTGGGTGGCGAGAGGGGAACCCTACCTGGGTGAACGTGGTCGGCTGCTGGCCACTTGTCCTTTTCCACCACCCCCACAAAGAGGAGAGGAAAGGGCAAGCTCAGCTTCCTGATAGACTTCCTTGAGAAAGTGGCCACTTGACGGGGAGGAAGTAACGTGTTGACTCAGGGCCTTTCCAGAATAAAGCATTTGTGTTTCACTCCAGCTATAGCCAGCTGATTCCTTTTTGCCTGTCTGAATTCAGCTTTCTCTGCCTGTGGGGCTGCACCCTATAGGCCTGCAAACCCTGTACTTGCCCAGCTTCAAGACCAAAGAAAGAGCCTGGAGTCAGCAACAGAGACATCAGTGGCTTAATAGATGGGGTGGGATGAATCTTACATGGCTGAAACGAGGTCCTGGAGCAACATCTCCACATGAACAACAGATAGCGGGCAGGGCAGGGCAGCAGTCTTCACTCCTGGTGGGAGGTGGAGGGTTACCAGTTATAGAGGGAATTGATGTCAGGTTGGCTCATCAGTTACCAGGGAAACCAGCAGTGGCCCATGCCCCTCACTGCTCCTTTCATCAGCTATCATGGTGGAGATGTTCTGATTTAAAGATTAGAACAATCACAAGCTGAGACTAGGAGCAACTATGTAGGCATGCACTGATTAGGCTCTAAGATTAAGAGAGAAATTCAGTGAGGTGAGTAGGGCGTAGGTGAGGCAGGGACTGGTGGAGCAGGGGATGTGCAGAGAGCAAGAGAACAGCCATCTTCAGTGGCCTGCTCATATGCTGTCAACCTGCTTCAAATCCCACCTGCTCCTTAAGACGTCCCCTGACTCCCCTTGGCCAATACTTCTCCCTCTGCAGAACTGCTGCAGGACTTGCTGTTGCCCATGCACTTGAACCTGTGGCAGCTATTTCTAGACATCCATGCCATATTTCTTTTTCCATGAGCATTTGTCTGATCTCTCCAGTTGACTATGAGTCCTTCAAGTTGTGGGGGTATGTCTGGTCTGTAGTATTGGGACACTGATCCGTACATGACAGATGGAGGAGTAAATTAGTAAATAGATGGATTGGTGAATGGATAGTTAGGTAGATAGGTGGACGGGTAGTTAGGTGACTAGACGGGCAGGTGGGTGGATAGTGGGTGATGGGTGGTACCTTCCATGGCTAACACTTCAAGCCATAGTAGCCCACCTCGTGTCTGTGTCTAGAATCTAGACTCCAGACTAAGGGAAATACCAGACGACACTGAGCTATATTTTCAGTGAAAACTTTCCTCCAAACAGCCAAGTCCAAGTTAAACTGAGCTTAATTAATTTCAGGCCTTGGGCCTGTGGGCTCCTGTTCATTTGACAACAGCATCAAAACGTGCTTAGACTTAAAAATAGATTCCAAAATGTAATCATAGCTCAGCCTGACTTGGCTCTGCTCAACAATTCCTTCCTTTTTGTGCTTTAGGAATTTTTTCTGTGTGCCCCCTAGCTCCCAAATAAAGAGTCAGAGGAAGGAAGTTAGTCTGAAGGACAGGGGGCTGAATGAGCTAAGCTGTGCAGGCAGCTGCGACTGGCCAGCACAGGCAGACACCTGTGACATGATGGATAGGGGCCATTTGTAGGTCAGGGTTTAGCTCCCTGGAAACTTCTGGTTCCTGATACTTAATCCAAAGTGTGCTCCTTATTGTTGATCCTGAGTTTGGTTTGGTCAGAGTAACTTTTTTTTTTTTTTTTTAGTATTTACTGATGTGTTTATGTTGGCTGCACCAGGTCTTAGCTGTGGCATGCAGCATCTTTAGTGAGCTCTTAGTTGCAGCATGTGGGCTCTAATTCCCTGACCAGGGATCAAACCTGGGTCCCCTGCATTGGGAGCTAACCACTGGACCACAGAAAAGTCCCAGAGTAACTCCTGAAAAGAATAGATAATAATTTTGAGAATTATCTCATCAGTGTTTTCTATTTCTCCTTTTTTTCCTTCCTTTTTCCTTACACTTTGGAATTGCTTTGGGATCATCAAAGAGCGTGCTTCCATGCTATTGAGTAGACTCCTCAAATCATGTTCCCTGGAATCCTTGGGGTTCCAGAAAGCCCCTTTGGGCATCATGTGGTTGGGCTCTGAGAAGGTAGCCTGTGAGTTGTTGTTATTTAGTCGCTAAGCTGTGTCTCTTTGCAACCTCATGCACTGCAGCACTCTAGGCTTTCCTGTCCTTCACTGTCTCCCAGAGTTTGTTCAGATTCATGTCTATTGAGTTGGTGATGCTGTCTAACCATCTCATCCTCTGCCACCCTCTTTTCCTTTGGCCTTCGATCTTTCCCAGCATAAGGGCCTTTTCCAGTGAGTCGATTCTTTGCATTAGGTAGCCAAAGTATTGGAGCTTCAGCTTCAGCATCAGTCCTCCCAATGAATATTCAGAGTTGATTTCCTTTAGGATTGACTGGTTTGATCTTCTTGCAGTCCAAGGGACTCTCAAGAGTCTTCTCCACCACCACAATTGAAAGGCCTCAGTTCTTCAGTGCTCAGCCTTCTTTATGGTCCAACTCTTAGTATCTCTCCCCAGAAAGAAGCACTGCTTTTTTAATGTTTTACATAGTGAGCTTCTTTGCACAATTTGTTGGAGAGAGGGTTCCACACCTCAAATAAATTTTAAAACCATCATCATGAGACTAGAAAGTTATGGGCAACATGGTCAGGGAAGGGAAATGGGCTCATAGACAGTGGTTTGGCTCACATGCTGGGAGCAAAGGCCATTTGAACAGTCTGGGCACTCTTGTGTTTGCAGGTCTTGTGCTGATGTTTGTCTGCTGCAGCTCACGTGCCACATGGCTGGGCTGCTGATCCCACGGGTCTCTCACTCCTTGCTTGCACACCTAGTTCCTGACATGCTGCCCCCCTGGCATTTGGTAAACTTTTGCTCCCTATTCTCATCTCCTTGGCCTGGAATCTTGACTTGCCATGTATTCCCCCTTCTGGCAACCTTCACCCTGTTTTGGCTTCCTGAATATCTGATCCCTTGTTTACCCTGACCTCAGATGACTGTGTCCTGAAGTGTTTTCTGCCTTCCTGGATCCTGGCACCACCCAGGGACCCTGCCTTTCAGCTGCCCCAGTTTTCCCCCACACTATCTTTTTAAGCTGGGATCTGAGGATGGGGTTCATAGGTGCTAAATCAGGTTCAAGGCTGGGACTGGAAAATGGAGACCATGATCCAGATGTGTCAATCCATTGGCTGGAAGGAATAATTCACATTCACGGAGAGAGAGAGAGTTTCCTTAGTGCTTTCACATAGTTGTCTCATTTCTTTCTCATTATAACATGGTGAGATTGGGATATTCTTTTTGGGGGCGTATAAATGTACATTTGCTACATGAGAGAGGAGACTAACTTCTTGCTATAGAATTTCAACTAACTGATGTAAATCTTTCACCCTTAAAAATACCACAACTCCACACTACTGTCTATTTAGACAACCAACAATCACCCACTGTATAGCACAGGGAACTCTACTCAGCAGTCTGCAATGACATAAATGGGAATAGAATCTTAAAAAGAGTGGTGGTGGTTTAGTTGCTAAGTCATGTTCGACTATTGTGACCCCATGACTGTAGCCTTCCAGGCTCCTCTGTCCACGGGATTCTCCAGGCAAGAATACTGGAGTGGGTTGCTATTTCCTTCTCTAGGGGATCTTCCTGACCCAGGAATCAAACCCAGGTCTCCTGCATTGCAGGCAGATTCAAAGAGAGTAGATACATGCATATATATAACTGATTCACTCTGCTGTATAGCAGAAACTAATGCAACATTGTAAATCATCTATAGTTCAATAATATATATATATATGTATATATATATATATGTATGTATATATATTGTAAAAGAAGGAATACTACAGCTCCCTCTTCTTAAGTGTGGGCAGCACACAGTGACTTCATTCCAAAGAGTGGAGTGTCAGGGAGCAGGGTAACTTTACAGTGGAAAAAACCTGCAAATAAGACCTCAGCCAGGTGATCAGCAGTAATAAGTCATATTGATAGTGTGTATCTTAATATGACATGAGAATAGTCCTTTACCTCCATGGTCTTCCTTTCAAAATCCCTTAAGATTTTAAGATCCCTAAATCCTAATTATGAGAAAACTCAATCAAACTGAGAAACTTCCTACAAAATGCCTTACTCAAAATTTGAAGGCATCAAAAACAAGGCAAGTCAAAGAAGCCGTCACAGCCAAGAGAAGCCTAAGGAGACGATGATGACTAAATGCAATATCCTCAGTAGGATCCAGATTGTTTTCCTTTGTGTGAATTCCTAGGCACCAAGCCACCTTCTTATGTCTCTTTGGGGCCTGCAGAATTCATTTCTCTGGAGTTCTGTTTTCTCAATTAAAATTTGATGTATAATCCAAAATCTTATATTTATTTCAACTATTACTTATCTTGGTGTCACAGAGGGCTGTCTGACCTCCATGGTCCCAGTGAGCAAAGGTTTCTCACTCAGGTAAAGGCATCAGATAACTCCAAAACACAGACTGTCCACCTGCTGCTAGTTTCCTCTCTTCAGGAGGGCCAAGGATGCCCTTGGCCAAGACCCCATCCTGGGGCTACATCTGCCCCAGAATCCACAGCTGGCCCCCATGTACATGTTCAGGGCTTGGCAGGGACACTGCAGCCTGGGCAGAGACTGCAGATGAAAGGTGAGATTGGAATATCCTTATGTCTGTGTTACACACAAGGAAACTGAGGATCAGAGTCACATGATTTACTAAAAGTAATAGAGCTAGAAATAGAACCTCGGTCTGCTTTGCTACTGCTAAGTCGCTTCAGTCGTGTCTGACTCTGTGCAACCCCATAGACGGCAGCCCACCAGGCTCCCCCGTCCCTGGGATTCTCCAGGCAAGAACGCTGGAGTGGGTTGCCATTTCCTTCTCCGGTCTAGTGACTGCAAATCCTGGAGTTAAGTCTAGGAGACAAGAAACAGATTTTTTGTTAAGGTGATGGGAGGAATATCTTTGTCCGTGAGAGTAGCTGACTGGAGATGGGATGTGTTGAAAAGGATGGTGTGTTTGTGTGCGTGTGTGTGTGTGTGTGTGTGTGTGTGTGTGTGTGTGTATAGGGTAGGGGGGCAGGCTAAGAGGCTGGGTCAGTCAAGTTTGGCCAGGCAGAGGAGTGGGGAGGGGGCTGGTAACACCATCCTCAGACAGGCTCTTGCCCTGGGATCAGGGGGTGTGTCCTCTGGGATTGGGCCGATCTGGTTCCTGTGGACTGTAGATTTGAGCTCCTCCTGCTCATGCTGGCTGAAGGTTCCATTCCCCCACTTCCCAGGCTGCACCTGGGGTGGCCTTGACTGGAAACTTCTAAGCACTGTCCCGCCCTGTGGCACTGCACTCCTGCAGGGTAATTCCAGAGTAGTCGTGGCTCATTGTTCTCCAGTGTGGGAAGAGGAACTGCAGTGACTGTTTGGGGGAAGCGGGAGGAGGAACCTGGGCCCCACACACCTCTGACCTGGAGCACTTCCCACTTGATACCTCTCACCTCCCATGACATCTCCTCCCTGGTCTGTATTCTGTGCAGCTCTGCCTCACCTCCACTTTGATCAACTGGGTACTTTGGGGCAAGTTACTAGATTCATGGACACTTTAGAGTTGACTGAGAGAATGAGTTAGACCAACTCTATCCATAAACCTTAAAAACGCCTTTGTCAGTCAGCCCTGGGGAGTTGTGAGAACAAGTCTAGTTGGCCATAGCCAACCTGGTGGGAGTGGGTAGACCGTAGGAGTAGTCTGTCTCAATTCTGGCCATGAGAGATGCATTGTCTTTTGAGAATTCAAAACCAATGATAAAAAAAATTGAATAACATTTATTCTACTTTTTAAAAAATGATTTTCTTTTCAAAAGTAATTGATTTATTTTTGGTTGGCCATAGCCAACCTGGTGGGAGTTGGTGGACCGTGGCAGTGGTCTGTCTCAATTCTGGCCATGAGAGGTGCATTGTCTTTTGAGAATTCAAAACCAATGATAAAAATCAAATAAAACTTATTCTACTTAAAAAAAAAAATGATTTTCTTTTCAAAAGCAATTGATTTATTTTGGCTTCGTTGCTGCACGAGGGCTTTATTTAGTTGTGGCAAGCAGGGGCTACTCTCTGGTTGTGGTGAATGGGCTTCTTCCTGCAGTGGCTTCTCTTGTTGCAGAGCATGGCTCTAGAGTCTGGCTTCAGTAGTTACAGCTCATGAGCTCAGCAGTTGTGGTGCAAAGGGCTTAGTTGCTCCGCGGCATGTGGGATCTTCCTGGACCAGGGATCAAACTGGTGTCCCCTGCATTGGCAGGTGGATCTGAACCACTGGACCACCAGGGAAGTCCCCAGTCTACTTTTTTTTTTTTAATCTGTTTATTTACTTGACTGTATCGAGTCTTAGTTGAGGTACATGGTGTCTTTGTTGAGTCACACAGGATCTTTCACTGCAGTGCATAGAGGGATCCATGGGGCTCTACGAGAGCCCGATAGCATATGGGATCTTAATTCCCTGAGCAGGGATCAAACCTAATTCCCCTTTATTACAAGGTGGATTCTGAACCACTGGACCACCCAGGAAGTCTCCCCAAATCAGTCTACTTATTATCACCATGCATTGGCAATTGTTAGTAATATCAATGATAAAATTCTCCTCTGTTCTGGGGTGGGCCCCTTTCTTACTGCTTGGTACATCACTGCTGGCTGGTTACCTCGAGAGTCTCACTGAAGCTAGAGTTGGTTGACATGACTTTATGTCCTAGTCCCTCTATCAGGGCCTGCTACCTGGTCCAACTCGTAAGTCACTTAACCTTCCTAAGTCTCTGTTTTCTGATCTGTAAAATGGAGCTAAGAATGATGCTAGCAAATATTTAAGAGAGGATAAAAGTAAAATTAGCTTGAAGAGAGAAAAGCTGGATGTAAATGTTGTGATGTCCATATTGCTATACAAAATCTATCCCAGGTGTGAGATTTGGCTCACACCCAGATTACTCTTCTTTGGTGGTAAAGAATTCAGGGACAGTTGAGCCAGGCTCTTCCCTGAAACTTAGGAGCTGGTTTTGAAAAATATTATTTATTTTATTTTGGCTGTACTGGGTCTTCCTCGATGTACATGGGCTTCTCTAGTTCTGGCACAGGCTTAGCTGCCTCATGGCATTTGGGATCTTAGTTCCCCAACCAGGGATCGAACCTACATCCCTGAATTTTTTTTTAATAATTTAATTAATTAATTCATATTTATTTTTGGCTGTTCTGGGTCTTTACTACTGTGTGGGCTACTCTCTAGTTGTAATGCACAGGCTTCTTATTGTGGTGGCTTCTCTTGTTGAGGAGCACTGGCTCTCGGGCAACAACAGGCTTCAGTAGTTGCAGTACGTGAGCTCAGTGGTTGCAGTTTTTGAGCTCTAGAGCACAGGTTCAATCATTGTGGTTCACAGGCTTAGTTGCTCTGCGGCATGTAGGATCTTCCTGGATTAGGGATCAAACTCATGTCTCCTGCATTGGCAGGTGGATTCTTTACCACTGAGCCACCAGCAAAGCCCCCAGAAGGCAGATTCTTAACCACTGCACCACCAGGAAAGTCCCAAACCATTTTTGAGTTCTGAGAAGCAGTTCCAGGTTTACTTCTCATCATCTGCTTCCTAGACAGACAACAGGAGACCCTAATGGGGTGCCCCCGCTTCCCCGGGCCCTGCCAGGTCCTGTCTGTGACACCAGTCTTCACACAGCTTGCTCTGTCCTCCAGGGACACTGAATAAGTGAGGAGCTGGGTCCTCTATCTGGGAAAAGGGGTGTGTTCCTGATATAATTGCAGGAGAGCTTCTGGCAGAAGCTGGGAAACTAGTTTCTGTGTCTTGCAGATTTACTGTCCTTCACGAAACCCTCCTACGTGACTTTTGCAAGTCAGCCTCAGGCACAGTGTTCCACCCACCCCTGCCTCCTGCCTTTCTACTAGTTGGATGGTTTAGTCCTTTCTGGGGAGTTACCTCTGATTTCCCCTGTGAGGTGGTCAGACTGGGTTTTCTCATCCTCATTTGACAAGGGAGGACCTTGAGGCCCAGGGAGGTGAACAGACTACCCAGGCTCATGACCAGTTAGCAGATGGGATCTGGTCAGAACCCAAGACTCCAGGCACCAGCCCAGAGATGGAATTTGGAGACTGAAGGGAAAACTTCGTTTCTGTTCAGAGTTGCCGTGGACTCTCCGGAACTTTCTTTTTGGCTGTGCCACACGGCTTATGGGAACCTGGGGATTGAATCCGCGCCATGGCAGTGACAACACCAAGTCCTAACCACTGGACTGTCAGGGAATTCCCCTCAGAAGCTTTCTGGAAGGTGAAGGAAAATTGTCCAAGCCCGCAAAGCTTTGGGGGCAGGTCAGGGTCAGAAATTGGACCTCCTGACTACCCGCCCTTTGCTGCATTAGAGTTCGGAACTGACTGTTGCAGGGATGGGCTTTGCATATGTGCATCATGTTTCACTATTCCCATGATTTTTAAATCTGTGTTGACAGTCACTTCCCTTACAATTGGCTGGCTCCCCTCTACTCTGTCTTAACCTAGATGGGCTCTCCCTGTCTACCCTTGGTCCTGTAGCGTAGCTGAGAAACTTCTGCATCCCTGGGCCTGAATTTCTGGCTTCAGAGCCTTCCTGATGGGCAGAAAAAGGCCCATAACCATCACTCTTCCACCTGCCCATGGGTCTGCCAGTGCCTTCTGATGGGCGTGACAGAGCCATCTCAAGTCTGGCTTTTTTGTCTCTACTGTGGGTACAGGGACCAGGGGGTGTCCCACAGCAGCTTCCGTTCCTGTTACTCCCCAGAGCCCAGGGTCATCTTCTGTCTTGATTTGCAAATCAAGCAAAACCTGTCCTGATGAAAGAGACAACACTCCCCATCTCCCTTTTCTCTCCTCTCTCCCTCCTTCTCATGGTCAGATCAAAGATCTAAGGGAGAGGGTAATATATCAATACTGAGAAGGACAAGGAATAACATGAGTTACAGTGGTGTACTTTTTTTCATCTGGGAAAATGGAGATAATCAGAGGACTGTTGTAAGTTGGTGTTTCTCAGCCCTGGCTACCCATCGGGGTCACCCAGAAGTTGATTTATTTATGTCTGGCTGCACTGGGTCTTTGTTGCTTTGTGCAGGCTTTCTCTAGTTGTGGCAAGTAGAGGGCTGCTCTTCATTGTGGAGCTTTGGCTTTTTATTGTGGTGGTGCCTCTTGTCGCGGAGCACAGACTCTAGGTGCGTGGGTTTCAGTAGTTACAACTTGAAGACTCTAAAGTACAAGCTAAGTAATTGTGACGCACGGGCTTAGATGTTCTGCTCCACGTGGAATCTTCCTGGACCAGGAATCGAATCTGTGTCCCCTGAATTGGAAGGTGGATTCTTATCCACTGCACCACCAGGAAAGTCCCAGAAAGTTTTTAAAAAATATCTTGATTCCCAGTCCGAGGAAATCAGAAGCTCTGGAGATGGGATCCAGGCAGCAGTAACTTTATGATTTCCCCAGTGATTCTGGTGTGCCACCAGGGTTGAGAACCCCTGCTCTAAGGATGAATAGAGTTGGTGAATTGCTTAAAATGAAGATAAACCCAAAATTGACTGTGCATTGGAATCATCAGAGAGTAGGGTGGGGTGGGGTTGTGTGTTAAAATTGCACTGATGCCCTGGCCACACATTGCAGTCCATGTAAATCAGTGACTTATTTCTGCCTTCACATGAGCAACAAACTAATAACAGTACTACTAGTCGCCATTTATTAGATTTGCCTGCAGGCCAATGTGATGTATTTTTTTTTTTATTAAAAAAATATTTATTTATTTACTTGACTGTGCTGGGTCTTAGTGGCAGCATATGGGGTCTTTTAGTTGTGGCCTGTGGAATCTAGTTCCCTGACCAAGGATCGAACCTGGGCCCCCTACATTGGGAGCGTGGAGTTTTAGCCACTGGACTGTCAGGGAAGTCCCCCGTGACATGACATATTTCCAGTCCTCACAGTTCCTTGGCAGGGAATCACAGTTCCCATTTTACAGATGAGGAAACTGATGCACAGAGGGGGTGACCACTGGCCCCAGGTGACAGTGTAGGTCTCCTGAGACCAGGCCTGTCTGACCTGGAAGCCTGCTCCTTCTGCCCAGGGCTGGCCTAGTGGAGCATATACTCTGCGCATTCCAGTACTTGCTCAAGGAGAGAGGAAACCAGCGAGTGGCCTTGGCTCCCTTTGAGGCTCCCCAGGGCAAGTTGAGCGGAGGACCCTTGTCTTGCAAAGAGAGGGAAGATGAGTGGCAATGGCTGGCATTTTGGCAGGAGGAGGATGCCTGATCGTGTTAGGCCTGACCCCAGTCACCTCTCGTTGCCTCAGCTGCTCTCACAGAGAGAACACTCAAAAGCAAACACTCATTTGCTTTTTGAGAGTTAGAGGAATTTTTCAGGCATGTAATACAGAAAAATGCCTCTGTTTCCCTCTGAGGAGAAGGTAAGCTTTTTTGTCAAGGTGATCTGAAATATTTAGCTCTGCTTTGTAAAAATCCTCTGCCTCCACCTCTGTGCTCCATAAGCTTAAACAAATAGTTTAAAATCCTTACACTTTGGCTTTCATCCCTCAGGGCTGCTGATCCCAGACTCCTTGAGGTGTCAGGGAGGAGGGGAGCATGGCTGTCCTGACTCGGAGACGCATAGCTGCCTGGGACTCAAGGCTTTGCCAAGTGTTTGCTGGTACCCGCTAAGGGACCTGATGTCCCAAGGCCCAGAGCCGCTCCCAGGGACCAGAGATCTTGCTGAGTGTGTTCCCTCTGACTTTGGGAGGCCTGATTTAACCCCACTTGCATCAGCCCCTCGTATGTAGACAGCCTAGAACCAGTATTTGGGGCATAAATAGCCGAAATTTTAGAGTTGGCAGACAGCGTGCTATATACATGGCTCCACAAAGCCTTCCAGCCCAGCCGCTGGAGCCCTCTCCCTCCCCAGAGCTCCATCTGTACCTGATGTCTGAGTCTTTGGTCCCTGCCCCTTGCTGTCGAGGCAGAGCCTGGCACAGAGTACAGAGTACATGCTTAGGTAGCACTGGGTAAAGGGGCGAAGAGGGGATGGAGGCATGTGTGAACAGGTGTTTGGTGACATCTCTCCGATGGTTGCCATAGAAAGCTATTTAAGTGTTGGCATCTCTTATTCCTTAATTGCTCTACTTGAGGGTCTGTTTTTTTGATCACTTGGGTTTATTCTGAAGCTGTCTCTCTGAGGATTATTCTAGTAATGGAGTGATTCAGACGTACTACTAGTTTCTGAGGCTGAGGCAAACATAGTAAGTCCCCTAATACGAACCTTCAAGTTGCAGACTTTCAAAGATGCAGACGTGCGTCCCATCAGTGTCGGGTGTGAGTGAAACTGCAGCTTGCCCTCCGTCTCCTGTTGCTGACGATCCTTCAGCTCTACCCTCTCCCACATCCTCTCTCTCCTCTAGTCAGTAACTCTTCTTGCCTGTTCACTCGAGGCCAGCCCCTGTATACCAGCTGTTGTACTGCACTACTGTACTTTTCTAGGTACTGTAGTGTAAGACTAAAAATGTTTTCTTTATTTGTTGTTTTTTATGTATTATTTGTGTGAAAAGTATTATAAACCTATTACAGTTCAGTACTATATAGCTGATTGTGTTAGTCAGGTACCTAGGCTAACTTTGTTAGACTTATAGACAAAATGGGTTTACAAACACGCTTTTGAAATGGAACTCGTTCTTATGTAGGGGACTTACTGTATCCAGAGCACTTCCTTGTGTGTGACTTTTACCCCAGCACTACTAAGAGAGTACATCCAAAATGTGGAGTCTGGCAGCCCCTTGTTAAGCCATTAAGCTGAACCTTAAATTTTTTATGGTTTTTGTCTCAAGCAGTAGGTATTGTGGGTGTCAGGAAAACCTGGGACACTGGGGGAAGGGGAATGGGAGGGTCCCCAGGAGGGTGGCCATTGGGTAGTCTCCAAAGACTGAGAGTGGCCCCCAGTGATTGCCTTAACCTCACCCCCAGTGATGGTGAAGGCCGCTGCCCTTCCCTGTGTGGAGGGGGCTGCCTTTAGAGCACTCAGGGAGGCTGGCCTGGGGCCACCTGCCACTTTGGCAGGTTTCTGCATACAGGTTTCTCAGGAGGCAGGTAAGGTGGTCTAGTATTCCCATCTCTTTAAGACTTTTCCAGTTTGTTGTGATCCACATAGTCAAAGGCTTAGATGTACTCAGTGAAGCAGAAGTAGGTGTTTTTCTGGAGTTCTCTTGCTTTTTCTATGATCCAACAGATACTGACAATTTAATCTCTGGTTCCTCTGCCTTTTCTAAATCCAGCTTGTGCATCTGGAAGTTCTTAGTTCATATACTGCTAAAGCCTAGCTTGAAGGATTTTGAGCATTACCTTGCTAGCATGTGAAATGAGCACAATTGTACAGTAGTTTGAACATTCTTTGGTGTTTCCTTTCTTTGAGGTCAGAATGAAAACTGACCTTCTCCAGTCCTGTGGCCACTGCTGAGTTTTCCGTTTGCACCATTTCATGGATGCTGTCTAGGTCCCTGGAGTGAAGGATTCAGGCTCAGCCCTGAAGGGCACTAGGCATAGTCTTGACTCCACCTGCCTTAGCAGCTTTGTGAACAGTGGGCAGGGTCCTCGGCTCTTTGGTCTGGCTTTGCCATTAACTCCGTGATGACCTTGGGTGAGTCACTTGATGTCTCTTGTGCCTGTTTCCTAATACCTTACAATTCTCTGGTGCTATCTGGGCTTCCCTGGTAATTCAGCTGGTAAAGAATCCACCTGCAATGCAGGAGACCCTGGTTCAATTTCTGGGTTGGGAAGATCCACTGGAGAAGGCATAGGCTACCCACTCCAGTATTCTTGGGCTTGCCTGGTGGCTCAGCTGGTAAAGAATCCACCTGCAATGCAGGAAACCTGGATTTGATCCCTGGGTTGATAAGATCCCCTGGAGAAGAGAACGGCTACCTACTCCAGTATTCTGGCCTGGAAAATTCCATGGACTATCTGTCTTCTAACCATGACAAAGACCCACCGTGGTTACTAACAATGTTAGGCTGCCTCCACCCCATCCCCACTTCCATCGGGATCCCCCCAGCCCCGCTGGCATAGCCTCTGGCCTTGTCTTTAAGTGCTTCAGCCTGGTGTTTGCTCTTATTGTCCGAGCCACTACCTGGCTCGAGTCAGGTAATTGAGGTTTTATTTGTTGGGAAGGGTTGGAAACCAAGGTGCAAACATGAGACTAGAGAGGTGCTTTGTCTCCTTATAATTGTAAATAGATGAGTTTGTACTTGCTTCCAGATAAGGGAGGCCCAAACAGATGATTGTTACTATTAGTAGTCTGACCGCGCTGACCGTTTTTACTATTCATTCATTCATTCATTCCATACCTTGTGGCTTGTAGGATCTTAGTTCCTTGACCACGAATCATATCTGTACCCCTTGTAGTGGAAGTTCAGAGTCTTAACCACTGGACCATCAGGGAAGTCCTGCTTTTCCTTTAAAATCTTTCCATTAAGTAGTATAAACCTCTGGACCTTGTGATTTCATCTGGTGAATACAAGACAGAGGTTCTAGCTGAAGTTGTGTCATCTGGATCAAACCAGTAGCCTTTCAGGGCCTCAGTGTTCCCATCTGTACACTGGGAATGACAATACTACCATTCCTTCCTAGTACAAGGTAAAGGATTCATAGGAACAGAAGGGGAGCCCAGAACTTTCTCTGTCTCTGGATGATGGCCAGGTGGGGATCCCGGCTGATGACATGACTTATCCTGCCCTGGAAGAAGGAGTTGCTGTGGCCGGGGGGTGGCGGCCAGGTCACCTCTCCCATGACCGCAGTGATGACCTCATTGTGTGTGTCTGTGTCCCCGCAGCGGCCAGTTCGCCATTGTGAAGAAGTGCCGGGAGAAGAGCACGGGGCTGGAGTACGCGGCCAAGTTCATCAAGAAGCGGCAGAGCCCGGCCAGCCGGCGGGGCGTGTGCCGGGAGGAGATTGAGCGGGAGGTGAGCATCCTGCGGCAGGTGCTGCACCCCAACGTCATCACGCTGCACGACGTCTTCGAGAACCGCACCGACGTGGTGCTCATCCTCGAGCTGTGAGTGGGAGCCTGGGACCCTGTGGGCAGCAGGCTTGGGGCCGGGGGGAGGAGGGAGTCCAGCCACAGGCCCCAGAGGGAGCAGCAACCTGCAGGCCAGAAGCTCAACCCGGAGGAGATGAAGTCAGTAGGGGACGGTTACCCTCAGTTACCAGCTCCTCCGGAACCCAGGCAGCAGAGACTGAGGGCCAGGGTCTAGGTCTGGCTTTCACTGGACCCTGGAGATCAAAGGGAAGAAGTGGCCAGCGCTGGGGTCCTTTCCTGGCTGCTGAGCATGTTAGAGGGTGGACGAGGGGAGCAGGAGAGCCATTAAAGAGAGTCTGTTTTTCAGAGAAGAACAAGCACCCTCCCAGCTCTGTGAAGCCCTTCCCCAGCCCCTCCCCAGGAAAGCCCTGCCTTTGTACTGTGTCTGATGCCGTGATTATTATTGTGCATGCATGCTTAGTCGCTCAGTTGTGTCCCACTCTGTGCAACCCCATGAACTGTATATAGCCCGCCAGGCTCCTCTGTCTATGGGATTCTCCAGGCAAGAATACTGGTTATTGTAGTAACAGTTATTTAGAGAGCTCTGCTGTAAGCCAAGGTCCTTTGTGCTAGTCATCTTGTTCAATTTTCAAAGAAGCTGTGTTGAGGGAAGTGTTCTACTTACCCTGAGAGGACTTTGTATTCACTTTGCCAAGAATGTCTATTATCTCATTTAATCCTTATCTCCGTGTGATAGGATCACTGTAACATGTGATCTCCGTGTTACAGTCAAGAACACTGAAGTCCAGTCACTTATTAGATCCTACAGCCAGGAAGTAGCAGGACCAGGGCTGGGGCCACACTGCTTGTGTATGTGAGGTGGGATGGCCTCGGGCTGGGGCTGCTGGGGAAGCCTTCATTCCAAGTCTGGTGAAATTTGGATGGGTGATACCAAGACTCCAGGGTTTGGTCGGGCACCTGATGCCTCTCCTGTAGACAAGTCCATGGACTGGGGATGTGGGGCTCTGGCGGACCATAGAGTTTGAGTTGGACTGTGGCACAAGTGGCAATGGCTGTGTCCAGTCAAGCAGCAAGACCCCGTGTTGGGAGTGTTCTGAGCCTCATAGGCGTGAGGCGTCTCCCAGTGAGCAGAGGAGTGGTGTCATTTGTCTCAGCAGCCCCTGACTTTGTGACCTGGGGCAAGTTACCTCACACCTCTGAGCTTCAGCTCTCATCTGTAAAGCTGGCAGCCATCCTTGGGCCACCTGACTTTGGAGACCATTCTAATTTGAGAACGTGCTCTAGTGTTGCCAGGCTATAGATTTATGTAGCAGATGGGCATTTGCATACTCTTGCACTGGATTCTTAAATTATCCAACTCAACATTCCAGTGCACACAATCACCCATGCTTTTCCCTCCTCTAACTTCCAAAGTCCTCCATGTCTCTCCCAGGGACTTCTCAGCCAGCTGGACTAGTCACTGTACACACCTGCCTGGTTCAGACAAGCCTGAGGGGGTTCCTCCAGGATGGCCCGAGGTGTGACGTGTCCCAAGGCTAAGGGTCAGCAGATGGCACGCTGGTTCCCAGCAGAGAGTGACAAGCCCGCCTTTGCTGGGAGAGCCAGGCAATTTCTTTAAGTCTGTTGCCCAAAAAACCTTATAGCAACCAAAAAAGAAATTATATTCAGAAGCCAACCACCCAAACACTGCCATTTATGTGTCCCCGTGGCTCCTCTCAGTCTTTATCTGTTTGTGTACAATCTTTGTACTTGTACAGTTTCCTGTTCTGCTCCCCCTCCCCCATTAAGTTCATAATGCCATGAACAGCTTTTTTCCTTTCCACTGACTGTATCATGTTTCCTTGAATTATATACATGTACCTCCTTGTTGTAGGACATTTGATTTTTCAGTTTCTAACCATTATAGATTTTATTGCCATAAAGCAACTTTCTTCTCATATTTTCCCATTTTCTTTTGAATTAGTTTTTTTTAGATAAATTCTCAGGAATGGAGTGACCAAGCTGACATTTTTAGACTCTTGGTATCCTCACCAAGGACAGTCTTGGCTAACGAGTACCACCTGCAACATGGGAATATCCCATCTCCCTACAGCCTTGCCAACCCTGGGGCATTTGTTTTAAAGCAGGGTTCATTATTTATTGTCTTTCCCTCTATATATTGAATATATATATATATATATATTTGTTTTGTGTACATATATATATTGTGTGTATATATTTTTTTTGGGGTGGGGGAGCCATCTTAGTTCCCAGACCAGGGATCCAACCCATGCCCCCTTACAGTGGAAGTGTGGAGTCCTAACCACTGGACAGCCAGGGAATTCCCAAGTCCTTTATAGTTACTAAACGATGTTTGGTTTTTAGGATTTTTTTGGTCATTTTAATTGGCATTTCTGTCATTGCTGGAGAAGCTCTCTGTTACTCTGTTTGTAGAACCCTAGGAGTTAGGGTCTAGGATGTTCTTGAGTTGTCCCTGTTTCTCCAAGCAGGTCGCGCCCATTTCTCCAGCCATGGTTCGCAAGCAGTTACATGCCCTCTTGCCGTGAGCCATCACCACCTGGAACATCGTCGTCATACCAGGACTCCTGTGGTCTGCTTGAGCTGCTCTGTTTGTGAAGCTCTGTCTGTTCATAGTTTCTCTATCTCCTCCTTTACTCTCAAGCTGTCTCACTATCTCAGGGTGCCAATCTGTGGTGCTAGGGATTGCTAAGACAGTGTCTCAGCCTTGTGTGAGCAGGGTCTGAGAGAAGGACCTTCCAGGAGAAAAGGACTTTAAAAATATCGTTATTTATTTGGCTGCATTGGGTCTTCGTTGCAGCACTTGGGATCTTCATTGTGGTACCCAGGACCTCTCATTGCGGTGCATGGACTCTCTAGATGTGGCTCACAGGCTTTAGTTGCTCCACCACATGTGGAATCTTAGTTCCCTGACCAGGGATCGAACCCGTGTCCCCTGCATTGCAAGGCAGATTTCTTAACCCTGGACCACCAGGGAAGTCCCTTTCTGTGGGCTTCTGTGTGTGACCTTGGTGACCACTGTTGAGCTGCTCAGGAGCCTTCAGCCTTCTGGTCCTCACTGTGCCCTACTAGGTTCATGGGTTTGCCTGATACTTAAACACAGGTGTCAGAGCCCATCTACTCAGTTGAAGTTTGCATATTTTGTGGGTGGAGTTACCTCTCAGCACTGTTTTCTGGTACAGGGCTTCCTCCTGCTTCCTGCTGAAGTGGCCAGTGCTAAGTCCCCTTCAGCTGTTATTACCCCGTCCATGATGGCCAGTGCTGCAGCCACCTCTCACAGGACTGATGAAAGCAGGGATGGGAAGGGTATATCTATCCATATAAATTGGCTTTGCCTGAAGGAGGGCATGGCAACCCACTCCAGTATTCTTGCCTGGAGAATCCCATGGACAGAGGAACCTGGCGGGCTACAGTCCGTGGGGTCACAAAGAGTTGGACACGACTGAGTGACTTAGCACAGTACAGCACATAGTTGACTTCTGCGGGGTGTAAAGAATATTTTCAAACTCTCAAGAAATTAACTCATGTCACATGTGGAGCTGACTTTGAAAAATGTAGGTCTGCTCTGGCAGGTTTGGGCAGCCCTCCCGTCCCAGGCTCCTGACCCCTCTGGGGCCCCCTTGACTCCAGGCTAGTGGAAAGTGATACCTCAGTGGGTGCATTGAGTCCTGGGGACTGGGAGCAGAGCAGAGGCCAGGCTGTTAGGTTTTTCTTTTCCTCTCTAAGTTAAATTGTTTAGGTATGTGAGAGGAGAGAAGCCTGGGTGGAGGTGGGGTGACTCCAGGGCAGAGGCCTTGGAGCTGAGAAGCTCTGGGGAGAAACTACATTGCGAGGGTAACAGCTGGGTTGGAACAAAACCCAGGCTTCTTGAAACCCTTGAGAAGACATGCATGAGAATTGATGCAAGTGTTCCCAGCCTGGGTGTCAGGGCTGGGACTGTCACCCCAGCAGGCTCATCAGCCTCCCACTTTCCAAGTTTCTATGGGCAATTCTAAGGGCCACCATAGCTTTTCCTCTCTTCATCCAAAGGAGACCATGTCTGTCTGGGTATCTTGTCCAGATCACACTTTCAGGTAGAGCAGCTAATTACTGACCCCCCCACCCCAAGTCCTCACCCAGCCAGGGCCTTTACATCAGTAACTTTGGGTGACAGGACACATCTCCATTATCATGATATTCTTTTACCTTTATGTAGCATTCAGTTTAAGGTAGGAAGGGCAGTATATGCCCAAGGTCACAGCCTCCCATGACCCAGCAAGGCTGCAAGTATGAAAACAAAGATTGGGCTGGGTCCTGTGTGTTCCCAAGGAACACTGTGGATTGGAAAATTTGCAAAGGACTCCGACAGGTCTCTTGCAAATGCCAAGGTTTCACTTCTCTATGATATAGAATATTCTGTGCCATATTAATGTTTTCTTTTATTTTTAAGTTTTATTTTATTTTTTGGCCACACCTTGAAGCTTGTGGGAATGGAAACCATGCCCCCTGCATTGGGAGTGCAGAGTCTTAACCACTGGACTGCCAGTGAAGTCTTGCTGTGTTGCTATTTTAAATGTCTTATTTCTTTCCTTTGTTCTTTTATTAATCCACCTTCTCTTGAATGTCTTTCTCGCACACAGTGCTGTGAGAGCAAAAGGTAATGTAGCCGGGGAGAGAACCAGCCAGACACTGACAGCCCAGGGTGAGAGGGCACTCATGCAGCTGGACGGGGATGTCAGAGGATAGCCCAGGGCTTGGGGTGGCTTTGAGTTTTCCTTTTCTCATCAGCAGTGATTTTATAGCAAGATGCTTAAGCTAAGGTTTAGTTTCAGTTTTTCAAGTTGTAATACTTCATAGGTGTTGCTGTGTATTCCCTATATATCATGGCATGTCCAGTTGTTCTGCTTTTCCTGATGCTAAGATTGATGAATGGGTCAATATATGGATATTTTTAAAGAAAGGAGAAAAGATTTTGAGGCTCTTTAATTAGGATGGACTAGGTGACAGGACGTGAATGATTCCCAAAATGGACAGAAGCCATTCAGAAATCATTTGAGGTCTCATATGGTATAGTGGTTGAGAGTCATTCTGCTTGGGTTTGAATCTTGATTCTACCACTTACTGACTGTTTGACCTTGGACACGTGACTTAACCTCTCTGAGCCTGTCTCTTCAACTGTGAGATAGCAAAATAATAGTCCTTTAGCTCATAGGGTGTTGTGATGATTAAATGAGATAATGTGCAACAAGTATACATAATGCTCCAAGTATTCAATGACTATCAGTTACCATTATTGATGTTGCTATTATTATAAAAATACAGGTTCTGAGGCCTTGCTGCTAGAGAATCTAATTTGGTAGGGTCAGTGGTAGGACCTGAAAATGTGCATGTTAAACAAGTTTTCCAGGTGATCCTGAGTTTCCGGATCCCCTGGCCCTGATCCCTTCCTGAGATCTTTTCCTGGGGTGAGCATTGACTATGTCCCAGCTCCTGAGATGTGCGTGCCGGCTGGATACCTCAGCATGCATCAGCGGCCGAACAAGCCCAGTAGGACTGCCAGATTTAGCAAATAAAAATCTCTCATTTTGTCTGGCAACCCTAAATCCCGAATTCAGGTAAAACTGTAAACTAGTTTTTACAGGGGAGATTCTTTTTGCTCTGTTGGTCTCTCTTCCTGCCACATCAACCATAACGTACTGGAAAGTAGAGTGTGAGGACAAAAGCAGTATTTTAGAGTTTTTAAAGATGAATATAAAGGATGGATCTTGATGGTTAAGGTAGGGACATGCCTTTGAAAAGGTCATGCCTTCTATAAAGTCACAGAAAGGGGCTTTGGGAACAGTCATGGTCAGTCTGCCCATTTTGCAGGTGAGGAAACTGAGGCCTGCCTAGAGGAGGCGGGGCAGGGGGTTGTCCAAAGCCAGTGGCAGGGGTGGACTGGACACTAAGTCTCCATTTTCTGCCCCAGCATGTGTTCCTCTTTGTCATCCCACATAGCGCTTGCTTCTGTCCTCGGTCACCTCCGTTGTGTGGCGGGAAGGGAGCACCCAGGGTAACCAGGGACCTGAGCCTAGAGTGTTAGCAGAGGCCCTTTTGCTGTCACCTGAGGGTTCCGTCTCTTGTGATCCAAAGGGAGGAACACAGCAAATAGAAGTAGCAGCACAGTCAGCCCTGTGCTGGCTGGACTGAGGCCGAGAGGTGGGTGAGGGGGTTCTGCCCCGCAGGTTTCCTGGGGGCAGGGGCAGGGGCAGGGGCTTGGGCTTCTGGTACATGGGGCTGACTGGGCCTGGGCCCTCCCTACCGGTGTCTTGCAGAGTGTCTGGAGGAGAGCTCTTCGACTTCCTGGCCCAGAAGGAATCCCTGAGTGAGGAGGAGGCCACCAGCTTCATTAAGCAGATCCTGGAAGGGGTGAACTACCTTCATGCCAAGAAAATCGCTCACTTTGATCTCAAGGTCAGTGATGGGGGGAAGGGAAAAGAGTTAGTTCAGGAAGAATGGACCCAGTCTCTCCAAATGTCATTGCCAGGAGGGGTCAGCACTCACTTGACCTTCCTCCCTCATCTTACAGTTGAAGACTCTGAGCTCCTGGAAAAGAAATGATGGCCCAGGAGCATCCCTATCCTGAGTTTCATTCCACAGATCAGGTTTTATTCATGTAGGGACTGATGGCAAGAAGCTTCTGAATCAGACTACAGATACCTTATCTCTTTCAGGGAGCATTTGGGGTGTAATTTTAAAATAAGTGAGCCAAGGACAGGAAATGTGAAACCAAACCCATTTCACAAGACTGAACTTTTCAGTAACCAAGAGCTCACTCCCGAGCCAGCAGAGCTAGACGCATTCAGATGAGTACTGCTGAGGTTGCCTGGCGCCCTGGGCCCAGCACAGCGACCAGCATCCCTTGACCAGAGGTTGGAAATCTTAGAGCCCAGTGACCACTGGCTGCGTTCCCCCACCCCACCCCTTCCTGTAGCCATGAAACTGCTCCCAGGGGCCACTGATCATTTGTGGTCACTGGCATGCAGGGTCAAGAAAGTTCACTGTGACCACATAGAACTTCACAAAGCAAGAGTGTGGTCAGAGTCAAAGGACTGGTTCCCATAGTAGCTGAGCTCAGTTTCATAGACTGTTGAGCCTTTACAGACAGGTGAAGCATAAAGATCCTCCAACCCGTGATCAGGGGGACCCACTTACTGGGGAGGAGACCCACTCATTTTGCTATGCAGAAATACCTGTGGTGTTTCAACCATTGCGCTGAGTACCTGGGTGTTGCTACAGGTACAAAATCAACTCAGGACTTCTCTGAGCTTAGTTCCTCTTTTCCAGGAACTTGTGCAGGAACCAGAAAAGCGAGATCAATAACTCTAAGTGCTGTGATAGAGGGAAGTACATGGAGAATGGTCGTCTAAATAAGAAAGAATCTAAGTCAGACTCTGGTGTCTAAGAGGACTTCTTGGAAGCGGTGGTATTTGAGTTGAATTTTGAAGGATTATCAGGCATTATCAGAGGGAAGGGCCTTCTAAGGAAGAGAGGTCAGCAGGTACATGGTCCTGAAATAGCATTTAGGCAAAGGTTGAATGTGCTGAATGGAGAACCTAGGGGACAGCAGGAGGCAGACTCAGGGAATGGGAACTAAGCCAAGGAATTTGAACTTTAAGAGATATGGGACCAGGTGAGCAGGGAGGTGAAGAGAGCAGATGTATATTTCAGAAAGATCCCTCTGAATGGGAGCACGGATAGAATGGGGACAGTAATCTGGGTGAGATGTGGCAAGTGCCAAATTAATTTGAGGAGGGATGGATTCAAGATCTTTTAAGGTTGCTCTGAAGATTGATTTAGGTACCCAATTAGATGTGGGAGATGAGGGGGAGGGCAGAGTCCAGGATGACACCCAAGCGCTGGCTGAGGGTCCGGCCCAGAGAGGGTTTGGCATGCCTGGGGTCTCAGCAGCTGCACCAGGGCATGGGCTCACATCCCACACGTGGATTCCAGCCCAGTTGTTACTCTGCCCTGTGGGGTGACCTGCTGTGAGCCTCCCGTCCTTAGTCTAATTGTCACGGTATTTTGAATTCCTCCAACAGAAGACATCTTGCAGAGTCTCACTTGGGTGTCACAGAGTACAAGTCAGGGTCATCAAGGAGTGTGTGGCTTGGGTTGGCCTTTGGACCTCAGGATGATAATACACCAAGCAGGAAATGGGCTACCTGGATTCACCTGTGACTTCTTCCTATCCATAATGCTGTGGATAGTTGACTTATTTTCTGTGTTTTTTCTGGCTCCAGGAGGTCCAGATGGTGTCCTTTAACACAAATGATAATACTTAGCTGTCAGAGTTGTAGAAATGAGACAGAAGCAGGATTAAGTGCTGGATACTAGAGAGGTGCTCTGTAATAGTAGCTGGCATTGCTACTTCCCTTCCCACAACAGAGAAAAAGAAAACACAGCTCTTGTTTTGGGCCCTGCTAGAGTAGGAAATCCCATGGACCAAGGAGCCTGGTGGGCTACAGTCCATGGGGTCGTTAAGAGTCGGACATGACTGAAGCGACTTAGCAGCAGCAGCAGCAGCAGCAGGAAAACAAAGCCTGCTAGTGCAGTTCGAAGTTGCCCAGCAGAGAGCTGAGCTTATTGTTAGGTGGGATTGCTGGTGGGGTATCTTGTCTGGCTCCTGGGCTCAACCTGGACATTTTCCACAACCTGGAGACAGTCTGGGTTTCTCCTGGGTGCATGTAGGGTGAGGATGCTGGTAACCCCCTCCCTGCCTCATATCCTTAGCATTATGTGGACTCTGAGCCTTCTGACTCCCCACCCATGGGTCCCTTGGCCCAAGCCCAGCTGGGCAACTTCAGAAGTGATGAATAGCTGGAACTCAGTGTGATTACCTCATGAGTGGCTAGACACTTCCTGGAGCCAGAATGTGAGTACGTGTTGGCTGGAACTTCCTGCCTGCTAGAGGGGCTCATGCAGAAGTTCCAGCTGGTGGCTTAGAGGGGACTTCGTGATTCCGTGTTATTTCTCACCGTATACAATTCATTTTATATGAACACATTTGTCTTGCTGATTTTCCTTCTCCATGAGGGCTCTCAGCCTTCCTCTCCTCTTGTATTCTGTTACTTCTTGCCAAGTGAGTCAGGCTAGCTTAGCCATCCCATGAATTCGGTCACCGTGTTATCTTCACGGCCCTGCTCATGAGCTGTTCTCCATGCTCACCTTCCAGCTGGAAGGAGCAGGTGATGGATGAGGGTCAGCTCTCTGGCCGGCCTTTGGAATAGGAATGACCTCTCCTCCCATGTCAGCCATTGTGCTAGTGCCAGGGATGGTGAGACTCTATTCCTGCTTATGATATACTCCCAGCCTTGTGGCAGAGAGCAGATGAATGGAAAGATTGATGTACAGTAAACAGTCTTGGTGAAAACAGATCATGGCATATAATTGCCTGGAAATCTGTGATGGATCCTTGTCACCCATAGGACAAATGAACCCATTCTCAGCATGGCATTCAGGCCTGTCTTGTACTGCCTGAGCCCCAGTTCTGGCCTCATCCCCCTTTCCCCATTCCAAAGCAAGAGCCCCAGGCACCAAGATGATAGATAAATATCCTGTTTCCCCCTCCTCCACTCTGTTCGTGCTGTTCACATCCAGGAAGCTACTAGTCTTCCTTTCCTGTGCCCGCAGACTTCCTGCTTGTCCTCCAGGCCCAAAAGAAATGCCATTTCCTCTGGGAAGCCTTTCCCATGCCTTGCCACCTCCCAGAGCGTAATGAAGAGCTAACCTGCTTCCTCGCTTCTTTTTCCCCTTGTACAGGATGCTTCCACTGGGAGCATTTATCCCCACGCATGACTTTCTGCTCTTGTCTCTAGTGCAGTGCCTGACACATGAGTTACTCAGTGTTGGATGAATGAGTGAATGAAGGAATGAATGCTTTAGTAAGACAGGAGCATGCATGGATAGCACCTGGAAAAGGCAGAAGAGGTTGTGGGCAGTTTTCAATTCCATGATGTGACATTTATTGAGGGACTGTTTAGTATTCATTAAGGGCAGGGTGACAAACATCAATAAGATATGGCACCTGCCTTACAAGAACCCACCCTCTATGGGGAGATGGCCGCAGTGAGACTGGTGGCGAGGCCACCTGAAAAAAAAGCTAACCACGACTCTCACCAAGAGACACTCACTTCCAAGGGGTAAGCTCTCTGCCTACGCAGAATGAACACCACCTTGACGTGTGTTATAAATCCACCGTGGACAGGCCTGCGGGCCTGAGTAGGTAGAGGGGTGCAGGTGGATGGTGTTGCCCTGGACGTGGCACTGGGCTGACTGCCCCTTGTCCTGGGTAGCACCCAAGGTGCCATCTGGACGATGGATACCAGAAAATGTGGCTCAACACCACCCAGGAACCTCACCCTGATATGTGACCCCATACCAATAAAGGCCTTGCAGAGGGTGTTTCTATGCGGTTTTCTGTGTATTTTGGATTTGGGAGTTTCCTCTCTGAGTATGGGTGTGTCTCTCCCATACTTCCCCATAGCCAACCTCAGAATTCAGAAATGGAAGGTGGTTCTCAGATCTGATGGGTATTTTAAGCAAGAAGAACACACCATGAGAACTGAATGAAATTGTATGCGAACCAGGAACCCAGAACTCAGAAGGGACTTTTTGATTTGCATAAACAGTGTTAGGAGGAGTGAATTCCTGAGCAAGATACTCCAACAATCTAAATTCCTCTATGCCCTGATCATCCTTTGAACTGTTTTTATGTTCATGATGTGTTGGTTCTGTTCATCAAGCTTTCATAACAATGATCCTATGTGTGTGTACGTGTGAAGTTACTTTGGTCACATCCGACTCTTTGCAACCCTATGGACTATAGCCCACCAGGCTCCTCTGTCCATGGGGTTCTCCAGGCAGGAATACTTGAGTGGGTGCCATTTCCTTCTCCAGGGGCTCCTCCCAACTCAGGGACTGAACCCGTGTCTCTTAAGTCTCCTACACTGGCAGGAGGGTTCTTTATTACTAGTGCCACCTGGGAAGCTAGTGATACTAGCTTGCTGCTGCTGCTGCTAAGTCGCTTCAGTCGTGTCCGACTTTGTGCGACCCCATAGACGGCAGCCCACTAGGCTCCCCCGTCCCTGAGATTCTCCAGGCAAGAACACTGGAGTGGGTTGCCATTTCCTTCTCCAGTGATACTAGCTTAATAGAACTTATTTATTAGAATTTCACCAATGTGCTTTTATTTTTATTTATTTATTTTGGCCATGTTGTTTGGCTTGTGGGATCTTAGTTCCCTGACCAGAGATTGAACCTGGGCCCCTATAGTGAAAGCTGCAAGTCCTAACCGCTGGACCACCAGGGAATTTCCACTAATAATGCTTTAAATGTACATGGTACTTTCTAGAATACAGCATTCTTACTCATCTCTCCTTTCATTTGATTCTCATGGCTACCCACTGAGGTACAAGGTATTTTTACTTTTTATACATAAAGCACTTGAGATTAAGAGAGGTTAAATTACTTGTCCAAGACCACACAGGTATTAAATGACAGGTCTAGTACTTGAACTTCTGGAGAAGAGAATGGCAACCCACTCCAGTATTCTTGCCTGGAGGATTCCATGGACAGAGGAGCCTGGCAGGCTCTATGGGGTCGCAGAGTCGGGGACATGACTGAGTGATTAACACACAGTACTTGAACTTAGCCAGTGAGGAGACACTAAGCAAAGCTGAGTGTCACCAGCTTTTGTTTCACCAGGTTCTAACGGCAAATTTTGTACTTGCTTGCATCATGCCTTTTACACATAGTTAATCCAAAGGTCTATGCTGTGCCATAAGTTTATCCTTTGCACAGTTAATTTTTCTTCTGTTTACATTGTTTTTTCTTTCTAATAGATTATTCCTCATACTTAAAAAATCAATTTGTGCTCTATTAACTACTATAAAGTGTGCATGCATTTGAAAGTAGATCTTACAAGAGTAAGATGATTTCCATACTAAAACCCTGGAGCATAATACAGAGGTGAGACTTGGCAGTTTTTAAACCATTTTTATGTATTTATTTTGACTGCGCTGGGCCTCTGTTGCTGCGCATGGGCTTTCTCTAGCTGCAGCGAGCAGGCTTTGCTCTCTGGTTGTGGTGCGGGAGCTGCTTCTCATTGCAGTGGCTTCTCTTGTGGAGCACAGGCTCTAGGCATGTGGACTTCGGTAGCTGCAACTTGTGGGCTCATCAGTTGTGGCGCATAGGCTTAGTTGCTCTGCAGCCTGTGGGATCTTGCCAGACCAGGGATCGAATCTGTGTCCACCGCAATGGCAGGCAGATGTTCAACCACGGGACCACCAGGGAAGTTCAAGACTTGACAGTTTTGACTGTGAAGATAGGTTAGGGTGAGATTGAAAAGGTTTAGGGCAGACCAAGAAGTTTGTATAGGCAGTCACAGCCATGGAAGACTTTCCTGTCAATTTTTTTTTTTTTTTTTATGAAAACCTTTCAAAGCATTTGAAGAAACTGGAAGAATACAACTGGCACCATTATGCCTTTCTCCTCCCTTCAACATTTGGCCACATTTGCTTTACCTTTCTTTAAAACAGAAAAATATATTTTTATATTTGTATTTATATAAAAGCATAATTGGGCTTTCCTGGTGGCTGAGTGGGTAAAGAATCCACCTGCAATGTGGGAGACCTGAGTTCTATTCCTGTATTGGGGATCCCCTGGCAGAGGGCATGGAAACCCACTCCAGAGAATCCCTATGGACAGAGGAGACTGGAGGACTGCAGTCCATGGGGTCATAAAGAGTCGGACATGACTGAAAGACTAAGCACAGTGCAAAAGCATTATATATACATATATGTACGTCTAAAATATCTTTAATAAAAATTTAAAAATAAGTATTAAAATATTTGTAATTTTAAAAATTATGATATAATTTGAAAGAAAACTCTAGCTATTGACCCTTTACTCTAAATACTTCAATAAGCATCTCTCAAGATTAAATTCAGTCTCCTACTAACCCATAATGCTGTTGTCACACTTAAAAAAATTAACAGTAATTTGTGGAAGACCTTTAATTGGTAGAGAAACATTATTCTATTTCTGATTTAGAAAGAAAATTCTTCTGACAGAGGAGAGAGAATAAATAGGAGAGAGTTAGCCAGTTGGAGATTATGATAAGAATGTGGGAAAGAGATGAATCAAAGGTACTCCGTAAGCATCTTTTAAATGAAATTGATGGTTGTTTATGCTCTTATAAAAAGTAATAAGTCATAGAAAATACAGAAACCTACAAAGAAGTTACCTACAGACTCCCTACTCCAAAATAATCACTATTAATTTTTGGTGAATCTTCTCCAGCTTTTTATGAACAGTGTGTGTGTGTACGTGGGTGAGAACTGTACAACCTTTACAATTTTCTCTCCTGCTTTTTTCACTCTATATTCAACTCAAGCAGCACACGTTTGCTCTGTAATGATTTACTTTCCTATTGAGGCTTCTAAGTCTCTCCTGATTTCCTTAACCTTTGGGTGTGTTCTGAGGGCAGACCTTGTTTCCTGGTCCTCATACCAAAGCTTAGTTTGTGCCCCAGCCTCAGCGTGCCCCCATGAGCTCTTCATCTCATGAAGCCCCAGGTATCAGCCTGGGAGCCTGGGCCCTTAGGAATGCATGTTGGCTGCTTCATCAACTACTATGAGGCCATCCTAGAGTGATCTGAGCAGAAGTGAAGTGAGGACACTGAGCTCCTAAATGATTGAGGAAGGAAACAAATGTGGCAAAAATTCAACTATGGAGAGCCATTATTGAAAGAGTTGAAATTTGGTGGTAAATGGGGAGCATTAAACCAACCAACTGCTTCTTATAAGATACAGCAAGAGGCTACCTGGGAAGCAGAAAGAGAAGGGGATTGTGGGTAGAGCCTGCATTTGAGTCTCAGCTCTGCTAGGGGATATTGGGCAGGTCATGGACTGACCTTTCCTGGCCATGAAAGTGGAGATAATATTGCCCTTCACTTCCTCACCCCGGAGAGGAGTGAAGGACCAGGGAGAGGTCAGTATTTCTGAAAGGGTCCTGCAAACTCCAAGACTCGTTACAAGTGCTGGCTGTGAATTTTAACTAGCCTCCCTATGAGGCCACATTTCTCCCTATTCCTCTCTTTCCTCCAGAGGGATTCATAAAAGGATGTGGGCCTAGAGACACCCAAAATGGGAATGAATAGGTGGTGTGTTCCAGCCAGGAGGCTGGGCAGATTCCCAGGGCGGGCAGGACACTGGGTGTGAAGTTGATCTGACTTGCAGTAAATACCATGATCCCTGTTTTACAGATGAGGACACTAAGAGAAAAATGCAGTGCCTTCCTCCTCTTTTGTCCTTATTACCTTTGCCACTGTTAGGTGCTCAGAGACCCCTGCCACTGCTGGCTGCCCATAGCCCTCCACTCTGGACCCCTGCCCAGGCCTGACCTGCACTGAAGTATCATGCGTTCAAATAGTACCTTTTAGGTTCCATTCACATCTCTACCATCAGCCCTCCTCTGAGCTGATCTCCCTAGGAGTGAAAGAATCTGATTCTGGAAGTGGTGAAGGGTGGTGCAGACAGCAGGTATCTTGGCACTAAAATACCTGAGTGAGAACCTAGCAGCACCACTTATTTATTAGTCACGTGGCCTCGAATCAGTTACTTAACTTCTCTGACCCTCGGTTTCCTCACCTGGGGAACACACACAGTAATTTAGTCTATTCAGATTCTGTGCAGTGGTTTTCTGGTAATAGCTGGATTCCAGTAAACAAATATATGTACACACACACACTAGATTACTATAAATTCTACTGATATAAAGGTTTATAATATAATTTACGAGTATAAAATATATAACATTTTATTTTGTTAACTTCACAAAATAAATTGATTCTCATAGAACACTTTTCATTAGTTGTATCTGTAGCCAACCTATGGATGCAGTAGGCAGATGAGTGTAGTTTTCAACAGGATTGTTGGTTGGTATTTTTGTTTATGTTAATAGGTAAAGTGAAAGTGAAGCAATGAATATTGCTTGTGCATTGGAACTTCACAACTTCAATGATGTGAGTGGCTTCTTTGCTGAATTGGATAATAATTTCTGAATATTGAACAATATTTCCTCAGTTTTCTCTGGTAGCACAAAATAATAGCTATAGACACAGGACACACAAGTTTAATCTCTGTTATTAAGTGATCTTTAGCACTTCCTAAGTCTAAAATCAAGAATTCGGGTCCTGATTTGTAGTGTCTGCCAATTTCTGTGGTGTAAATACACCTGCTGTGGCCAATTTCAAGGTACCAATATTGCTGACACTGACTAGAGCTGGAGAGAGGGGTGCAGTAACATATCATGACGTAGTAACATACCATAATCTATATTCAGAGATAAAAGGCATTAAATAACTTCAAGAACATAAAAGGTAATAAAATATAGTAGAAATTAAAAGCAATAAGTTTTAAGTTTTGTAAATATAATTTAATTAAACATATTTCCATAATTTAATTTTTAATATTAAAATAATATTCTTACATGGCTCAGTTTAATACCTGGTTCACAAAATTCCTGCAAATTTAACAGGAGTCTCTCATAAGTCAGTAGGCACCAGCTTTAGCCCACCCCAAGCTCTCTGAGACCCTGGAGGTGAAAGCATTTTGTAAACAGGACAGTGCTAGGTGCAGGCTGATTGTTTGGTAACAGCAGTGGTGTATAGTGGCAGCCAGCATTTATTAAGGGCTGTAGTAAACATGCAGGCTCACCTCTGAGAGCTCTGCTTGTGTTTATTTACTCCTTTAATCCACATGACAGACCCTATGAGGAAGGTTCCATGGTCATGGCCATTGTATAGAAAAGGGAGGTTGCTCAAGGGCTCTTAGGGCTTTCTTGTGCCTCCTGAGAACCCACTCAGATCAGATCAGATCAGATCAGTCGCTCAATCGTGTCCGACTCTTTGCGACCCCATGAATCACAGCACGCCAGGCCTCCCTGTCCATCACCAATTCCCAGAGTTCACTGAGACTCATGTCCATCGAGTCAGTGATGCCATCCAGCCATCTCATCCTCTGTTGTCCCCTTCTCCTCTTGCCCCCAATCCCTCCCAGCATCAGGGTCTTTTCCAGTGAGTCAACGCTTTGCATGAGGTGGCCAAAGTACTGGAGTTTCAGCTTTAGCATCATTCCTTCCAAAGAAATCCCAGGGCTGATCTCCTTCAGAATGGACTGGTTGGATCTCCTTGCAGTCCAAGGGACTCTCAAGAGTCTTCTCCAACACCACAGTTCAAAAGCATCGATTCTTCAGCACTCAGCCATCTTCACAGTCCAACTCTCACATCCATACATGTCCACAGGAAAAACCATAGCCTTGACTAAACGAACCTTTGTTGGCAAGGTAATATCTCTGCTTTTGAATATGCTATCTAGGTTGGTCATAACTTTCCTTCCAAGGACTAAGTGTCTTTTTTTCATGGCTGCAGTCACCATCTGCAGTGATTTTGGAGCCCAGAAAAATAAAGTCTGACATTGTTTCCACTGTTTCCCCATCTATTTCCCATGAAGTGATGGGACCGATGCCATCATCTTCGTTTTCTGAATGTTGAGCTTTAAGCCAACTTTTTCACTCCCCACTTTCACTTTCATCAAGAGGCTTTTGAGTTCCTCTTCACTTTCTGCCGTAAGGGTGATGTCATCTGCATATCTGAGGGTATTGATATTTCACCTGGCAATCTTGATTCTAGCTTGTGTTTCTACCAGTCCAGCGTTTCTCATGATGTACTCTGCATATAAGTTAAATAAACAGGGTGACAATATACAGCCTTGACATAGTCCTTTTCCTATTTGGAACCAGTCTGTTGTTCCATGTCCAGTTCTAACTGTTGCTTCCTGACCTGCATACAAATTTCTCAAGAGGCAGGTCAGGTCGTCTGGTATTCCCATCTCTTTCAGAATTTTCCAGTTGATTGTGATCCACACACTCAAAGGCTTTGGCATAGTCAATAAAGCAGAAATAGATGCTTTTCTGGAACTCTCTTGCTTTCTCGATGATCCAGCAGATGTTGGCAATTTGATCTCTGGTTCCTCTGCCTTTTCTAAAACCAGCTTGAACATCAGGAAGTTCACGGTTCACATATTGCTGAAGCCTAGCTTGGAGAATTTTGAGCATTACTTTACTAGCGTGTGAGATGAGTGCAATTGTGTGGTAGTTTGAGCATTCTTTGGCATTGCCTTTCTTTGGGATTGGAATGAAAACTGACCTTTTCCAGTCCTGTGGCCACTGCTGAGTTTTCCAAATTTGCTGGCATATTGAGTGCAGCACTTTCACAGCATCATCTTTCAGGATTTGGAATAGCTCAACTGGAATTCCATCACCTCCACTAGCTTTGTTTGTAGTGATGCTTTCTAAGGCCCACTTGACTTCACATTCCAGGATGTCTGGCTCTAGGTCAGTGATCACACCATTGTGATTTTCTGGGTCATGAAGATCTTTTTTGTACAGTTCTTCTGTGTATTCTTGGCATCTCTTCTTAATATCTTCTGCTTCTGTTAGGTCCATACCATTTCTGTCCTTTATCAAGCCCATCTTTGCATGAAATGTTCCTTTGGTATCTCTGATTTTCTTGAAGAGATCTCTAGTCTTTCCCATTCTGTTGTTTTCCTCTATTTCTTTGCACTGATTGCTGAAGAAGGCTTTCTTATCTCTTCTTGCTATTCTTTGGAACTCTGCATTCAGATGTTTATATTTTTCCTTTTCTCCTTTGCTTTTCGCTTCTCTTCTTTTCACAGCTATTTGTAAGGCCTCCCCAGACAGCCATTTTGCTTTTTTGCATCTCTTTTCCATGGGGATGGTCTTGATCCCTGTCTCCTGTACAATGTCACGAACCTCATTCCATAGTTCATCAGGCACTCTATCTATCAGATCTAGGCCCTTAAATCTATTTCTCACTTCCACTGTATAATCATAAGGGATTTGATTTAGGTCATACCTGAGTGGTCTAGTGGTTTTCCCTACTTTCTTCAATTTAAGTCTGAATTTGGCAATAAGGAGTTCATGGTCTGAGCCACAGTCAGCTCCTGGTCTTGTTTTTGCTGACTGTATAGAGCTTCTCCATCTTTGGCCGCAAAGAATATAATCAATCTGATTTTGGTGTTGACCATCTGGTGATGTCCATGTGTAGAGTCTTCTCTTGTGTTGTTGGAAGAGGGTATTTGTTATGACCAGTGCATTTTCTTGGCAAAACTCTATTAGTCTTTGCCCTGCTTCATTCCGTATTCCAAGGCCAAATTTTCCTGTTACTCCAGGTGTTTCTTGACTTCCTACTTTTGCATTCCAGTCCCCTATAATGAAAAGGACATCTTTTGGGGTGTTAGTTCTAAAAGGTCTTGTAGGTCTTCACAGAACCATTCAACTTCAGCTTCTTCAGCCTTACTGGTTGGGGCATAGACTTGGATTACTGTGATATTGAATGGTTTGCCTTGGAAACGAACAGAGATCATTCTGTCGTTTTTGAGATTGCATCCAAGTACTGCATTTCAGACTCTTTTGTTGACCGTGATGGCCACTCCGTTTCTTCTGAGGGATTCCTGCCCGCAGTAGTAGATATAATGGTCATCTGAGTTAAATTCACCCATTCCAGTCCATTTCAGTTCGCTGATTCCTAGAATGTCGGCATTCACTCTTGCCATCTCTTGTTTGGCCACTTCCAATTTGCCTTGATTCATGGACCTGACATTCCAGGTTCCTATGCAATATTGCTCTTTACAGCATCGGACCTTGCTTCTATCACCAGTCACATCCACAGCTGGGTATTGTTTTTGCTTTGGCTCCATCCCTTCATTCTTTCTGGAGTTATTTCTCCACTGATCTCCAGTAACATATTGGGCACCTACTGACCTGGGGAGTTTCTCTTTCAGTGTCCTATCATTTTGCCTTTTCATACTGTTCATGGGGTTCTCAAGGCAAGAATACTGAAGTGGCTTGCCATTGCCTTCTCCAGTGGACCACATTCTGTCAGATCTCTCCACCATGGCCATATTAATATTCCTGCTTTGCAGGTGAGGGGCCCAAGATCAGAGAGATGAGTCTATTGCTAAGGTCACACAGCTAGCCTGGGGCAGAAGTGGAGTTCAAACTCAATTCTAAGACAGGGCCTTCTCAAGTGTTGGTTCCCCAAACACTGGGTACTCTGATTTTGACATCCTTGCAGAACTTGCTTTAGAAAACCAGTTCTGGAGCCTCACTCCCAGTGAGTTGATTTAATTGGTTTGGCCTTTTTAACACAGTCTCCAGTAGATTCCAGTGGGCAACTAGTTCAGATGGGGCCCCCAAAGCACAGCTTGGGGCTCAGAATGCCTGAATTGAGATCCAGGTTCCTCACTGGCTAGATGGAGGCACTGGGCATCCATAGCTTGGTGGCCTTGAGAATCTAATAAGGTAATGTGTGGGGACAACTCATGGCAAATGCTAGTTGTCGTTTGGCACAGACCAGAGAACCAGAGGTCAGATTGCCAACATCTGCTGGCATCTGCTGGATCATAGAAAAACCAAGGGAATTCCCAAAAATATCTACTCGTGCTTCATTGGCTGTGCTAAAGCCTTTGTGTGGATCACAACAAACTATGGAAATTTCTTAAAGAGAAGGAAATGCCAGACCACTTTACCTGCCACCTGACAAACCTGTATGCAGGACAAGAAGCAACAGTTAGAACCGGACATGGAACAACAGACTGGTTCCTAATAGGAAAGGAGTACATCAAGGCTGTATATTGTCACCCTGCTTATTTAACTTCTATGTAGAGTACATCATGTGAAATACCAGGCTGGATGAAACACAAGCCAGATTCAAGATTGCTGGGAGAAATATCAGTAACCTCAGATGTGTAGATGATACCACCCTAATAGCAGAAGAGAAACTAAAGAGCTTCTTGATGAAGGTGAAAGAGGAGAGTGAAAAAGGTGGCTTAAAACTCAACATTCAAAAAACTGAATGGTTTTTTCTGGATGGTTGGATCCAAAAACAGGATCATGGCAACTGGTCCCATCACTTCATGGCAAATAGATGGAGAAAAAGTGGAAACAGTGACAGATTTCATTTTCTTGGTCTCCAAAGTCACTGTGGACAGTGACTGCAGCCATGAAATTAAAAGACACTTGCTCCTTGGTGGAAAAAACTATGACAAACCCAGACAGCTTACTAAAAAGCAGAGACATCACTTTCCTGACAAAGGTCTGTATAGTCAAAGCTATGGTTTTTCCAGTAGTTGTGTACAGATATGAGAGTTGGACCATAAATAAGGCTGAGGACTGAAGAATTGATGCTTTTGAACTGTGGTGCTGGAGAAGACTCTTGAGAGTCCCTTGTGTATCAAGGAAATCAAGCCAGTCGATCCTAAAGGAAATCAATCCTGAATATTCATTGGAAGGACCATTGCTGAAGCTGAAGCTCTAATTCCTCAGCCACCTGATGCAAAGAGCTGACTCTTTGGAAAAGACCCTGATGCTGGGAAAGGTTGAAGGCAAGAGGAGAAGGGGGCAAAAGAGGATGAGATGGTTGGATGGCATCACCAACTCAGTGGACATGAGTTTGAGCAAATTCCAGGAGATAGTGAAGGACAGGGAAGCCCGGTGTGCTGCAGTCTCTGGGGTCATAAAGAGTCGACACAACTTAGTGACTGAATAACAACAGCAACAGGCCACTTTATATGTCTTGTTTGATCCTGTTAGTAACCCTCTTGAGGTAAGTTTTCGGTTACTCCTAATTTACAAGTGAAAAGTCTGAGGCTCATAGAGCTTAAGTAACTTGCCCAATGTTGCCACTGCTACTGCTAAGTCGCTTCAGTTGTGTCCGACTCTGTGCGACCCCATAGACGGCAGCCCACCAGGCTCCCCTGTCCCTGGGATTCTCCAGGCAAGAACACGGAAGTGGGTTGCCATTTCCTTCTCCAATGCATGAAAGTGAAAAGTGAAAGTGAAGTCACTCAGTCGTGTCTGACTCTTAGCGACCCTATGGACTGCAGCCCACCAGGCTCCTCCATCCATGGGATTTTCCAGGCAAGAGTACTGGAGTGGGGTGCCATTGCCCAGCATTAGACTGCTGGTAAATACCAAAACTGGCATTCAAACCCAGGTTCTAAGTCTCTATCTATGTTGATTCCCTAAAAACAGGTTGTGCAAGAGATGTGCATGTGACTGCATTGGTTCATTCATCCCTGCATCCCATCAGCTATTCCCGAGCACCTACTCCATGGCAGCCACTCTTGGGTGGAGTGATGGAAAAGAGAGACAAAGCCCCGTCCTCCCTCTGGGGCCTCAGGATACTGGGGAGAGGAATTGTAAGGGGCAATTGTAGTGTAGTTGGTTCTGCACTAGAGGCATGTCCACATACCATGCAGGCCCTTGGATCGAATAACTAGCTGTGTATATTGACAGGGGCGGTGGGTAGGGGTTGTCACAGGAGAGGTTCCAGCAGGAAAATGTTGGAGCTGGGTGGTGAGCAGGGGAGAAGAAGCTTGTCAGAAAGGCATGCTCCCAGAGTGAACTGCAGGTTGAGGTGGGGGGTGATGAAAATCGGCCAGGATGTAGCAGAGAGTATGCTGGCCAGAGGTGGGAGGGCCTTGAATGCCAGATGAAGACAGACTTGGGCCTGAGGCGCACTGGAGCCTGGTGGGGAGGGGCTATCTGTGGTCTCATCTACAGTGTGCCAGGAGTGGGGCAGGTGGTGGGGGCAGAGAATTTGCTGCAGTGCCATGGAAACCTGCTCACAGAGGCCTGGCAGCGAGAGGCCTTGCTTCTCAGGTTGCCCAGCACTTCCTGAGTAACCTGGGACCGTGCTTGACATTTCCCATTAAGGTTCCTTGGCAGCTTCCTCATCCCCCTAACAGACCTGGCTTGGCTCCTGCTCTGCTGAGCTGAGCACCTCGCCTGATGATGGGCAGACCATGTGGGCACCGGAAGAGGGCAGCAGCCCGGGGGTCAGCTGACTTGGGCTCTGTTCTTTGCTCGGTGTCCTGGCAGTTTCTTGACCTCTCTGGGTAGCTCTGCAGCAGGCAGGGACTAAATGGTGTCTGAGGTCCCTTAGGGCCCCAACATTGTAAGTCTGGGGGTGAAATGGGATGTGGGGAGGGAAGCAGAAGATGAGGGGGAGAGGGGGAAGGTCTGCGAAGGGCATGTTTTTCTGATTCAGCAGATTCAGTAAAGTCCCCAGGGAGGACTGTTGTCACTGCTGCAGCCCAAGAGGGAGAGAACAAACATAGTCATTCTGCTCTAAAATCTCACTGGGCACCGCTCCTTGCGTGGACCGTCTCTCTGAATCCTCAGAGCAACACTGTGTCACAGTAGGCGTTACCATTTTACAGATGAGAAACCAAGGCTCCAAGAGGTCCAGAGACTTTTCCCAGGTGTCACTGTGAGTAGTAGAGGTGGAATTTGACCCCGCACCTGCCTGACTCTAAGCTCTGGTCTTTGGCATCTTACTGCATAGCCCCCTCTACCTCCCCGAGGCTGCCTTCATCCTTCAGGGACTCTTAGACATGCTGTACCAGGCTGGTAGGAATCCCCTGACATGGGTCCCCCTAGAGGATAAGCTTCCAGTTGGCACCAGACTAGGCACCTCTGGCCAGATCCACTGGGTTGCTAAAGGACACACTGGCTGGCAGCTGCTCGTCTGGTGGGCTGAGCTGATGGGTTTGTTTTAATGGAGGGGTAAGATTTCACCTCCTGGTGGCTGCTCTATGGGCCCTGGGCTTGGCAGTGGCAGTACCTATGGGAATGTGATCCTTTCCTCCAGCCATGCTTTGGAAGCTACGTCAGGTGTGTGGGTGAGGTGTTTGGTTGAAGTAAATAAAGGTGGAGGAGAATGACAGGAGTGAGGGAGTAGAGATAGCTTTGTGCTGCCCCAGAGGGCAGTCTGGCTGGGCTGTCTGCTCTTCCCTCCTGACCTGGGGCCAGGAGACCTGAACCTTTGTAGGTCCTGCCTTGGGGCCCAGAGGAGTGGGAATTGGCCCAGCCAGCTTGGAAGGTTGTGTCACCGTGCAGTCACAGAGCCTAGAGCTTGAAGGAGCTTCAGATATCATCCAGAGAGGAAAAGCCTGCTTAAGCTCACACAGCCTTTGGTGGTGGAGCTGAACTGGAATTTCCCAATACCTAAGCCTAGGCTCTTTCCCACTATCCTACACAGTTTGGGGAGGGTAGACTCGAAGAAGCTTAGACCATACTGCCTTTTTGCTGCCCTCTGACTACCCCTGGGACCCTTCTTGAGTCGGTCTCTTTTCCCTCCTGACTCAGCCCTTTAGCCATTCTGAGGGGAGGTGTGCTCTCGGGCACCCCTAGTGGTGAAGAGCCTCCATGGCGAAGAAAGGGAAGGGCCACAGGGTCCCAGTTCCTTCACTTCGCATGAAACATCCACAATGCAAGACATCAGAGGGGGTGCCAGGAACCTTAAAACTGATTTGAATTTTCCCAGAGGGGCTACCGCCCAGGAAAGGTGCATCACAATACAAAAGAGTCTGCAACTAGGGCTACTTGCTCGTGAGCATGATCAGCTCTGAGGGCTTAGAGCACAAGGTCAGGGTGTGCTTCATTAAAAGTAAGGAAATAAAAGGAGGCAGAGATGGGGGCCTGGCTCTGAAAGTGTGATGGAGGGTAGGAAAGGCATTCGAGGCAAAAGGAAGAGCCAGAGTAAAGGATGGGGTAGAGATGGTGTTCTGGACCTGGTAATGTGCACCCTGAGGGTACCAAATGGCCCTGTCTTCACTCGGAGAACATTTACTGAGCACCTGGTGGGTCCAGGCTCTAGGCCAAGCTTTGGGTAGTTGGTAGGACTGAGACCTTCAGGAAGCTCTTGGCCCAGTGGAGAAGACAGGTCAGTAAACTGACAAGCTTGAGGCAGTGGGAGAAGCACTAGAGGAGAGGAAGTACAGGCTGTGATGGAAACTGGGGAGGTGGTGAGTGTGGGGAGGCTTTCTGGGGAGGCTTTCTGGAGGAGGTACTATTTTTACTGAAATGTGAATAGGAATTAGCCAGATTCGGGGTAGGGACTATGCAGGGAGTGTCCCAAGCAGGGGAGCTGTGTGTGAGGTTCTTGAGACAGGACAGAGGACAAATGGGACTCGGGTGAGAAAACATGGCCTTGCCTGAAGGTTCTCACAAGCCAGCGGAGAGGCTGTTTTCCCCGGAATGTGGGCCACAGAGGGGAGAGGATGTGAGGCAAAGATTCTTTTCACTGCTCAGGGTGCGGCCTGGGAGAATTCCACCTCTTTGTTCCTCCTTCCTTCCTGTGGGTCCCTGTGCCCATCCCTACTGCTCCCCAGTCTTGGGACCACCAGGGCTCTGTGTCTGCTGTGTCCACTGCAGCTCTCAGCTCCTTTCAGCGTGTTTTGTGGTGGTGCCAGGCTTTAAGCACACCGTGGTGGTCAGGAGTACCTGGGCTGGACCCCTTAGCCCCAGGGAGAAGCTTCAGGGCCGTTCCCTGGAAGAGAGACATTCCCGAAAGGTGGCTCAGGAATACTTTGGAATGGGAGGAGGAGAAGCCCCCCAGTTCAGGAGATGGTGAGCTGTGGGGAAGGCTTAACTCACTTCCCAGGTGCCAGGACACTTGGGGTCCCTGAGAAGCCCCAGAGGGCCAGGTCGGCGCACTGGCATGGGACTCCTAGCCTGTGTCCCATGTCTTGACCACCCGCTGCCCTCGCTTGCCTTTCTGCAGAACCCAAGGAGCTGCCCTGCCTTGGAAAAGGACTTTGACACAGTTTCAAAATGAAGTGGAGAAAAATCTCTGGAGGGGAAAAAGAATAAACACACTTTAAAGATGCAAAAGGAAACATATATTTTTTAAAAAAGGAAAAAAAATGGAAGGGTTTCTCATCCAACTCACTTGAGTGAAAGTTTCCAGTCACTGTGATGTGAGGTCAGAGACTTCAGGGAGCGGGAAGTTCTAGATGCAAACACCTGGGGTGTCTTCAGTGCAGATTTGGGATCAGTCTAACTAATAGCGAGGGCCACCGTCCACCTCTCACCCTCTGTGTTCTGTGTGGTGGTGGAGATGCAAAGACCTGACTCCTCCCTCCAGCTGAGGGTCCAGTAGGGCAGTGAGGACTGTTGGACAAGAGAGAGTGTGACAACTGTCATGGCAGAAAGGTTCCAGTGAGCATGAAGGAGTCCAGGGGGCAGAGAGGGTTCACATCTGCCGGCTGGAGAGAAAGCTCAGTGCCAGTGAGGGAAGATTTCAAGGAAGAGCTGGATTAACTCAGACTTTGAAGCCTGACTGGGATTTCAGTGGACAGAGACTGAGCAGAGGTTTTCCGGGTAGAGCAGAAGTGCAAGGTGGGAAATTCTCTAGTGCTTTGAGAAACAGGGCCATTCAGTTTTCTCAAACATTTCTTTATTTGCTTATCTATTTATTTAAAGCTACTTTATTGAGAGTTATACATCACGTATAATTCACCCATTTGAAGTGTACACTTTACAAAGTTGTATAACTCACACTGCAATCAATTTTGGATGATTTTCATCACCTGAAAGAAACCCTGTACCTATTAGTCATTCCCCATTCCCCAGGCCCTAGGCAACTCCCTGTCTACTCTCTGTCTCTATGGATTTGCCTATTCTGGATATCTTATATTAATGGAGTCGTATAATCTGCGATTTTTGGTGACTGATTTTCACTTAGCAAGATGTTTTCAAGGTTCACCCATGGTATATAGCATGTATCAGTACGCCATTCCTTTTTGTTTTTCTCTGCCTCCATTCCTTTTTATGGCTGAATAGCACTCTACTGTATGGATATACCACACTTCATTTATCTACTCATCAGTGATGGCCATTTGTGTTGTTTCCACTTTGAGACTATTATGAATATGCTGCTGAGAACATCTGTGTACCAGTTTTCGTGGGCATGTATGTTTTCAAGGCTTTTCTTTTCGAATGGGATCCAGGATAGTCCCGGTGAGGAGCAGGAGGAAAGAAGATGAATCAGAGGGACCTGCTCACCCACCAACTGCTCTGAGCAGTTGGGTGGGAGTGCAAAGGGTCAGCTCAGGATCCTGTTCTGGCCTCACTGGGACCTGGGGCTGTGTGAGGCCAGGGCAGGGCTGGCCCCCCTCCAGCAGACACCCCCAGTGTTGTGTCCAATCTGGCAGCTGTTTGCTGGGCTGGAAATAGTCTAGGCAGCTGGTATTTTCCCTGGAAATCAGGTGCTTTTTCCTGTGTCTCACTGAGGGCCAGAATTAGTTAAACACACAGAGAAGTGTGAGCTATACATTAGTCTAGGGGAGGGGAGTGTTGTCAACAGGAAGCTGACCAGCCAGGGGAAAGGGGTGGTCAGGAAGATGCAGGTCAATAAGCCAAGTGTAAATCGGGGTTAAGTTGCAGTGCCCCTCCCCCATCACACATAAAGAGGCCATGGTTTTGTTTACAGGAAATGCTGCAAGTATCTCCCTGGCCCCATTTGACAGATGGGGAGACAAAGGCACTACATGGCAGGGATCTCCCACTCAGAAACAGAAGGATTAAAGCCACAGTCTGGTTCTGCTGTCAGCAGCAGCTTTGGTAAAACCCAGGCCTTGCCCTCAGCGTTGTGGCTGTTCTTGGGTTCACGGGAGAGGACTGAGGACACAAGAGTAAGAAAGGGTTTGTGCTGTTTTGGTCCTAAAAAAGAACACTAAACCCCACCTTAAACCCAAAGCAAAAACATAAAATAGGGCTTTAATTACCATCTTTTCTTTTATCCTCTTTTCTTCTTCTTTTTTTTTTTGTTTCCCAGCCAGAAAACATTATGTTGTTGGACAAGAATATTCCCATTCCACACATCAAGCTGATTGACTTTGGCCTGGCTCATGAAATAGAAGACGGAGTTGAATTTAAGAACATTTTTGGGACACCAGAATTTGTTGGTGAGTTTTAGGCCTGTTTTTTCTCCCAGCTGAGAATCTCGGATCAACAGATAGAGAAATCCCAGGAGCGAACCCTGTGTCTGGGGCTGTAGTCTCTGGGCTGAGAGATGATACCTTGCGTGCGTGCGTGTGTGTGTGCCAAGTTGCTTCAGTCATCTCCGACTCTTTGCGACCCTGTGGCCCATCACCTGCCATGCTCCTTTGTCCACAGGAAATGTCTCACTGGCCTCTGGGTGAGGGTTGAGCGCCAGCAGGGCAGTGGGAGGCCAGGTGGGACTGGGGCCATTTGCAGAGTTAAATCTTCCCAGAGCTGGCCCTACTTCCTGCTCTTAGATGAGCTGATTGTGAAGATTTAAAATTACCTCACCCTGTTGCATTCCCCTAAACTCAATCTTTTCTGGAGTAGCTTTTGATTTCCTAAAAAAGAAAAGGGAAATTATCTGCCAGATGCCAGATCCACACACTTGCCTGTCCCATACATCTGGCCTTCATTCATGCACAGGGTGCCCAGGTCCAACAGGGCTCTGGCGGCTCTGTCTTCCCTCCGTGTCTCTCAGCCTTGGCCCAGACCGCAGAAACCCCCTTTTAGGTCTTGTGCCACAGGCCAGGGGGTCATAAAGAAACAGCTTTGCAGAGGAGAAAGGAGTGAGAATTGAGAACCACCATCTCACTGCTCAGGGAGTTGAAATGCTCTTAGAGATGGAAGGAGGGCATGGTTTCCTCAAAATCTAGGGACTGAAACTTCTGACCACAGCCTAATAATAAACAAATAATAATAAACAAAAAGAAAGATGAACCAGATCATCCACCATGATGGAGTTTCAGGCCGTATATACCAACTCTGCAACCACTAGGGAATGAAACTGCAGACGCCCCAGCAGGGGAATCTTGCAATATGCCAGGCACTAGGCCTGGTGTTCTGTATACAGACATTGTCCAATTAATACCCATACAATCTTATGAAGCAGGTTCAAAGTATTTTCTCCATCAAGTGCCTTATTCAAGGTAAAACAACCAGTACATGATAGAGCAGAGATTCAAATACAGATACATCCAACATTAAAGCCTATGCTCTTTTTTTTTTTTTTTGACTGCACTGTGCAACATGTGGAATCTTAGTTCCCTGACCAGGGATTGAACCTGTGCCCCCTGAAGTGGAAGCGCAGAGTCCTATACACTGGACCACTGGGAAAGTCCCAAAGCCTAATCTCTTTCCATTATACCAGGTTATCTCTCGAAGGAGCCTTTAAGGGTGGAATTTAGCTGTGGGAATAAGACATCAAACAATCAAACAAGAGTGCTTGAGGCATATTTTCAGATCGTCTGGTCTAGTTTAACAGACGTGGAATTGCAGAGCTAGGGGATTTTAGTTAAGGTCAACCAGTGGTCATTCTCTATCTACTATATGATAGACATCAGATGCTGGAGACACAGGGACGGTAAGCAGCCACACTCAGAATGACACGCCCAGGGTCACACAGTCAGTTAGTAGTAGAATCATCTTGAAACTAGGGTACAGGTATACAGTCTCAAACTTTGTCCAAGATAGCAGTTACTGCCCACCATTCACATATGTGGTAAAAATGCATGTTTTAAGTTCATACCAAGGGTTGAATAATAATAAATTGTTCAACTAGAAATTCAGGGCAGTAATGGAAGAGTTGTCATGAGAGAGGATGTGGTTAATTGTGAAGTGAGTGATATAGACAGCTCTGAAAGACTGTTACGTGACGTAGCCACTCTCACGAGGTCAGTGGGCTCAGTCCTGGCCTTGAGTGAGAGATGAAGTGCTGGTGTCATGGGTGGAGGAGAATCTAAAGCGGGGTGGGGTGGGGAAGAAGCCAGGGTAGAGGAGGCGCATATCTGAGGCACCCCATAGCGGGGGTGAAGGGCCAGAATGAGTATGTTTATCAGGGACAGTTCACTGTCCTTTCTAGATGGATCAGAGGGTGGCAATGTGAGTAAGACATTGATGGGCGGAGCCAGACAAACTGTGGAGGGATTTTCCCAGTGATATACTGGTAAATGTCTAACAGTCAGGTCTCAGGACAAAACAAAATACAACCCTAATTTACAGCATTTACTAGTTTCAAGCTATCAACCTGTTTCACTGAATTCAGAGCTGGGAAGAGATGCCCACGGTTGACTCTTGTGAGCCAGTATGATACAGCTCCAGTCCAGAACTGGTCTTATTTGCTCCTTACAGATATATAGGGTGGTTTCTGTAAGCCCCTGCCCAAATTATGATGACTTCCTTTTCATCATAGACCCCTGAACAGGTTATAACCACTGTTCCCTATTCCCTCTTTGAAATTTTAACCTGAGACCAGAGTTAAAAACTGTCAGCTTCTGGGAATGTGGTGGAAAACTTCTTCCAAAAGGTCCTCTCACTACAAAGTTGGATTCTTGAGAAAAATGTTTTTAATGTGATTCTGGACTTAGGAAATAAGATAAATCTTTATAGTAACTCCTTCAGCCATCACCTGTCCTACCCTAAAAATTGAGTGAAATGAACTTTGAGCTGGAGCTGTGAGCTGCAAGAATATTCAATAAGAGGATCTCTCCTAGAGGCAAGTGCACATGTCAGCATTTATCAGAAACTAGCAAGACTTAGATGTTCAAGGAAGTAGGATATTAAAATGATCAGATGTTGACTATAAAATAAATGGAATGTATATAGAAATAACAGGTAAACTCATAAGAATGAGCAAGCAAGAACCAGATAGAACTTTAAGAAATAACATACACTCACTGAAATTTTAACCTCAGTGGATGGGCCAAACAGCAGATTATACACAGCTGAGGAGAGAATTAAAGATTTGGAAGACTGAGGTGGAAAAAATTAGCTAGACTATCACACAGTGGCAAAGATATAGAAATGTTAAAGAGAAGATAAGTGAAATAAGGTTAAAATAAGAAGTTTACCATAGGTCTATTTGGATTCCTGGAGGAGGGAATTAAGACAATAGAGCAGTATCTGAATAAAACTGCTGAAAATTTTCAGAACTGATGTAAAAACATGCATCCCCAGATACAGAAAGGACAATGTATTTCAATCAGAAAGAAGTCCATACCTCTAAAGTCCATACATTATACTTAAACTATAGGGCATCAGAGACAAAGAGAAGATCTTAAAAATCATCCAGAGAGAAAAGATAGATTACCTACAAAAACCAAAAATAAACAAAAACCAATACTTGGACTGACAGCATGCTTCTTAAAACAACATTGTCCAATAGAATATGATATTCAAAGAACTGAGGAAAAATAAAAACTCCATAGTTGTGAAGAAATTGTATTTCAAGAATGAAGGTAAGAGATCAAACAAAAAGCAAAATAAAAACAACGACAACAACAAAGATAAAACAATAAACAACCTCCAACAGACCTTTGTTAGTGGAACTTCTAAAAGGTGTACTTGGAGTTCTAAATGCAAGAAGTAACAGGAGCAAAGAAATCAGAGAACATCAGGCAAATATAATTCCTTTCTTTCCTAAATAATGATGATGATGATGAAGATTAAATATGGGGTTGAAAAAAGATAGAAGTAGAAACTGAAGAAAATAATGTTAGATAGGACAGAGTACTTGAAATTAGTGTTCTAAAATTCTTGTATTGTTAGAGGAGGGCCCAAATATTGACTTATGTTAGAATTTGTTTCATGTCCATAGTAAGATCTCAGGGGTAGTCATTACAAAAATAGAAGTTAGAGAAAAAACAGTCAATAAAAAAACTAACAAGAAGCAATTTTTTAAAAAGACGAGAAAGAAAAACGCAGATGAAAGTGGAAAAACAAAAGTACCTGGAGGACAGAAATGAGTATGTGTTTATATCAGGCAGATGAGCACTGAAAAGTGTTATGCTTCTCAAACTCTCTATGAGGAACAACCTGGGGGGAAATAGTATATCCTGGACAGCTTCTTCAATAAGATACAATACACATAAATTCCTAGAAAAGTGATCATGGTGTGTGTCATGGCAATGTCAAATTGCTATGTGTGTGTGTGTTAAGTTGCTCAGTCGTGTCCGACTCCTTGAGACCCCATGAACTGTAGCCCTCCAAGCTCCTCTGGCCATGGGATTCTCAGGCAAGAATACTGGAGTGGGTTGCCACGCTCTCCTCCAGGGGATCTTCCCAACCCAGGAATCGAACCTGGGTTTCCCACACTGCAGGCGGTTCTTTACCAGCTGAGCCTCTAAATACATACTCTCAACTTCTGTACATATCTTGTCAGCACCAGTGACAGTCTGCAGATTATTTGCCTGCAGACTGTACTTTGAATAACACTGTCCTAATGAAAGCCTTTCTTGTGTGTCTCAGGAGAGCTGAGAGAAGAGCTCATAGCAGTGATTTTTCAATAAAAGTTAATAATACAAAAAAATAATAAAAATAAGTAGAGACCTTCCAAATGATCACCAAAGAAATGACTGGAAGATAGTCTGTATTCACAAAGTGGACTATTATATAGCAGTGAATATGAAAGACCATGGGTGAACATTCAGTGAATGCTAGAAGCATCAGTTGAGTGGGGGGAAAAGGTCTATTGACGGTAGATGAGATTCAGTATGGCATCATTTTTTGGAAGCTAACAAGAAAGCAAAGCCAGGAGAGTGGTTCCCTGCATCTGGGAGGGTGGGAGGGTGGGTTCATCCTATAGATGCAGAGGTTTTGATATTCTAGATAAACAAACTTAGCCTTCCCCTCTCTCCACCTTCTCCCATTCGTGATTAAACAGGCTCAATCCTCCCTTTTCTAGTTATTGCCCCCTCTTTCTTTTCTATTTCATCACCAAGCTTTTTTAAAGAGTCATCTGCACCCTTATCTTGCAGCCCACACTCAGCACTCTCTGGTCACTGCAGTGGGTGTGAAATTCAACACTTGCTTTCCAGCCCATCCAGGGTACAGGCTTGATCTCCAGGCAGCATTTGGTCCTCTTCTCTCCTGGGTAGAGTCTTCTTTCCTAGACTCTGCACCTTCTCGTGGTCCTGGCAGCATTCACATGGCTCCTATTTCTACCTGTGTGATGACGCCTGTGTGATGACCTGGGTGATGGCTCTGACCCACCTCACTCCCACCCCAGGTACCCAGCCTGTTCCTGGCATCTTCTTTTGGATGCCCCTCGGACATCACTGGCTCCTCACCTCAGTGGCCACCAGAATGTCCTCCTGCCCCTGCTCAGGTGGGAGGTACCCTCTTTAGACACCCGCAGAGGAATGTGGATTCTCTCTCTGCCTCCTTTTCTCCCCCATCACCTTCCAGTGCTGGCTGACTGGTTTCCAGCTGAGAGTTCAAAAGCAGTCTTTGTCATGGACCCCACTGTCCGTCCTACACCTGCCTCTCCCCACTCTCCTCTTCCTTTTCCAGGGCTCCCCTTGTGCTTTCTGTCTTCCTCACTATCAGAATAACAGGCAACTTCCTCCCTCAAAATCCCTAGACCCAGGCTATCTCCATCCGCCTCTCTAATTTTCCTTAGGGAGGGTTCGGGATGGAGACCTTCGGCATCTAATTCCCTAAAATTCCTTAAGATCATCTCTTCTCCTTTTCATACTCCTGCTGACTCTTCGACATGGCTTCTTTCAGCTCCAGAAATTGTGAACTATGAGCCCCTGGGCCTGGAGGCGGACATGTGGTAAGTGGGACAGCCCCCCAGGTGGCCCCAGATCCTGGCTCTGGCTGACATCCCCCGGATGAAAACCTCTTCCTCCACACTCACCTTTAAGAGCCTCTGGCTGCTCCTGGGGTGCTGGCATGTGGCAGTTAGCACATGGCCAAGGCAGAGAACAAGGGGCTGGAAGCCAGAGGTACAGGCTCACCCTGAGACTGCCACAGCTGTCATAAACATACTAGTGACAATAATTCGTTCTGTTGGTCAACCATGTGATCCCTGGGGGCCTCATGTATTCTGGCTACCGTGCTGGGCTGGGTACCGCAGTGATTGACTGCACAGATGGGGCTCGTTTCATGTGAACTGTGCTATACAGTTGGCTGGGTACCTTGATCACTTGGTTTTCTAAAATCCTCCCAGTGGTCCTGTAAGATAGTTATTATTATCCTCATTTTATGAGGAGAAAGAGGCTCAGAGGTGGTCATCACAGCTGTTAGTGGGTCCTCGGGCTCAACATCCAGACCTGATTGACTCTGAGCGAGTCCCTGGCTGCTGCTGAAGTGTGGGGTGGGGAGGGGTGTGGGGCTTGAGGCAGCGTGTGGGGGCTGCAGTGAAGGGGCCCTCAGAGCCAAGCGGGGAGTCGCTTGCTGGTCTGGGAGGAGAGCCAGGCGGCCCTGACTTGACTGTTCTTTGTTTTGCAGGAGCATCGGTGTCATCACCTACATCCTGTGAGTATGACTGATCCTGGGGCTCTGACCCAGCTCAGATCCAGGGGGAGCAGGAGGAATGAGAGAGGGGCAGGCAGGCAGACAGACAGTCTGACATTTCCTGAGCACCCACCGTGACCAGATGAGTTAGATCCACACAGCCAACCTGAGGCTCAGTGCTCTCAGCTCGATTTCATACGTTTGAGCCTGGGCTTGGTGTTGGGCAGGAAGCCGGGAGAGCAGTCTGCAGCCCTCCATTCTACACTGCTTGTGTTTGCATCCCTCCTGTGGCCAGGATCCACCACGCGGTCTCACCCGGACCCAGGTTTCCAGTGAGAATGTCAGTTTTCGCTCAGAAACCTGGGACAGCCCTCAAGTCACCATGCCCTTCCTGATCCTGCCTCGTCTTTCTCTGCCTTTCCTCTCCCTTCCCCAGAACCCCTTTTCCTTTCACATGCTGTCTCTTCTGTTTTCCCCAGAGTCTCTCTTTCTTGACTCTGAAATATTAAGTACTTAAGCAGAGATTTCCTGCATTGTGTAGCGAAACTGTCACTTTCCATCTGTGGCCTTGGGCAGAAAAACAACTTCTGGGCTTGTTTTTCTCATCAGAAAAATAGGAATCATAAACTTCCTGCCACGGGTATGTTGAGGATTAAATAAGCTGATGTGCAAACTTCCTAGCACTGCTCAGACACAGACATTGCTGATTAGTTGGTGTTCATTACATCGTACTTTCCAACTGTTTCCGCTCGCAATACTCCTGGAAAAATGCTGTTTTTATGGAACTCTGGGTAAGAGGCAGCCCACAACCAGAGGGCATGAAGGATGGGGAGGGCAACACTCAGCTCTCTCAACACCCCTGTAATCCCTCCCTCTGACTCCTCCTTGGACTGGGAGTTCTGCGTGATGTGGTGGATGCCACCCCCCCTGCCCCGCCCCTGCCCCCTGAGTTGCAACAGAGGGTGTCAACCCAGGCAGCACATCAGACCTTTTTTTTCTTTTTCTTCATATCAGACCTGTTAATATCTGCTATGGCCCAGGGCCCACTCCAGATCTATGAAATCAGAATCACTAGGAGTAAGATCTGGGCATTGGTATTTTTTAAAAGCCATAGAGGAATTTGATGCAGAGAGAATTTGATGCATTGCTGCATAATTCCAGATTAGAGCCAGGATATTCAGACATGGGCTCTTAACACCTTGATATCTTCAGAACTGTGGCTTTCATATTGAAATAGTAAGGAATTCCAGCATCTCCAGGGCACACAATCTTCCTGTAGCTCACTGAATTCCATACAGTTTATTGACCGCCTGATCCTCAGTGAACACAGTGCCAGGCACTCAGGGTACTAAATGGACAGTCTGTCCTGCTTGCCTGAAACTTCTTTTGTGGGAGGGAGACACCAGACTGCTAACTCTCACCCGGTGGGACCAAGGTTGTGCTTTAGGTATGAATATGGCTTTGTGAGACAAAGTGGAGAGCCACTGGTTTGCTGGGACTGCAGAAAGTTTAATGGGAGAGAGGGAGCGAGAGAGGCAGATAAGAGAGATTGATTTGAACTGGGCTGGAAGGAATGTGATGAATTTTCCTGGTGGAAAGGAAAGGAAGTGCCATTCTGGGTGAGGAAGGGGACAGCAAGTGTGGTAAATGCAGTGAAAATACAGAACGTGTGGTGGGGACCAAATTTTGATGCCTTCCTGAGAAGTTCAGATGTGATTCTATAGAACACAGGAGGGAGGGTAGGGCCCAAGGACTTCTGGGACAATGGCATATTTTGAATATTAGGCAGGGGACAGTAGATTCAGGAGTCATTGTTTGAATGGCACTTTTTTTTTTTAATGTAAAAAATGTAAAAGAATGAAACTAGAACACTTTCTAACACCTTACACAAAAATAAACTCAAAATGGATTAAAGATCTAAACGTAAGACTAGAAGCTATAAAACTCCTAGAGGAGAACATAGGCAAAACACTCTCTGACATACATCACAGAAGGATCCTCTATGACCCACCTCCCAGAATATTGGAAATAAAAGCAAAAATAAACAAATGGGACCTAATTAAACTTAAAAGCTTCTGCACAACAAAGGAAACTATAAGCAAGGTCAAAAGACAGCCTTCAGAATGGGAGAAAATAATAGCAAATGAAGCAACTGACAAAGAGTTAATCTCAAAAATATACAGGCAACTCCTGCAGCTCAATTCCAGAAAAATAAACGACCCAATCAAAAAATGGGCCAAAGAACTAAACAGATATTTCTCCAAAGAAGACATACAGATGGCTAACAAACACATGAAAAGATGCTCAACATCACTCATTATCAGAGAAATGCAAATCAAAACCACAGTGAGGTATCATTTCACGCCAGTCAGAATGGCTGCTATCCAAAAGTCTACAAGCAATAAATGCTGGAGAGGGTGTAGAGAAAAGGGAACTCTCTTACACTGTTGGTGGGAATGCAAACTAGTACAGCCACTATGGAGAACAGTGTGGAGATTCCTTAAAAAACTGGAAATAGAACTGCCACGCTATGCTATGCTATGCTAAGTCACTTCCGTCGTGTCCGACTCTGTGCAACCCCACAGATGGCAGCCCACCAGGCTCCGCCATCCCTGGGATTCTCCAGTCAAGAATACTGGAGTGGGTTGCCATTTCCTTCTCCAATGCATGAAAGTGAAAAGTGAAAGTGAAGTCGCTCAGTTGTGTCAGACTTTTATCGACCCCATGGACTGCAGCCTACCAGGCTCCTCTGTCCATGGGATTTTCCAGGCAAGAGTACTGGAGTGGGGTGCCATTGCCTTCTCCATAAGACCCTGCAACCCCACTGCTGGACATACACACCGAGGAAACCAGAATTGAAAGAGACACGTGTACCCCAATGTTCATCGCAGCACTGTTTATTATAGCTAGGACATGGAAGCAACCTAGATGTCCATCAGCAGACGAATGGATAAGAAAGCTGTGGTACATATACACAATGGAATATTACTCAGCCATTAAAAAGAATACATTTGAATCAGTTCTAATGAGGTGGATGAAACTGGAGCCTATTATACAGAGTGAAGTAAGCCAGAAAGAAAAACACCAATACAGTATACTAGCGCATATATATGGAATTTAGAAAGATGGTAACAATAACCCTGTATGTGAGACAGCAGAAGAGACACAGATGTATAGAACAGTCTTTTGGACTCTGTGGAAGAAGGCGAGGATGGGATGATTTGGGAGAATGGCATTGAAACATATATATTATCATATGTGAAACGGATCGCCAGTCCAGGTTCGATGCATGATACAGGGTGCTCAGGGCTGGTGCACTGGGATGACCCAGAGGGACGGTATGGGGAGGGAGGGGGGTTCAGGATGGGGAACACATGTGCACCCGTGGCAGATTCATGTCGAAGTATGGTAAAACCAATACAATATTGTAAAGTAATTAGCCTCCAATTAAAATAAATAAATTTATATTAAAAAAATATTTATTTGTTTGGCTGCACCAGGTCTTGGTTGTGGCACACAGGGTTTTCCATCTGTTGTGGGATCTTTAGCAGCAGCATGGGAACTCTTAGTTACAGCATGTGGGATCTGGTTCCCTCACCAGGGATTGAACCCAGGCCCCTTTCATTGGGAGCACAGAATCTTAGCCGCTGGACCACCAGGGAAGTCCCCGAATGACACCTTCTTGACAAACCCTGCGGGGAACCTCATACGGCCCTCTAGCCCCTAATGGCTCATCTACAGCCACACTTGTCAGGCTTTGCTCAGGATGCTTGTTAGCCTAGAAGACCTTCCATCTCCTTCTCTGACTGCTGACAACCTCTTCAGGACAAAACTGATGCAAATGTCAGCTCTTCCATGAGGCCAGCACTGGGCCTCCCCTCTGTCCTGTGTTCCTCCAGCCCTTTGTCTGTTCTTTATTTTATTCTGTGTTCTTCTGGAAATTTATGAAGAGCCAGGTCTCTCTTTCTCTCCCCTCCTCTTTCAAGTCCCTTGAAGACACAGTTCTCTCTTTCAGGTCCTTAGTAGGGACTCCATTAAGTGTATTGAATTGGACTCGTTTGAAAACCCGTTGACTGCCCCCCGCAAAGGATTGTGGGGAGCCTCCCATCCCCGTGCAGAATCCAGGTCCCTGAGTCCATCACCCCTACTTCCGTCTCCTTTCCTACAGTCACATATTCCCTCTCTGTGTGCCCAGCCTTAGTGGAGCATCCCCTTTCCTGGGAGACACGAAGCAGGAAACGCTGGCAAATATCACAGCAGTGAGTTACGACTTTGACGAGGAATTCTTCAGCCAGACCAGCGAGCTGGCCAAGGACTTCATTCGGAAGCTTCTGGTTAAAGAGACCCGGTAAGAGGACAAAGAAGAGAAGGGCACTGGCCTCGCAGGTCCTGACTCTCTCCTGCCACTTCTCTCACAGGCATGCCAGCCGTGCCTGCTTTGCCACAGGCTGTCATCAACCATTGCAGTGTAATCTGGGCAGGTGCTGAGGAGTGTGAACTGGCCAGGACTTGGCTTTCATCTTGTTTACTCAAGTCTTTCTCTTTTCTTTTCCTCCTGAAATGCAAATAACCGTGTGTGTGTGTGTGTGTGTGTGTGTGTGTGTGTACACGTAAGTCAGCCTGGATTTTTTTTAGAGCTCTTTATTTTTTGCAGTTTGTCTCAAAGGTACCTGGAAGTAGAATTCTTTAAAGGAAAGGGGCAGGGTTTTCAAGACGATTCAGGATGGGAGTGGGGAGGGTGTCCAGCCCAGAGGGGTCAGAACAGCGGGAACATAGGAGACCTGCTAATCCCACCCCTTCCTCAGGGCTCAGGGTAAGCCTCATGCATGTGTGATCAAAGGAGATGGGCAGGGAGTTGGAGGGTGCTGGCTGCCCAGAGGATGGATGAGCTGAGGCGGGGTAAGTCCTCACATTCTGGAAGGCCATGTCCTCTTGATCCCATAGACTTCAGAGAGACATAGAGTGGGGTCCTCTAAAGTGCAGTGCCTGGTTTCGCTGTTGAAGGGCAATGGTAGGAGGGATTGCCCCACCTGGGTACAGAGCAGGGAAGGGCCGAGAAGAGATCTGGAAGGCAAACAGAAAACCAGAGACCAAAGTTTTCACAACAGAGAGCATTTAGGACTCTCCAATAGTGTGGGGTTGGGCCCTGCAACCCTGGGACCAAAAATGAGGGTTTATATAATGTCATTCTATTGAGAGGTCTGCCTGGACTGCTTTCTCTAGTATGCAGGAGTTGTAGCCAGTCCCCCATCCACCTCTGCATTCCTTATGATTCTAGTTTGATGGCAGTGGTTGAAGGATGCCAAAAAGCAGGTCTGAGAAGAGTGAGAATGGAGACTGCTGCTCTCAGCTTCTCATGGATCATCACTGTTTTCTGATCTTCATTTAGGAAGCGGCTCACGATCCAAGAGGCTCTCAGACACCCCTGGATCATGGTAAGCGCATGGTGACGAGTTTCAGCAAGCAGGTTCCTGCTCTGTCGCCAGGGATGCCTGGGCCAGATGCCGGAGCCCTGTGACAAGGCCTTTGCTTGAAACACTGACCCCTAAGCACAGATGAAAGCTAGTTGGGGGTCTCCAAGGGTCTGGGCTTGTTCAAATAGGTCTGCAAGTTTAAGTTTCTATGTCATATGTTCAGGTGACTTATGAAAAGAAACTTTCACAAACCTCAGTTGAAATCTTTGCTCTTTGGGCCATCTTAAAAACTGTTCTTTGTCTCAAGACACGTGTGCGTGCTAAGTTGCTTCAATTGTGTCCAACTCTTTGCAACCTCATGGACTGTAGCCTGCCAGGCTTCTCTGCCCATGGGATTCTCCAGGCATGAAAACTGGAGTGGGTTGCCATGCCCTCCTCCAGGGGATTTCCTGACCCAGAGATAGAACCTGTGTCTGTTACATCTCCTGCATTGGCAGAGGGGTTCTGTACCACTAGCGCCACCTGGGAAGCCCCTGTCAGAAGACACGTCACAGTTATTCTCAAAAAAGAAAACAGGACTCCTTGGCTATAGAGAGAGATCAGTGACAGTTGAAAACCTCAGATTTGTTACCAGGGCTCCTTGTTTCTGACTTTCAAAGCTCTGAGTTAAGGATGACTCAAACCGGGTCAGTGGTTTCCTTAGGCACCTGGCAACCTCAGAGAATGGGCCGCCCAGCTGGAGGCCTGCTGGGGGAGAGGCAGCCACCCCTCAGGGCAGTTCTGTTCTCTCTGGGGAAGGTGGGGGCACAAAGGTGACTTCCTGCCTAACCCAGTTTGTAACTGGGCTTCTGGCTGCTGGGTGTTCAGAGAGCCTGGCAGTCTGGTCTCAGTGAAGTGCATGCGATAAGCACTTTGGTAGGATGGGAATCAGGGGAGTGGGACTCTGACCCTTATTCTGCTGATGGATGAGATGTGCCCCTCCAGGAATGTCAGCAGACCTCCCTTTCACTAGAATTGTTAAGTGGGAGAGCTGGTGAGGGTGATCTGAGGGTTGCAGATGAGAACGGGCAGAGGTTCACAGGAGATGGGAGAGCAGAGAGGGCCGGAGTACCCTGGAGAAGGCCGGGTTCATTGACTCAGTGAAGGATGGGGAAGGCTGAGTTTGAGTGCAGAACTCTAGGTTTGAGTGCAGAGCTGGGAAGTCTGGTGGGCTGCCTCCTTGCTCAGCATGCTGAGTGTTGTTGAGGCCCACGGAGCCCACAGGCCCTGATGGAGAGAAGCCCCAGTTTCCCCCATCAGCCATGGCCTTGTGCGCTTCCTCTCTGGAGTGGATGCTTGCAGAATCCTGGCTGTAGCCTGCTTGTTTGTGCGAGCACCCTTAAATGCTATGCATGCAGAGACCCTCTCTAATGACCGTGAACCACCCTGCCCGGAAATGCGTGTGCAGGCAGCACCCTGTCCTCCTCGACTTTTCTGATGGTCTGTGGGGGTGCTTATCCCACCCTGGTCCTCCCATGGCCTGGCGCATGCGGTGAATGCAGAGGCGGCTGGAGTGCCTTCCGCCTGCACCTTGGAGCAGACATCAAATTAACTCTGGCCCTTCTGTCTAAACACCCACCAGTCCAAAGGAGAGATCAGAGCCCCAGAACAGCACAAGGCAGAGCCCAACCAGCTGAAGACCAAGCGTCTGAGAGAGTACACCCTCAAATGCCACTCAAGCATGCCCCCCAACAACACCTACGTCAACTTCGAGCGCTTTGCCCGTGTGGTTGAAGATGTGGCTCGGGTGGAGCAGGGCTGCCGGGCCCTGACAGGGGCCCATGACACCATCCAGGATGACGTGGAGACCCTGATCTCCATCTACAATGAGAAGGAGGCTTGGTACCGGGAGGAGAGCGAGAGAGCCCGGCACGACCTGTCTCAGCTCAGGTACGAGTTCCGCAAGGTGAAGTCCTCGAAGAAGCTCCTTCGAGAGGACATCCGGGCCACAGGGTCCCGCCTTGGGGGCGCAGCCAGGAAGCTGGACCACCTGCAGACGCAGTTTGAGACCCTGAGGCGGGAGCTCTCAGCAGACCTCCAGTGGCTCCAGGAACTGGTGGGCGGCTTCCAGCTGGAGAGTGGGAGCGTGGACAGCCCAGGTTCCATGTTCTGCCGGGACGCCAGTGAGTCCTTTGGGGAGCTGCTCAACAGATCATGCGGCGAGGAAGTGTTGGCCGGCTTGAAGCTCTGAGCACCAGCATCGGGTCACTAATGCATCCTGGATGGTTTGCTGAAGACTGCTCCCAACTGCCCTGCCAGGCATCAACTCAAATTCTCCTGCAGGGGTGTGTGTCTGTAGCATAGCCTTCCACCTCCTCCCAGAATCCAGAAGCATGGAGGGACTAGCTAGTTATCCATTCTGTGCCTCCTCTCACCTGCCTGGTTTGTTGGGTGACTGGCCAGGCAACCAGGCTGTTAAAACAATTGCTGTTGAATACCCCTCAGCATTCCCTTCTCCAGAGGGAGACAGCTGGTCCTGGGGAGACACTCCGGGAGACACTCAGTAACTGATTTTTGATAATGGACTTGATCACATCTCACTTCCTGCTTTATGGACTGCAGGTCTTGGGTACCATTTGAGTTAACTAGGGCTAATAGTCAGCTTGGTGTTTTCCCGCTGCTGATGGCAGAATTTTAAATTCACAGAGAAAAGATTACTTTTCATTTACATTGACATTTAACTCACCATGCATTTATGTTTGTGATCCTTAAAAGAACTCTGTGAGACAGGAAGGTAGGTGGTATTACTGTTGTTGTTACTGTTATTTCCATGTAACTGATGAGGAAACTGACCTCCGGGGGAAATGACTTACAGCAGGGTTATTCATAGCTACTTCATACAGATGAAACATGAACCCAGGATGCCTGAGTCTAAGATGAGGTATTTAGGAACAGATAGCTTTTGATGTAAAAATGCACTTTAATATTAAAGTTCAGATCCCAGAAGTAAAATAAGCAACTTCATGTACTTTGCCAGGTAATGTGGAAGCCTCATATCCTCTAAGTGATTGTCCTAAAAAGTGTGTCCCAGAAGGCAGGCAGTTTATTGTTCCCATCCAGCCCTTCCCTGTCTGAAGATCAGCCTGAGGATTAGGAGGGAAGGGGCAGCATCTTGCCCTTCTCCACCTTCCCTCCTGTGGCTCAGGGCTCCAACCTTCTGTTGGGAATGAGAACCCTTTTCTCATGTCCCTAAGGTCTGAAGAGGGTGGACATTAAGACTGGGAAGCATGAGACCCAGTGGTCCCTTCCTGACCACAGGCTGTGTGCGCCCCTCCCTAAAGCCTGGATCATCTCGTCTCCCTTTTCCCATGGGAGAAGACAGCCAGCCAGCTCACAGAGGCAGAGTGTGGAGAGTGGGCCCAGCGCTGTGCTAGAAGCTTGGGGGTGACAGAACAGATCGTATCATTCCAAGGTGCCTTCTTGTCAGAGAGGAAGGGTAGGTGTTATTCTGAATTTGGTGCTGAGGAAACAGAGAGGGTGTGATTTGCCCAAGGGCACAGTAGAGGCGAAAGTGGACGCCTTCTGATGGGGTCTTCTGCTTCCTTCCCCTAGCTGCCCCAGGCGCCAGGGGTTCACTCTGCTGTGGGGCAGGTTTACCCAGACACACCCATCTATCTACTTACAAAGAATTGTTCAGCACCTGTCAACTGCTGGGCACTTGTCCTGTCCCCAGGAATACAATGTTGAGTGAAAACAGGTGTGTTTCCTGCATTCATGGAGTTTGCAGTAAAGGACTCCATGTTGATCTAGAACATTCTGCACAGGTAGAACTGCAGCTGGGACATATGCTATGAGAAGATTGCAGCACTGCAGGAGCCTGCAGTGGGGGGGTGACCTAGTCAGAAAGGGTGTCCCTGAGGTGGTGACTCTAGAGCTGAGATCAGCGAAGCAAACCAGGGAGAAGGTAGTTTTCCCCACAAAACTGTCATGCCAGGGCTCTGTGCTGGGAGGGGGCCTGAGAGCTGAAATTGCTCAGGCAGAAAGAAAGCTGGAGAGGAAAGGAATATGATGTAGATGTGGCTGGAAAGAAGGCAGGGCCAGTAGGGCTTTGCCATACTGAAGAGCTCTGTCTCCATCCCCAGGGTCATGGGACTGAAATGGGTGCCTAGCAGTCAGCAGCCCGATGTCATGGCAGGGGTGGGGCTGCCCAGGGAACAGCACAGATGGGGCATGGTTTAGAATGATCCCATGAAACCATGTCTTTAAAATCCTACCTCCCTTTCTATTACATGCTGGATCACTTCAAATATTATATATAATATTTGTAACAAACAGTTTTCATCAAGTAGAAGAAACCATATTTTCACCAAATGTAAGACGCATCATTATTTTATGACCCCAAAATAAATTTAAAAAGAAGCCCAAGATGGGAAGTCTAAGAGAAAACACCAAATACAAAGCTGGGACACCCTCACTGAGAGGGGAGGTGAGAAATAAAGCCACCAGGTAGGAGGGGAAGGCAAGGGAATGTGTGCATTTCAGGCTTGACACTGGGTCGCTCAGTCGCTCAGTCACATCCGACTCTTTGCAACCCCATGGACTATAGCTCACCAGGCTCCTCTGTCCATGGAATTCACCAGGCAAGAATACTGGAGTGGGTAACCATTCCTTTCTCTAAAGGATCTTCCCGACCCAGGGACCAAACCCAGGTCTCCCGCATTGCAGGTGGATTCTGGGTAGTCCTGACGCTGGGTAGAAGGGTGGAAAAATCCTCCCCTGAGAACAGGAGCCCCAAGCTGGTGGTACTCAGACAGAATTCCTTTCTGCATTTACACAGTTTCCTTTCTGCGTTTACACAATTAGTGGAATCCAAAAGAACCTCAAGCAAGAAATCTAATGTTAAACAGTCTGAGGCTGGGTGGCCCCAATGGCTGGCAGAAGCAGTGTGGTCATCTCCTGGAGCACCTGCCTTCACTTCAGACCCACAGTAAAGATACGATGCCATTGTTTGAGAGAGAAGTCCTGATTTCAGAGATCCAAAAATGTGCATCTTGGAATCAATGAAAGATGGCAAAGCCCTGTTTTCTATGCCCTGTCTGGGAGAATTGATACAAACAGCCCATCTACAATCTCTCCAAGAACTTTTCTGACCTGTCACAGGACAGAATATAATCATTTGGCATAAGACACCTCAAAAATTAATGGTCACTTTGGCCAGGGCAACCAAGTCAAGGGCTTTCCTGGTGGCTCAGGCGGTAAAGAATCCGCCTGCAATGCAGGAGACCTGGGTTCGATCCCTGGGTTGGGAAGATTCCCTGGAGAAGGGAATAGCTACCTACTCTAATATTCTTGCCTGGAGAATCCCATGGACAGAGGGGTCTGGTGGGCTGCTGTCCATGGGGGCACAAAGAGCCAGACATGACTGAATGACTAACTCTTTAACTTGGCCGAGTCAACAGGTTTCCTAAGGCAAGGAAGCCCCTGATTGAGCAACTCAGGGCAAACTTTCTTGTGAGGGTCGAAATAAAATGCAATAAAGGAGTAAGCTGTGGATGATGATTTGAATTAGGGAGACTGGGAAAAGAGCAGGAGAAGTGATTATTTTAGAATCCTGCTGCTGCTGCTGCTAAGTCAATTCAGTTGTGTCCAACTCTGTGTGACCCCATAGACGGCAGCCCACCAGGCTTCCCCATCCCTGGGATTCTCCAGGCAAGAACACTGGAGTGGGTTGCCATTTCCTTCTCCAGTGCATGAAAGTGAAAAGTGAAAGTGAAGTCGCTCAGTCGTGTCTGACTCCTAGTGACCCCACAGACTGCAGCCCACCAGGCTCCTCCATCCATGGGATTTTCCAGGCAAGAGTACTAGAGTGGGGTGCCATAACCTTCTCTGTGCTGGAGGTTCTCAGGGGTGAGCCATCTGACAGCCTCCTTTTACAGCATTTTACAGGACAGGGTTTGTCTGGAGTCTCCCAGCCAGTCAGCCCCGGAGCTGACTGGAGTCAGAATCATAAGTGGATTTCTTCACTGTAGTGCCGTCGTCCTCTCCATGTTCATGTCCAGTCGTGGGTAATAGCTTGTCATTTAGATGTTTTATGAACAGACTCTTTTAAGAGTTTCCAAAGACAAAGTGAAGTGAACTGAAAACTGCACTCCAAATCTTTCAGGGAAGTCAGAGGGGACCATGACCTTCCCCTGCCCCCTGACTAGTCCAATGCCCATCACCCTTTGGCAGCAGAACCTGATGCCAAGGGGAGTCCAAGGAGGCTGGCGGAATGCCCAGCCAGAGGACCCGCTTGACTCCCCTCCACATGCCCACAGCTGGCATTTTAGCAGTGACATCAAAAACAGGGCAGAGCAGGGCCGATGAGGCAGGATCGGGTGTTTCATTGGCATCTAGACAGACAAAGGCCTGGTGGGGGTTGCCGCTCTGTGGGCCAGCCCGTGTGCCATCACAGAGGATCTTTCAATTCATCAGGCTGTGAATGAGAGGTCAGCTTCTGTGCTCTCTGCTGATGCCATCGCAGAGAGGGCAGGGTGAGCCTGTAACATCTTCCTGAACAGCGGTTCCCAAGAGGCTGGAGAGTTGGCACCTGGGGAAGGCAGCAGCCTGTCCTGCTCTGGGGCAGACGCATGAGGCACACAGTCACCCAGCTTTGTGCTGGGGAGGGTGGAGACGGTGTGATGGTGAGCCGTGCTTCTGCAGAATCGGGATGATGGTAGCGAAGGGCGGGAGCTGAGTCATAATGGTGGGAGAAGCCAGAGTCTCCTCCGTGAACTTCTGTCCCCACACCACCCACCCACCTCTCCAGGTGATCATGAAGGTGGTGGCTCCCCACATCGCTCCTTCAGGCAGCACGGTGGTCCCATGCCAGGGAGAGCTGGCAGTGTGCTCAGCTATCACGCCTGCTCTCGGCCTCTGTACCCGTCTGTGGAACTGAATGGCCTTTTCTCCTTTGTCTGTGAACACTCTTGGCCTGTGGAGAAGATTTTTTGCCCTGGAGAGGAGACCCAGCAGTGGGCATATTTGAGGAGTGGAAGCAGCCAGTTCTATGAATAAACACTGATTGTGCCCTGGCTCTGGAGGGAGGTGACAGATAAGGACAAGACAACCCTTGAATAAAAGATTCAGTGTCTGGCACAGGTAGGGCCCCAACCAACTGCGAGTGAGAAAGGCCATGGTGAGTGATAAAGCAGCGGTACTTAGTATTCCAGAAAACAGGAGGGAGATGAACTCTGAGGAAAGGTAAGGAGATGGCAGGGGTTTCTCAGGTGGCACTCATGGTAAAGGACCCGCCTGCCAATGCAGGAGACATAAGAGATCAAGGTTCAATCCCCGGGTCAGGAAGATCCCCTGGAAGAGGGCATGGGAACCCATTCCAGTATTCTTGCCTGCAGAATCCCATGAACAGAGGAGCCCCGTGGGTGGGCTACAGTCCATAGGGTCACAAAAGTATTGGATATGAATAAAGCGCTTAACATTCTCGAAAGGAGGTGGCAGAGGGCATAAACATTCTCAGGGCTGGGGGGTGTCTTCCGCCAACACTCCCCTCCCTCTATAACCTTGGGAAGGTGCCAGGCAGAACTTGGAGGGATGGGATGAGTTCGGATTGTGGTCTGGAACCTAGAGCTATTAAATGGAAATTAAAGGAGATTACAGAGATTCAAAAGAGGGAGAGTTTGTGTTTTTAGCTTTTCATTATGGGAGATTTTCAAAACTTGCATGAAAGTGTTAGGAATGGCTGAGTGAATTCCATTTATTTATTACCCAGCTTCAAAGTATTTTAAAGCAAACTTCAGACTCACTTAACTGATAAATTTTCCAGCAGGAATCTCTTATAAAGCGTTTTTTTGTTTTTTTTTTTTACCATGACCACTGCACCATGATGGCACCTGACAAAATCAAGAATAATTACTTATCACCATCTGTATGCACAGCCGGACTTACATGCCCCCCTCTCTTCTCGAAGGTCTCCTGCTATACTCAGTATGTTCAAATCAGGATCCAGACACAGTCCACACATGGCAGTTGGATATAATGTCTCTCAAGTCTCTTGTCTTCAGTACTAGAGGGAGAGCTTTTGAAGCTTTTCTTGGGAATTAAAAGTTGCTCAGAAAACTGAATGTCCCGGAGAGAAGATGAAAAGGAAGAGTGTATGCATGCTGAGACCTGACTCAGAGAAGGTCGGGTCAGGCAAAGAAAAGGGCATTCTACCTCTTTCCATTGGCATGCTCAGTAGCGGGACAACCTGCTGGCACACAGCCTCACTGAAGCTCCCCCTACTCAGCCATAGCGAGGCAGACTCAGGCCTCCTTTCCTGGGTAAACAGAGAGGTAAGGCCAGCAGGGCTCCAGCCAGCAAAACAATCAGCAAAAGGGAGAGGTGGAGATGCCACCTACAGAGGAAGGAGCAAGGCCCAGAGTGACAGTCCTGGGCGAACCAAGAAAGTGGGTGCTCAGCTGTCCTTGGCTTTCAGTGGAGGATGGGGCTGGAGGAGTGACTCAGATGGAGGTTTGAAAAGTTGCAATCTGTTTGCGGTTTCTAGAGGAGGCTGGAAAACCAGGATTCTGGTCTTTATGCCTGGACGGATGGCTGCTGCGTCGTCTCCATGCTCTGTGGATGTTGGTGCTGGCCTAGCTCTCCACAACAGACACTTTTTTAAACTGGAGGATAATTGCTTTACAATGTTGTGTTGACTTCACTGTACAGCAATGTGAATCAGCCATAAGTATACATATATCCCCTCCCTCTATAGCCTCCCTCCCACCCTACCCCTATTCCCACTCCTCTAGGTCATCATAGAGCACCAGGTTGAGCTCCCTGTGTTATACAGTAGCTTCCCATTCACTGTCTGTATTACACATGGTAATAATTACGGTTGGAGGAAGTTGGTCGTATGTGCTTAGTCGTGTCTGACTCTTTGTGACCCCATGGACACAAAGGGGTCCCGCCAGGCATACCAGAGTGGATTGCCATTTCCTACTCCAGGTAATGTGTATATTTCAAATTATATTATCTCAGTTTATTTCACCCTGTTCTTGCCCCCACCATCCATGTCCACAAGACCGTTTTCTACATTTGCGTCTCTGTTACTGCCCTGCAAATAGGTTTATCAGTACCATTTATGCATTAACATAAAATATTTGTTTTTCTCTTTCTGACTTACTTCACTCTGTAAAACAGCTCCCTGAAGGACTTTTTCAGAGACGTTTGTGTCCGCATAAACAAAACCTGACTTTAGCCACAAAGTTCTGTCTTCTTTTCTCCCTTCTCAGAATTTTTCTGTGACACTTAACATACTCCTAGGAGCCTGGTCAAAACTGCCCACATTGGTGTCACTGCAGGACCACAAGGCTGAAGGCTTTGTTTGCAGAAAGGAGGGCCAGGAGCAGGTGGAACAAACTCCATCTCCCCTCACACCCTCAGTTTAATCCAGTGTTGGTGTCACATTCCTTCTGGAACTTACGTCACTGCAGAATTTACATCTCTCTGACTTCAAGACCTAGAAACAGTGTCAGCGTTTGGTGAGCCCCTTAGAAACTGACAAGGCCCATTGATTGGGAAAGGCCAGCCTGACAGGTTTATATACTCTTCCTTGGAATTCATGCTGTTTTGTGTAGAACACAGACAGGGTCCTTGAAGTGACTACATCACCTCCCAGGAGCAGCCTGTGGGAATGGTCCCACGTGATACTGCAGTTGGGCATCTCTGCTTAGTGGCTCATACTGCCAGACCAGTTGGAAGGTGGGATTCTCACTAACGGGATTCTCCTGGCCTGCATGTCAACCTTCCAACTGTGGGGTTTAGCTAACTCTCTCCTGGCAAGGGAGCCAATCAATAAGTAGACAAGAAGAGGTCCCTTTGGTCCCAGAGTCCACTAATCAAACTCTCCAAGTGCAGGAGTGTCCCCTGCCAGGATTAGACTGGAAGGTGAATAGCAGACATTTGTGAAGTGAGAGGTAGAAATGTTCTGTGGGGTGGCAGGAAGCCAGTGACCTTGGGAAGGAGATACTAGTTGCTGGGAGGTACAGAGCAGGGGGATTAACAACTGAATAAGTACAGAATAAAAGGTCAGGTAGTGACAGGTCCCGTGAAGAACTAGGGCAGAGGCACAGTGACTTGCACAGGGCAACCAATGTGCTATTTTATATAGGGTGACCCTGAGGAGGTGACACTGGAGCACGCACCTGAATGAGATTATACAGTAAGGTCCTGAGACCTTGGGTTCCTGGACTAGCAAGCAGACCCGTGCAGTGAAAGCCACAGGGATAGGCAGGAGATGGGGAGAAGATCAGATGAGAGAAAGACCCAGATGGTACAGGCCTTGGGGTTCTTGGTGAGCTTCTTGGGTTCTTTTGAGAGTGCCTGGAAGCTGCTGGAAGGCTTTGATGCCACGAAAAGGCAGGATCAGAACAGACCAGTTGTCCTCTGCCCTCTTTCACGGCTCTCTTGCAGGGAGGACCTTAACCCAGGGCAGGGCTTGCGAAGGGGGAGAGGCAGTTAAGGAAAGAGTTGAGAGAGCGCGACATGAGCTGATGGTGCCCTCAGCGCCCCTATCCTTTTCTCTCTCCTCTCTGCCTCCCTCCTATCCCTCCTCTCTTCCTTCCTGTACTCTTTGGACCAAACCACTGTGTCCCAGTTTGGAAGGGTGAATAGCCTCTGGCTCTCTCGTCTCCCCTCTGTGTCAAGGTGGCATGGACTCTCCCCCATGCTCCCTGACCTCCCCAGGACTCCGTGTCTCACCTCACTGGTCCCGCCAGGCAGAGCTGTGGGGAGTCAGGGTATCGTGACACTCTTCCGTGGTCTCACAGCTGGGTGGACCCAGGTGCCTGGGCCTCTTATGGGCGGAAATGAGTAGGTCCCAGGTCCTGGGGCTTTGTTCTGGTTTATTCTGCTGCAGCTCAGGGAAACAGTTCACCCACACAGTGCTTCCGCACCCACCACCTTAAGCTCTGGATCAGGAGTAGGTGGTGAGGAAACGCTGAAAGAAACATGAAGAAAATCATTCCTGTTATTGGCCACTAGTGGGAGATGACTGTACTGCGGAGCCGACCAAGAGAGGAGCTGTGTATGATAAAGGAGCACACACATGTTTGGGTCAGGTTGGGAGAGACATTGTTTCTTGGAGGTTATCTTGGAAGAGGTCATAATTGAATTGGGCTTTGAAATACACAGAGGCCTTCCTGGAGGAGGGACGTTGGGTGAACGTGGAAAGAGCCTCCTGCCAGAAGATATCAGGTCCAGAGCAGTGTGCCTCAGCCATATGCACGGGCTTCCACAGACATCTGGCGGCATGATGACAGATAAGTAGGCATGGAGGTGTGCTCACAGTGTGGTTAGGAGATGAGACCAGCATCAGGAATCATGAGCAGCCTCACTCACTGAGGTCACTGAGGTGCAAAAGGAGGCACTGCTTTCAGGAGGCTGTCAGAGCAGAGAGAAAAAATAGAGCTGGATGGGACCTTATGGACGAACGTGGGTGGTTCATTTTCTTGAGGTCACAGAGTCCTTTAAGAATCATTCAAAGCTCCTGACTCTTCTCAGAGGAAAAATATGTCTGTATCTATACACTAAGTTTTTAAAAATTGAGATATAATTCACATACTATAAAACTCACTACTTGAAAATATACAATTCAGTGCTTGTTCGTGCATTCACGAGGTTGTACAACCATCATCACTATCTAATTCCAGGACATTTTCATCACCCTAGAAAGAAACTTTATAACCTTTCACAGTCATTCTCCATTTTCCCCTCTCTCCAGCCCAAGCAACCACTAATCTACTTTCTTCCTCTGCGGATTTGCCTATTCTGGATATCTGGGGCATTTTATGTGACTCAGTTCAGTTCGGTCGCTCAGTTGTGTCTGACTCTTTGTGACCCCATGGATTGCAGCACACCAGGCTTGTTTATGTGATTAGAATTATACAATATGTGGCATCCTGTGTTTGGCATCTTTCACTTACTATATTGTTTTCAAGGTTTATTCATGTTGTAGTATGTATTAGTACTTCATTCTTTTCATGAATGGATTTTCCGTTTAGTTCTTCCATTGTATGGATAGAGTGGGCTTCCCTGGTGGCTCAATGGTAGAGAACCTGCCTGCCAATGCAGGAGACACAGGTTTGATCCCTGGGTTGGGAGGATCCCCTGGAGAAGGGAGTGGCTACCCACTCCAGTATTCTTGCCTGGAAAATCCCATAGACAGAGGAGCCTGGTGGGCTATGGTCCATGGGATCACTAAAGAGTCAGACACAGCTCAGTGACTAAAGCAACAACCTGGGCAGGCCGCATTTTTTTTTGTCCACGCATCAGTTGATGCATGTTTAGGTTGCTTCCACTTTTTGTCTGTTATAAATGATGCTGCTGTGAACATCCATGTACAAGTTTATGCACTAAAATCTGCAGGTCGTTTCAGGAGGTTCACAGAACCCCTGAAACTCATCTCTTGAATTCTTGAATTTGGAAAATCTTGTTTATGAAGAGGCAGGAATTCACGAGGGAATGAGCTCCTTACACTGGAGTCCATTAAATATGCCCACTTTTTAATATCAGTTGACTCTAATACTCTTGCCTAAAAAAGCCCATGGACAGAGGAGCCTGGCAGTCTACAGTCCATGGGGACACAAAGAGTCGGACACAACTGAGCGACTTCACTTTCTTTCTTTATCAAAATAAAGCTATTTTTAAAATAAAATAATTTTTATAAAGATGGAATGGAGAAGACAGGAAGGCTATCAGTAATTTATTACTATTTATTGAGCAACTCTAAGCTAAGCACTTCACATCCCACAGTCATTTAATCCTAAATAACCCTGTGATACAATGTTATTCATTATCCCCATATTACAGATGAGAAAATTGAGACTCAGAGAAGCCATGCCAGGTTTCTTGGAGAAGTCAGAGCTTAAGCTGAGCCTTGACTGCCAGGCAGTGAAAGGAACACGTCCCATCTCCTCTCGATCCCCATCAAAGCCCTTATTTCCTTCCGTTTATTTTTAAATGGAGTATTAATGCCCCATCTGCTAGCAAGGCATCCATTTTGCTAAGCCCAGAACTGACCAGTTTACGGTGGGTATTGCCGTAGGATGACCCTTCCCCAGAGGGACCCCCTGCCTCCTGCTCTTTCCCTTTATGGGGGTCAAGTCTCCAGTCCAGCCAGTGTGCTGTGGTAATAATAGCTCAGGGGTGCCCTGGGCATCTCCGGGACAGCTGAGATTCATCTGGAGCCCTTGCCCTCAGTGTGAGGTCCTTCTGTGTGTCCTGTCCAGCAGGCAGGTCCCAGGGTCAGGCTGAGGGTGGCATGTGGTCAGGGGTTTAGCTGCTCTCCGAAGCCCAGTGTCAGCCACCATGCTCTCTGCTTTGTCTCCCAGCCAGTGGACAGCCAGCAAGCCCTGATGCGCAGGGAGTCTGTGGTCAACCTGGAGAACTTCAAGAAGCAGTATGTCCGCAGGCGGTGGAAGGTGGGTCAGGGTTTGGAGGGGGGCGGGGGGGCTGAGGTGGGTTCCTGGTTCCTTCCAGACCCCTCCAGCGTCTCTGCGCACATTCTGACCTGGCGGTTCCCCTCTGCTCCCTCCCTCAGCTCTCCTTCAGCATTGTCTCCTTGTGTAACCACCTCACCCGATCCCTGATGAAGAAGATGCACCCGAGGCGGAACGAGGACCTGGTGGGTAAACACAGTGCTCTCGGAGCATGTAGCCTTGACCTGGGAGGAGCTGTGGGGAGCAGGTGGGGCTCAACTGCTTCCAGCAGGCTCTGCACGGTGTGATCAGCAGAGGCTGTGTTCATGGGCGACCACTGGGGTGGTGCTGGAAGATGGGTGCTCCAAGGGGGGTGGTGCATGAGCCTCTAGAGGCTCTTGAATCCTTTCCTAATGGGCTTTTGGAGGGACTGCTGCTGCCATTCCACAGCCCCAGCTTCCCTGGAGGACCTGTAGCCTGTTAGGGGCTGCGGGAACTCTGGTCAATGAGACTACCACAGGCGGGCAATCCAAAGTCAGTTCCTGATAATCCAGATATCTGCTGATATCTGAATGAGAGTTTTACATTCATTTGCCAATTTTCCCACTTCTGCTTTGCTTTAGATTATCAATAACAATAATAATATAATAATATTTAGATGATATATATAATTAGCTTGTTGCAACTTTATGTATATTTAAAATGGGAGACTCATCATGTCAAGAGCATGGCTTCTGGAGCCAGACTGCCAGGATTCAAATCTGCCACTTACTAGCTGTGTGACCTTCAGGACATGACTTAACCTCTCTGTGCTAAATGAAATCACTTGTAAAAAGGGGTTAGCAATAGTTCTTACCTCACAGGGCAGTCATGAGAATTAAATGATGACATATTCTTAGAGTCTGGCATTTTAAGTGCTCAATACTTATTAGCAGCTATTATTGTTTAAAATCCTCTTGTAGACTCTCAAATGCAGTGCTGGTGCTACCAAGTGCAGTGTTAGTATTGTGGCTGGTCAAGGGTCCCTGACAGACCCTCCTCACAGCTTGCCAAGTGTGGTGACGGCCTCTCGAATGGCACAGGTTGGGAGAGGTAACTCCCTACTCAGGAAGAGGCCGTAAGGCAGCAGCCTGCCTGTCAGCCCTGGGCAGCCTCGGGGCACACAGCACTTAGGCTACATCCCAGGTCTTGGGACTGCCCCTGTGTGCCCCCCACCAGCCCGAGCTCTTCTTGAGCTTGGGGAACTGGAGGACTTATGGGTTAGAGGCCCATAAACTGTGGGCTTTGGCCAAGCTGTGTTCCTTCTCTGGCCACCTTCCTCATCTGCTATAAAAGCGGACTGGAACAGCTTCAGCTGTTTGCAGCAAATTGTGATAAATTCTCTTTTCATTTTATTCTGTTACAAATATTTTCTAATTTTCCTTGTTCGATACAACCATCATTTAAAAGTGGACATTTAGTTTCTAAATACGTCACATTCTTAACCTTAAAAAAGAAGTGGGGAGGGGACTGGGCTTGCTCCTTCTGAGAATCCCTGTTAATCACAAGCAGATTGTCGCCCAGCTTACTTTGTTATTATTTGGCTCTGACTCATGCTAAAAAGTTGCGATTCAGCAGAGTTTGCTTTATTTTTATTGTTATAGCCAGGCTAGGTCCAGGATGTATTTGGCTAAAGTTGATCTCGACTTTGAATTTCGAGCTGGTTCAGGCCAAGGGAAGGAGAGGGGCCCCTGAGTAAACACACGGCTGACAGTGGGCACACCTCTCAGGCTGAGTTGGCCTGATACAATGCTGGCCATTGGGAAAGAGGAACAGAGAGTAATTGAAAAGAATGTAAAATTCTTGCCTAATTTTTGTCTATGTGTGAACATTTAAAATAGTTCTCTTTTTACTCAAACACACAGCACCTGATATCAACCCAATGGCTCATCCTCTAAGTAGAAAAGAAATGGGTCCCAGACATCTATTATACAGCTTTCCCAAACAAAAAACAAAAACAAAAACAAAAAAAAGAGAGAAAAAGAAAGATAGACACATCCTTTTGTTTAGGAAGCATTAAAATTTAAAATCTGAGGACTTCTCTGGTAGTCCAGTGGTTAAGACTCCACACTTCCACTGCAGGGGGTATGGGTTCGACCCCCAGTCAGGGAATTAAGTTCACACAGGCCACAAGTTGTGGACAAAAAATAGGGGGAAAAAATACAGAAAAAAAGCTTTAAAAAAATAAAAATAAATAAAACTGTACATCTGACAACAGATTTTTCTATGATTTGCATAAGTCTTTCTCAATTAATACTTCTTTCAATAGTTGTAATTATTTAAGTAAATGCATGTGGAATGAATGAAAGAGGCATCGTGACTTCCAGGGTGGCTGCCTCTGCTCTGGCTTAGCTATGTAGGAGCTGATAGAATCTGCTTTACTCTTTTTCCAGTTCATAAAAACGGGGCACAGAAGCCATTGGCCTGGAAAGACTACGCGGCAGGACTGGCTAAAGGTATAGCCTAAGCCAGTCAAAGCAGAGGGGGTGAGGTGGCCGTCAGAGCTTGGTGAGGTCCTGCTAGCCCTACTTCATTCTCTCTAGGCTGAGGTCAGGAGACCTACCAGCCCACTAACCAACTAGCCAAGTGGTCTTAATTATGTGGCAGCCACAAAGGACACCAGATATAATTTTCATGATTATCATTTGGCCTCTTCTGGTGCCTGACTTCCGCTAGAGGCTCTGCCTGCTTTCCCTCCTCCTGGAAAGGAGGCCTCCAGGCAGTTGGTCTGGCCCTGCCTCGGGGCCCTCCCCATCCCTATCTCATCCACCCCTGGGCTCTGGACAGAGCAACAGGATTCCCCTCTATGTCCACCTCCCTGGTTTACAGGCTCCTGACTCAGGTGCCTCAGCCCAGGTTGCCCGGCATGACTTCATTTTTGGCATCTTCTGACCTTGCTCTGAGTCTCTCTCTCTTTTTCTTTTTTTCCCAGAGGAATTGTGAGAGTGACACAGAGGAGGACATCGCCAAGAGGAAAGTCCTCCATCCCCGGAGGAGGAGCAGTACCTCCTAACTGACCAGGCTCTAGGTGGCCACCAGGGAAACCCAGGCCCAGCAAGTCTCCTTTCTCTGCAGACTCTTGGACCCTGCTTGTCACCAGCGCCTGAGCATTCTGCAACCCTGAGCACTTTGCAAGAGAGATGGACATGCAGGATTCAGAAGGATTTGCAGGGGATCCAGGAGATCCTGGGAGCTATGGCTATCTCCTATGGAGGAGATTCCAACATTCCCAAAGCCCTTAATTCTCCATAAAATGGGCTTTAACCTGTCTGCCCACCTCAGAACCTGGGATGGGATATGGCCCTAAGAAAATGATGTAGACGACCATCATCACCATCATCATGGGTAAAGGTCAGATTTGGGCAGCTTTCCTTACAGGATGAGGGAGTTCAGAACCAGCCTGGTCAAAAATTATACCAGGAAGACAGATACCTCACCCGTGGGCAGAAGATACAGAGTGAATGTTGGGGTATGAGGGACCAGTCCTGTGACCTCCCAGAACCCACATGGAGTCAGCGTGTCACGCCGGCCAACTTATCAAACCTCCTAAAGCAGCCCATCGCCAGCCCACTGTGTCGTAATTTTTTTCACTTTTATTAAACTTCTTGTTTACCTGATGCTCAGCTTCTTTTTGAGCTATCTGCATCTGATTTTCTTTAGCTCAGGTGCCTATGACTCTGGGGAGTACCCAGGGTTGGGGTGCTGAGTGGATAGCACCTCAGAAGGTCATACTGAACCGCCTGTCCTGGACTGCAGGGTGCCTGCCTTCTACATCTTTCCCCAAAGGTGTGCAGCCCAAGAAAACCAGCCTGGATGCCAGCATAGAATGCCTGTGTTCCCTCTGCCATGGGGACCATCACCTCTGCTGGTACCACAGAATATTTGGAGATAGATATTCAAAGAGGTAGCTAAGGAAAATGAGGTCTTGAGGTGGCCCCAGATCCAATACGACTGGCGTCCTTATAAGAAGAGAGATCAAAGGAAGAATGTATGAAGAGACAGCGGGAAGGCGTCCATCTGCAAGCTGAGGGGAGAGGCCTCAGGAAAACTAACCCTGCCAAGACCTCAGTGTCAGACTTCTGGCCTCTGGAACTGTGATGAAGTCAATTTCTGTTGTTTAAGCCACCCAGACTGTGCTGCTTTGTGAAGGCAGCTCTAGAGAACTAATACACCTGCCCAGTGATGGCCGAGATAGCGGCGGGGGCCTTCTGAGGATATGATTAGAGAAGGTCAAAGAAGGACCTACAGGGAGAAAGGAAAGGAGAAACAGATGGATTACCTGGACCCTTGAGTAAATATGGCTGAGAACCTTAGCCACACAGGAGTTTGGGCCCCGCTTTCTAGGCCAAAAGAATGGTGGTGCTGACCAGAAACCCAAACCGGAAGTAAAAGAGGTCAAGGTGAGGCACCAAGACTGAGAAAGTACATGGGAAGAGGTGGAAAGAAAAGGAGAGAGGTTCCGGAAGGTGAGTGAGGGGAAGTGTGCCAGGAAGCAGAGAGGGAAAGAAAAGAAAGGGAAGGCCTAGGGAAAGGGGAGGCCATCCTTTCCCACTGTCAGCAGCAGATTTCAAGAACGTTGTATGAGAGCATGGACAGAGCAGCCCTCATCCAGTGAATGGATCCGGGGCAAAATGGCCCCATAGGATCAGAAAGTCAGTCCGATTTCAGAAAAGCTTCCAGCCAGAAATGGAGTGACCTGCAAGCTTGTTGAAGAAAGCTCTGCTGTTGCCCTGTAGATCCTAGACACCCCAGTTCTCAGGAGGATCCAGCTCTGTGCCTCCCTCTAGCCTCTGGAGGACAGCCAAGGCCAAGAACCACTGACTGTGTTCAGGGCCCCTTGGTCCTGGCTGTGGCTGGACGCACAAATCATCAGGGAGTGCTCTAGAACAAGGGCTCCCGGGAGCTCCCAAGAAGTAATAATGTGGTAGTGGGGAGGGGACTGCCCACCTGCTAGGAAGAAGAGGAGTGAGTGGCTTTTACAAATCCAGTCTTGAGTTTCCAATCATGACCAAAGGGCAAGCCTTTTGGAACTTGTCTGGCCCAACTACTGCATTGAACCGAAGAGGACACTGAAGCTGAGAGGAAGTGACTTGTTCAGCTTCACACAGCAAATTTGTGAAAGTGCCTGATGAAAGCCCAGACTTCCTGATTCCTAGTACAGTGCTCATTTCTACAACGTGATGAACTGCGGGAGACTTTGCAGGAAATGGACGGACCCTTTGCTTTGCGTCATCTTAAACACGCTCTTGTCTGTTCTTTACTGTTGCTGTCTTGTCGTTCATTTCTTTGAAATAGACAAAATGGTCACACTTGCTTCTTTTCAAAGGGCATTACCCCTGAGTAGGGACAGCTTGGTAGCTAACCTCCCATGGGCTGCAAGTCAGTCAGTGAACTGGTTTTGGACTTGCTCTGTATGCCTGGGACTGTTCTAGATGGGGAGTTAGAACAATTAATAACACGGAGGTGACATCTCCCCTACAGGGGTCGACATTCTGTAAGTCCTGGGAATCCAGGGCTCCATCCTGCCCATAGGCTGCTCCTCCCACCTCTTTCCCATCCCTGTTGCCTGAGTCCTCCCCGACCTGCTCCGCCCACACCAGCTCTCTGGGGTTCAGTAGCACTCACTGGGTTTCCTGAATCCCTCAGGAAGCATAGGAGCAGGCAGTGGGCAGAGGGGGACCTTTGAGAATGTGCACATCCTTTGAGGATGATTTTGATACCCAGGAGTCCGAAGCCAAACACCTGTGCCAATCCCATCCGGGGGTCTGGTCCCTGTGACCTCTGGTCCAGCAGATGGCTGCTGCCCTCCAGGTGTGAGGAGGGGTGGAGCAGCTGGCCCAGGGGAATTGAGTGTGCTGGGTGCATTCTGAAGAAGGCTTCACTGACCAATTGATACTTCAAGAGACCACAGCGTGCCCTGAGGCAGATGGAACATTTCTAGTGACATTTCTGAGAGCTGTGCTCAGTTAAAAGGCAGTCTTCAAAGAGTCTGAAGGTTCCCTGTCCCTGTGTTTGCAAGATGCTGCATTAATATTTCACAAATGCACCTATAAATATTTCAGTGCTCTGCATTTTAATGTCAATCTCACTGGTTTTCCTGACTCCGGATCTTAGATTTCATTTGCCTTTTCCACTAGCCTTTTCATTTGCTGATAACCTTATTTTGGAAGGAGATGAAGGCCATATCAGAAGAAATGAGCCACAGAATCTCTGTGGAAGGAAAGTAGGTAGGTACATACAAAAAGACCTAAACTGAGGACTGGGATAGTGTAGGGAATTTCATCTGGCACGGGCTTATAGAACTTTTCATCTCGTGCCCCAGTTGATGTCATCCCAACATTGTTCGGTTCACTGTTGCTGCACCCCAAAGAAAAATTGTCCCTTGGTGGTCTGCTAAGAGGGTCCCATTCTAAGGAGACCTTAATAGGCTTTGGTATTGGAACAGTTGAAGAACTATAAACAATGGTTAATTCACATTTCAAAAGTCAGAAACACAGTTGGTGACCTCTCATCAATAGTTTCTGTTTTCAACCTTTTTCCTACTAGTTTCCTCTTTCTCTTCCCCTCCATCCATTAGCAAGTCATAAATATATAGCTGAAGTATATGTTTTAGTAATGTCTTTACTTTTTGAATAAAGTTTGTGTTCCCAGTTCTTAATCTAAAAAAAAAAAACAAAACAGTTGGTTATATTATCTGGGGAGAAATAATTTTTTAAGCTTTTCCTCCCACACTGATCTACAGATCAGTGATCCTCTACCACTGTGCTAGAAACAAAAAAAAAAGAAAGAAAAAAAAGCTCACAATAATTTTTTAAAAAACCTGTTCTGCAGTAGGAGCACTTATATACAACATTTTAACATTTTATTTAATCTTTGTAACCTTGTAAGATAAAGGAGAGCTCCATTTCTATAGATGAGGAAGCTGAGACTCAATGGAGTTAAGAAATTTGCATGCGATGGAACAGCTACAGCACTTGGAATCTGGATTCCAGCCCAGTTTCGCCTACCTCCAATTCTACATCCTTCTCTACTTTTCCTGGGGAGGCAGTGTTGAGTGAACAAAACATCCCAGAGAACCAGAGACAGCATGATACTGTTTTTATAAAGCTCAAAATCTGTACTATACTTTGTTTGGGAGTGCATGCCAATGTGATAGAACAGTATTTTAAAGGCAAGGCAATAATTACACACAAAATTCAAGATGAAGCCTACCTCTGACAGCCGAGATGGGAAAGAGGTCAGCAGTGGTGCTAAGCTGTCGGCAGAGAAGTTCTGGAGAAATTCATGATGGGCTCACAGGACTTCATTTTATTACTTTGCCTTATCAATTACACAGGAATTATCTACATTTTCCCATCAAATGTTATATTAAAATCATAAAGGGAGAGGGATTTTCCTGGTGGTCCAGTGGTAAAGACCCTGTCCCTCCATCGCAAGGGATGTGGGTTTGATCCCTGGTTGGGGAACCAAGATCCCACATGCCTCATAGTATGGCCAAAAAATTCTTAAAAATTAAATAAAATTGTTGGTACTTTAATAATAATAAAGGGAGAAAGTAAGGTGAAAAAAATCAGCCCAAATGGTCATGAAGCTGAACCTCCAATATTTTGGCCACCTGATGCTAACAGCCAACTCATGGAAAAGACTCTGATGCTGGGATAGACTGAAAAAGGAAAAAAGGAAAAGTGGGTAACAGAGGATGAAATGGTTGGATGGTATCACCAACTCAATGGACATGAACTTGGGCAAACTCTGGGAGATAGGAACGGGGATGCATGGCATGCTACAGTCCACGGGTTCACAAAGAGTTGGACACGATTTAATAACTGAACAGCTATCATGAGATGCCATAGTGGGCAGGACATGGAGGCTGCATGGCAGTGATCCCTGAATGTGCCTTTGCCCTCAAGACTTGATGCCGGGCATTGCTCTGTGTCCTTTTACTTTGATCCAAGGTCATTGTGCCACCCCATGTGAATGCTTTGACTGAATTATTATATTTCCATTTTAAAGAGAAGAAGCAGAATATCCCTCCTGCGTCCCAGGTCACCTCCCCAGCCAATCCCTTCCCTTGGAATATGCCTAAAGATTGTGGTCTGAGGACATCTTCTGAGCCCAGCTACATTGTTGGCCAACTCACGCTCTGGTGCCTTCCTGTCTCTCTGGGCTTAATCCCAGAGGCTGGACAGGGTTTGAAAAGCCATCTGGGCCATTCCCCTGCTCATTTTGAATTGAGAAGAGGCAATCCAGTTCTGTGTCTTCCCTCAATTTCCTGTCTTAACTCTTAACCAAAAGTGTTAGTCACTCAGTCATGTCCAACTCTTTGTAACCCCATGGACAGTAGCTCGCCAGGCTTCTCTGTCCATGGAATTCCTCAGGCAAGAATACTGGAGTGAGTAGCCATTGCCTTCCACAAGAGATCTTCCTGACCCAGGGATTGAACCCAGGTCTCCTGCATTACAGGCAGATTCTTTACCCTCTGAGCCACCAGGGAAGCCCCTCTTAACCGAAAGGCCTGGGTTAATTCCCTGACACTTTTCAGCTTTTGGATCTTGACCTTGTCCTTCACCATTTCTGGGCCTCAGTTTTCTCATCTGTGCACTGGTGATAATTATATCAGTGTTATTTGTCATGAGTGCCTCATTGAGACCCATTTTGTAAGGGAGGTTTGACAATTTTGAAGAACTTGGTAAACATAGGGACTTGTTATTTACATAACTTAGTTGCATTCTGAGACCATAGGCGTAAGGAGCAGCTCTGAGAAACATAAGAGCAGAACACCCATGGCAACAGTGGAACTCAACACTGGTGCCCTGGACACCAGGTTGTGGGTCCTGGGGTCCTAGCTCACCTCCCACTCATCTCTTCTGCCCCAACGCCCCTGTGTGATGCCTGATCCTGCACAGACACTCAGCAGTGGTTTATTAAACAGAGGAGGAAGCAGGAAGGGCTCCCGCGTGTGGGCCCAAGGCTCTCAGCTGGCCACCTTCTGCCCACCCCGCTGGAGGGTGCCTGCCAGGGGGGCCGGAGGCAGGAACAGAACCCTGCTGGAGGCAGCGTGCTGAGAGCCAGGCCTTTTCAGTCAAGTCTTGTGTAGCTCACCTCAAAGGGCGTAACGGCTCTTTGAAGAAGTAAACGCTGGACTCAAACTATTCGGTCCCCACTTTGTTCCTTGTTTTGTTGTTTTTGATGTTGTTTTAATTTGCTAGGGTGGCCATTACAAGATAGGTAGCCTGGGTGGCTTAAACAACAGAAATTTATTTTCTCACAGCTTGAGAGGCTGGAAGTCCAATATCAAGGTGTCAGCAGGGTTGGTTTCCTCTGGGGGCTCTGTCCTCAGCCCGCAGACAGCTGCCCTTTCTCTTCACATGGTTGTTCCTCTGGGCACAAGCATCCCTAGGCTCTGTGTGTTGGTATTTCCCCTTCTTGTAAGGCCACCAGTCGTACTGGGCTAGGGCCCACCCTCCTGGGTCAGTAACTTGATCACCTCTTTGAAGGCATGCGTGCGTGCTCAGCCACTTCAGTTGTGTCTGACTCTTTGCAACCCCATGGGCTGTAGCCTGCCAGGCTCCTCTGTCCATGGAATTCTCCAGGCAAGAATACTGGGGTGGGTTGCCATTTCCTTCTCCAGGGGATCTTCCCAACCTGCATGGCAAGTCTCTTGCATTGGCAGACAGGTTCTTTGCCACTAGCGCCACCTGAAGGCCCTACAGCCAAACACAGTCCCATTCTGAGGTCCTGGGGGTTAGGACATACGAGTTTGTAGGGGAGGTGGAAGACACAATTCAGCCTATAACAAGTATATTCTTTAAGAATTATTTGAGTTTTTTATGTCTGCCTCCTCCTGTGGGCTGTAAGCTCCATGAGAGCAGTATGGTCTGTCTGCTGTTCTGTGTATAGTGCCTGTGGGTGTTCCTAAGTATTTATGGACTGAATTAATAAATGGCTTGTTTTTCTTTGGTTGATGCAAGATGGCAAGGAAAGCTGCAGGACCTCACATTGGCAAGAAGCCAAAACAGAGCCCTGAGAACCAGGCACCCAGCAGCCACCCTCTCCCCACCTTCTGTCCCACAGAGCCTACTGGTTTAATACAAACTGGTGCCGAATAGGCCTACTACAGGTCAGATGTTTGTCTGGCCGTAAGGATGAGTAAGCTTCTGCTAAGATGAGGGGAAAGAAAGTAGTGGTTAGCATTCTGTGTGTCCATCCTTATGTCTTCCCCTGATGATGGGAAAGATTGAAGGCAGAAGGAGAAGAGGGCAGCAGAGGATGAGATGGTTAGATAGCATCACTGACTCAATGAACATGAATTTGAGCAGACTCTGGGAGATAGTGGAGGACAGAGGAGTTGGCATGCTGCAGTCCATGGGGTCACAGGGAGTCAGACACAACTTAGCGACTGAACAACAGCAACAACAATGCCTTCCCATGGGTGAACTTTGGTAAGTCACCAAATGAAGGAATAAAACTTCTCTGGGTGTTGAATTAGTCGTGTGATGAAATAAGAGTTTACCACTTTTCCCCACCTCTAGACATCATAACCCTGACTCCAGGTCAGAGACCCAGAGGGCCCTGCTGGAGAGCCAGCGGCCACCTGTTGGGATTGGAGGAGGTGTTCAAGGTCAAGCATAGACAACATATCGATCTCTGGCTGAGTGTTTTGGAAGAATGAGTGTGTGTGTGTGTTGTGGGTGTTTCAAGGTACCTGCATGTGTACATCTGTCTCTGGGATATTTGGAGGTATGTGTGTGCATCACTGGGTGTATCTGAGTTTTCCCTTTGTTTCTGTGTGTGTGTGTGTGTGTGTGTGTGTGTGTGTATCTGACTGGGTGTCTGGGTGTGCATCTGTCTCTGTGTGCGTGGATCTGGGTGTCTGGGGTGTTGTCAGAAAGGACTCATGGTGAAGTGCCTCTGCCCCAGGCTTTGCAGCATCTGTCCTAATGCTGTCAGACCTCCAAGGCTGGTCTATTTGCCATTCCAGGGGACAGAGTTGAGGACAGCCACGTCTGCTGAGTCATAAGGATGTGGGCTCTGTGTGTCCACAGTTGGACGGATCTCCTTTCACACACACGGAGGGGAAATTTCAGATGGGTTGGCTGACCCTGCATGCTCTCAGAAGGTCCTGACCTCAGCCAGCCCCAGGAAGGAGTGGAAATGAGAAAGCTGAGAAGACCTAGAGGTTGGCAGGAGGCGAGCTGAGACTTGGGTGCTCCCCAACTGGGTACCCTAGGTCACGGCTTTCTCAGGCTCTTCCAATAACCAACCTGCCAGCTTTGCAACTGATTGATGACCACTTCCTGTTGGAGGAGGAAGCCAGGGCAGATGGTCCTCACCAATACAAACTCCAGACCTCACCAAACTCCTAGTGCTAACCCTGGAAGGTCCCCCCAGGCCACGAGTCTGGACTCTGGGAAATCCTTCTCTTCCCTCCCCATCCACCCAACCAACAAATAAACAAAGAACACCACAATAGTATGCCTAGCCACAATGCAGTCAAGGGAGTCTTTCAAGCTTGTCTGATATAAACAGTAAAATTTCCCCAGGGTTGGCAGGGACGGGAAGCCTCCGTCACTGACTCCCTGATTGGAAATGATTTCATAGGTTCTTTTCCAAGAGAAGATGAAGAAGGGCAAAAAGGCCTTTGTAGGGTGTACCTGGCAGGGCATGGGAAGTAAACACACCTTCTGAGAATTGACACAGGCCTGACGTGGAGCTGGGCACTGTTTCCCTGGAGCCCAGACTGGGGGTGAACCTGTAGATATCCAGCTGATCCAGAGATAGGGTGCCTCCTGTCCATAAGGCTGCAGCCACAGGTGGGTGAGGTGAGGCAAGGGGGTACGGGTGCATCAGGGAAGGGCTGGTTCTTCTGTATGTGCGTACGTGCTAAGTCCCTCCCCCCGTGACTGTAGCCCACCAGGCTCTGCTGTCCATGGGATTCTCCAGGCAAGTATACTGGAGCAGATCGCCATCTCCTACTCCTGGATCTTCCTAACCCAGGGATCGAACCCAAGTCTCCTGCACTGCAGGCAGATTCTTTACCACCAAGCCACCAGGGAAGCCCTGGTCCTTCTGAGGAGGTGGTATTCAAAGGCAGGAGAGGGACCAGCTCGAAGCAGGGCCCTCACAACTGGTCACTTCTTGTATTTAGACTGTGAAGGCCACTGACAACCATCATGTCTCTTTACCATCTCTCACTTCTGGCAAGGTCCAGCGGACCCGTGAGACTTTGTGGGTCTGGACTTCAGGGCAGTGAGTTTAGTGGGGATCTGCTTCTCCTGTGGGGAGAGGGGCCTGAGAAGGAGGTTGAATGTCAGTACTGCCTAATCAGGGACTTCAGTGACTGTAAATGCCCATCCAACCCCACTGAAGATGACCACAAGCCAAGGAGTTCACGATCTCCAGGCAGGATCCTCAAGAACTGGTGTCAAACTATTCACGTTGTTATAAGATTTTCTCAGGGTGAGTTCAGATCTGCCTATCTGAAGTTCCAAGTGGTGTCCTGGTTCTATCTTCTGGGGTCCCATCCATTTAACAAATGTGTAGATAAAGATGAAAAAGGCAGTCTGTGTCCTCAAGGTATCCACAGACCAGTGACAAGAACAGCTGTTACACGGGGCAGAATGAAATAGGGGCTAAGCTGCAATCTGAGGGATGAGTTCCTTGTCCTGACTCATGGGAGCCTAGGAGGCATCCAGAGGAGGTGACACTGGAAACAGGCTTAAAGGACAAGGGGGCTGGTGCATGTGGAGGGGCTGTGGAGTCCAGGCCAGGAGAAGCTTGAGAGAAGACACAGAAGCAGGAGACAGCAGAGCATCTCCTGAGGATATGGGGTAGCCTGGCAGGGTAGCAGTCTCGTATGGCGGGAAGATGTGGGGGAGGTGAGGACTGAATCACAGAGGGGTTTGAATCCAGGCCTGGGTCTTTATTCAATGGGCCACGGAGAGGCTCAGAGGTTTTGTGAGACTTTATCAGAACCGAGGTTTACATCAGTGATTTTCAAAGGGTGTTCCCTGGCCAGCAGCATCGGCATTGTCTTGTTGCTGCTACTAAGTCACTTCAGTCGTGTCCGACTCTGTGCGACCCCATAGACGGCAGCCCACCAAGCTTCCCCGTCCCTGGGATTCTCCAGGCAAGAACACTGGAGTGGGTTGCCATTTCCTTCTCCAATGCATGAAAGTGAAAAGTGAAAGTGAAGTCGCTCAGTCGTGTCTGACTCTTCGCGACCCCATGGACTGCAGCCTACCAGGCTCCTCCGTCCATGGGATTTTCTAGGCAAAAGTACTGGAGTGGGGTGCCATTGCCTTCTCCGATCTCTTGTTAGAAATGCAGATTACCAAGCCCCACCCAGACCTGCTGAATCAGAAACTCTGAGGGTGGGGCCGCACTGACTGCTTACCCAGGGCCTCCAGGTGATCCTGATGCACTGGCTTAGGAAAACAACCCTGAGAGCCAGGTGAGGTGGGCGGAGTCTGGAGGAGGGAGAGCGTTGAAGGGCTTTTCGAACCACCTTGAGTGGGGCCCAGGAGGCCACCTGGCCTGGGAAGGAGGCAGGAAGGGGCAGGCAGATTTGGTTTCCAGTGCCAGGACCTCTAGCTTTTCATGAACCTGAGCCAGGGACTTCCCTTTCCTGGGCTTCAGTTTCTGCATCTTCAGAGAGGAGTTTCAGCTGGAGTAAGGTAGGAGACGATCAACAACCACGGGATTCAGGGCTTTCAGTGCTAAAACCAGGGGCATCTAGGGCAAACGGGGATGGTTTATCCACCACTTCCCCCCGCCGACCAAACAGTGCCCAGAAGGAAGCACTGCTCAGGATGCTTCCAGACTGAATGCTGAGAGTGGGGTTGCTGAGGGGCCCAAAGCCCATTCTTGAGCACTTTGGTGGTAGCTGAAGCTGCCAATTCCTCTTGCTACCATTTGGTGCCCATGTACCAGGAGCCTGTCTCCCACGCCTCTGCCCTGTCTGGCTCCAGAGGCCAGCAGAAAGGGAGACAGGGCCCTGGTCCGGCAAGGGCACAAGGCTGGCTCCCCTAGGTCATGTTGCTGGCCAGGTGCCTCGGTCACAGGAAATACAATATGGCTGAGGCCTCCAGGCCACTGCTGATGCTGCTGGAGGCTGAAAATACCCAGCGCCCTGGCCTGGGCGCCTGGCTGACTCTTCTGGGTCAGGAGTCGGGGGAGTGGCTGTGGTGTCTGTTACTTCACTAGTCTGATCTCAACTCGGTTCTCACCACTTTGGCCAGGGGCCTCTGAGGGTGGGGGTGAGGAATTGCAGCCCTCTTTTCTTACAGTTGGATTTCCTTTTAATCAAAGTATAGTAGATTTATGATGCATTAATTTCTGCTGTACAGTAAAGTGATTCACATCCATGTACATGTATATACACATTCCTTTTTGTATTCTTTTCTATTATGGCTTATCACAGATGGTGAATATAGTTTCCTGTGCTCTAGAGTAGGGCCTTGTTGTTTGCCCATTCTCTGTATAATAGTTCCACTTGCTGGTCCCGAGCTCCCAGTCTATCCCTCCCCCACTCCCATCCCCCTCCCCCTTGGCAACCGCGTCATTCTCTATGTCCGTGTTCGGTTTCTGTTACCTAGACAGGTTCATGATGTCGTATTTTAGATTCCGTATGTGAGTGAAATCATATGGTATTTGTCTTTCTCTTTTGGACTTATTTCACTTAGTATGATAATCTCTAGTTGCATCCACGTTGCTGCAAAATGGCATCACTTCGTTCTTTTTTATGGCTGAGTTGTATCCCGTTGTGTATACATTCCACATCTTTTTTTAATCCATTCATCTGTTGATGGGCATCTAGGTTGCTCCCATGTCTTGGATATTGTAAACAGTGCTGCTATGAACATTGGGGTGCATGTATCTTTTTGAATTAGTTTTTTTTGGATAGATGCCCAGGAGTGGATAATATGGCAGCTCTATTTTTAGCTTTTTGAGGAACCTCTCACTGTTTTTCATGGTCACTGTACCAACTTATATTTCTACCAATAGTGTAAGAGGGCTTCCTTTTCTCCATACCCTCTCCAGCATTTGTATTTGTAGACTTATTAATGATGGCCGTTCTGACTGTTGTGAGGTGGTACCTCATTATAGTTTTGATTTGCATTTCTCTAATAATTAGCGATGTTAGGCGTCTTTCATGTGCCTGTTGGTCATCTGTATGTCTTCTTTGGAGAAATATGTATTTAGGTCTTCTGCCCATTTTTCAGTTGGGTTGTTTGTTTTTGGTTGTTGAGTTGTATGAGCTGTTTGTATATCTTGGAAATTAAGCCCTTGTCAGTTGCATCATTAGCAAATATTTTCTCCCACTCTGTAGGTTGTCTTTTCATTTCAGGTTGATGGTTTCTTTTGCTGACGAAAGCTTATAAGTTTGATTCAGCCCCATTTGTTTATTTTTGCTTTTATTTCTATTGCCTTGGGAGACTGCCCTAAGAAAACATTGGTATTATTTATGTCAGAGTGCTTTGCCTATGTTCTCTTCTAGGAGTTTTATGGTGTCACATCTTGCATTTAAGTCTTCAAGCCATTTTGAGTTTATTTTTGTGCGTGGTGTGAGGGTGTGTTTTAACTTCACTATGTGTAGCTGTCCAATTTTCCCAGTACAGCTTGCCGATGAGACTTTTACCCATTACATATTCTTGCCTCATTTGTCGAAGCTTAACTGACAGTAGGTGTGTGGGTCCATTTCTGGACTCTGTTCTGCTCCAATGATCCATATGTCTGTCTTTTGTGCCAATGCCATGCTGTTTTGATGGCTGTAGCTTTGTAATCCAGGAGAGTTATGCCCCCTGCTTTGTTCTTTTCCCTCTGAATTGCTTTTCTGAGGCAACTCTGAGTCTTTTTTATGGTTCCATATAAATTTTAGGATTTGTTCTAGTTCTGTGAAAAATGTTATGGGTAATTTGATAGGGATCGCATTAAATCCCTACAGCTGAGTTTTTAAAAACAGGGACCTGAGGTGGAAACATCAGATAGAAAGGTTACCCATGGCTCAGAAAAGTGGGTCAGCTTTTCCTGAAGATCTCAAGGAACCTCTCCATGTGTCTTGCTGGTCCTCGTGTTCATCCATGGACCAGTAATGCAGACTGGGAGTGATTAGGGCATTTGTTTTGACCTGAGACTCAGGGCCTCAGAGCTTGGGGCAGAGATAGATTCTGCAAAACTGGTAGCGGGGAACTGAGGCCATTGCCAAGAGAAGACGAACAGATGTTGGGAGGGACCCAATGTCTCCCTCAAGCTCTCACCCTTTCCTGCTGGACGGTGCTCTTCACCTAGTTCCACTGCTAGGATGCCCTCCACACGTTCAGGGTAGCCTCTTGGGCAAACTCTGGAGTTCGAATGGGTCTCACACTCCCAGTATGCACCCACACCTGCCCAGGAGCCAGGCCTGATGCAGCCTCCAAATTCTGCAGTCCCTTCTCATATCTACCCCTCTTCCCTGAAAAGAACTTCAAACCTGGGCAGGTTTGCTAGTCTCAGGGGTGAAAATACGGGATTGGGAGTCAGGCCAGGCCTCCAGGTTTGAGTCTCAGCTCATCCCAGCTTGGTTGAGTGACTTTCAGCAAGAAATTGAACCTCAGTTTTGCCTTTTATAAAATGGGAATAACGCTATATTCCTTGAAGCGCTGCTATAAGGATGAAATTGAGTGAACAAATGTGTGAAAGCTAATAGGGTAGGAACTTCCCTGGTGGTCCAGTGGCTAAGACTGTGCTGTCAGTGCAGGGAGCCCAGGTTTGATCCCTGATCAGGGAGCTAGACCCCACATGTCACAACTAAGAGTTCGCATGCTGAACTAAAAGGTTCTGAGTGCACAACTAAGACCCTTATTTACTTATTTATTAAGTAAATAAATATTTTGAAAAATATACAAAAGAGCCACCTGCTTACAAAAAGAAGAGCTAATGGGGTAGGTGCCCAGTATATCGCGCTCAAAAAGTGGTTGCTGCTACAATAGTCATGCCTTTTCTTGATGTCATACAGTAAAAGAATAAGAACAAATACATAAATGAGGAAACTGGAGCAAAAGAGAAAGGTGGAGACTCTTTGGAGTGTATCTGCCCGTGGCACCCACTCTGGTTAAATCTGAGGTTGGCAGGTGCCTTAAAGTGAATGAGAGACCATGCCTCCCAGGCCTCTCAGCACTGTGGCGGGTACACTCCACAAGCTGGGGTTAGTTAGGAAACCTCACTGCCCAGCCACAGGGTACAATCTGATTTCCACTCAACCAGAACCCCACACCATCACATGACCATCAGCAAGCACAAAGCCAGCCCAGCCTCTTCCTACCTGTCTGTGCTGGGGACAGTTTGAGTTAGAGAAGTAATGATAATAGTGGTCCCATTTGTCATGTGCCTGCAATGTGCCAGATGACTTGCATATATTATCTTCAATCTTCACGACAATCCTGAAAAAGAGCTATTGGTTCCATTTTACAGATGAGGAAAACCGAGGCTCAGAGAGGCAAATGACTTTTCTAAGACTGCATAGCTAAGCATAGACTAACAGGAGAGTTTAGGTTCCAATCCAGTTTTAGCTGGCTCTGAAGTCCTAGTGCTTTGGACCCCAGAGTGAGGAGAGGAAGGCTCAAGCTCCAGGTCATTAATTCCCGTGGGATGGGCCAAGTTCCTCTGCTTGCTGGTCCTCAGTTTCCTCACCTGTGAGTCATGTGACACTAAAGATCAGGATTTTATTCTCCTGGCATCTGACTTCTTGGAGGCCCATTACTGCCATGGGTACAGAGCACAGCCAAGGCAGAACAGTGACACAGGTGACCTCAGTATGTCCCTGTTTCTCTTGTGAGGCTCTCCCTCCAGCCAAGGTGGTATCTTTCAACTGCCAGGCAGCTTTGAACCCAGGTGTCACCCATTCAGGCTGCTTTACCCTGTTCTCTGGACATTGCTGCTCACAGCCTCAAATAGGACATTTTCAGCCTGGTGTCTTCTCTTTGCTGGGTTCTGCCATCTTTGAGAAGACAGAGCAGAGAAGCTGAGATGCATGTCTGAATTAGAGGGTGAAAGGTTAATGGGCTCTTTAGTTGCATTTAATCAGAAGCTTCTGGAAACAGTGTCATAACCCTAAAGAGCAAGTGGTCAATTTAGTAACTTCATCAGTGCCTCTCTGAGTTCCCTTAAGGCCCTGCACATTCTCTGTGATTTGGCTGTATTTAGCTCTCCTCCAGACCTATGCATTCCCTGAGGGCAGGGGCTGGGCTTTGCTCCCTGTCTAGAAGAAGTGCTCGATGGAGCACCAAGGCCACCATACCCCAGGGGGTGACTGGACCTGGATCTGACCCTGCCTGTGGAAGCATTAGCCACTTTCTAAGCTCCCTCACTGCCTCAGCCAAGCCTGGAATTTACTCCTTAGTAGATGGAGAAGGAAATGGCAACCCACTCCAGTGTTCTTGCCTGGAGAATCCCAGGGACGGGGGAGCCTGGTGGGCTGCTGTTTATGGGGTCGCACAGAGTCTAACACAACTGAAGCAACTTAGCAGCAGCAGCAGCTAAAGAAGAGGTGGCTCAGGGGTAAAGTATCGACCCTCCAATGCAGGAGACTTAGGTTCAGTCCTTGGGCCAGAAAGATCTCCTGTCAAAGGAAATGGCAACCCACTCCAGTATTCTTGCCTGGAGAATTCCATGAGTGAAAGGCCTGGAGGCTACAGTCCATGAGCTCACAAAACAGTTGGAAACAACTTAGTGATTGAAGAACAACAGTGAAAGAAGCAAGAAGGTCAAAGGAGAGAGGGAGAGTGTTTAGAAATACTAGAAGCATACAGATTTCTCAGTCATTCCAGCAGATCCCTCCCAGTTCTGTGGCCACAGAAAACTCCTAGGAGCCAGGCTACTCTCTTTTGGGCAGGAGAGTAAATTTATCAAAAAGTAAGTGAAGGGAAGATAACATTTATTAGTATCAAGTTCTTGCTAGTGCAGGCATTGTTCTAAGTGTGCATGCAGATGCTATCTGACTTGGACCAGTGCCCATTTGATAGATGAGAAAACTGAGGACCTGAGGGGTTAATCCATATGAGATAACAAAGCTAGTGGGATTCCCTGGCAGTCCAGTGGTTTAGACTCCTCACTTCCACTGTAGGATAGAAGGTTCCATAGCTGGTTGGGGAACTAAGATCCTGCATGCCGCACAGTGCAACCAAAACAGAGAGAGAGATAGCAAGGCTAGTAGGTGGTGGAGCCAGGGTTTGAACCCAGGTCTGTCTAACTTTTATGTCCACGTGCTCTGTGCTCTTGCAGGCTGCCTCTGGTGGCTCCTCTGGGACGCAGAGGCCATGGAACTCTGAACGCTGTGCCTTATTCCAAACCAGAACCCAGACAACTAGTCTTGGAGGCTGACTATATACCCACTGGAGTCGCCCTTACCCAGCCTGTGGGCACAGAGTGCTGTTACTCCGTATCCTCATCCGCATCTGCTGAGCATCCCCAGAGATTTTTTTCCAAAGGATGCTTGGAATCGTGTCTGACTAAGGCCACCAGGTGGCGCAGTGTGGGCCGCAGGCCCCTGATTCTTGGCTCTAAGGCTCAGTTCTTGGTGATCTTCTGTGATAGACCAGGATTCCCCTAAGAGGTTCCTGGGAACCTCTGAAAATACAGGTCCAATCCCTGAGAGTCTGGTTTGATCCTCTTGATTGAGTTCCTGGAATCTTCCATTACTTGAAAGTTGTTTTTTTGTTTTCTGAATAGGTAAATTTGAATTCTCATGGTTCAAACATTTTAAAGTATGGAAGGATATATAGAGAAAAATCCTCTACTCTCCAGCAAGTATTCACTATTATTAGTAACTTGTGAATCTATTTAGAGATTATACATGTGTATATAATGTTATGTATGTAACATCTCTATATAAGATCATATGTAAGAGCACACATATATAAGATATATATTCTTATGATACATAAGATATATCATATGACATGATATGATATATCATATGACATACGATATATCATATGACATACGATATATCATATGATATGATATGTATATATATCATATGATGTATATTCTTTTTCCCTTTTTACACAATGGTTGCATTATCTTTTTACTAAATGATTTTTATTTTGTTGTATACAATTTCAAAATTTTATGTCTAATGGCCCAGTAGGTAAAGAATCTACCTGAAATGCAGGAGACACAGGTTCAGTCTCTGGCTCAGAAAGAGGAAATGGCAACCCACTCCAATATTCTTGCCTGAAAAATCCCATGGACAGAGGAGCCTGGTGGGCTACAGTTCAAAGGGTTGCAAAGAGTCAGATATGACTGAGCTTCTAAGCATATACACACATCTAATCATAAATTTTACAAGAAAAAAAGGTATTTGCAGTCTTCTATTAAGTAAGACTATTGACATTTAAAGCAATAAAATGACTGATCTAAGCCATATTTTATTTGCTAATATAGAGATAAGATATGCCATGTATACATGCAACAAAAGAAGCAGAATGAATAGATTTTAATTAAAGTAACAAAGTAAATTGTATGTTCCTTTATGTTCCTAAAATTATATGATTTACTTGTCTAGCAAATGCTAGATAAGTAAATCACAAGTAAAAATATTAACAAGAAATAGCTGTTGATTTAATAGGAATATGAATATCTCAGCCACAATCCTTACTGTAAAACTTCATTTGATTTTTGATAGCCAATCTCAAATTGTCATTTCACGACTATCTCATACTCTAGTTCACCAGGTATGTGAATGTCACTCATTTTGTCTTTTATCAGTGTTAATGATGAACACTTTCATGGCATCCTTAATTTGTACAAGTTTGTCAAAAAAAACTTCTTTCCGGGTATTATGCTACTTGTCTTTCAAGTAATCTTGCTCATTTGACTTAACAGAAGCTAAAATAACATGATGCTTCTGATGGCTGTGTTGGGTTCTTTCCAAATGTTGCTCAGCCTCTTGGCTTTGGGGAGGTGTGGCTCTTGTAATCTCTGCTTTGGAAGTTGGGTTCTTAACCTCCCAATGTATGATGATGCCAAACCACTGGCTGTACACTTCCAAGTACTCTTGGGATGGGGTGGCATGTGCCTAGTTTCCCAGCCACAGTAAACTTCTTCTGCAACATGGAAGTCTGGTTGCCTTTAGAGGTGAAAGTATTGCTTATAATATATACTATTTGGCACCTTGCTTTTTTTCACATAATAATATAGAGAATTTTTTCCCATATCAGTTCATAAAAAGCTTCCTTATTCTTCATTATAGTTGTATCAGTTCAGTCACTCAGTCGTGTCCAACTCTTTGTGACCCCATGGACTGCAGCACACCAGACCTCCCTGTCCATCACCAACTCCTGGAGTTTACCCAAACCCATGTCCATTGAGTCGGTGATGCCATCCAACTATCTCATCCTCTGTCATCCCCTTCTCCTCCCGCCTTCAATCTTTCCCAGCTTCAGTGTCTTTTCAAATGAGTCAGTTCTTCAGCAGGTGGCCAAAGTATTGGGCTTTCAGCTTCAAAATCAGTCCTTCCAATGAACACTCAGGACTGGTTTCCTTTAGAATGGACTGGTTGGATCTCCTTGCAGTCCAAGGGACTCTTAAGAGTCTTCTCCAATACCACAGTTTGAAAGCGTCAATTCTTTGGCGCTCAGCTTTCTTTATAGTCCAACTCTCACATCCATACATGACTACTGGAAAAACCATAGCCTTGACTAGATGGACCTTTGTTGACAAAGTGATGTCTCTGCTTTTTAATAACTGTCTAGGTTGGTCATAACTTTCCTTCCAAGGAATAAGCGTCTTTTAATTACATGGCTGCGGTCACCATCTGTAGTGATTTTGGAGCCCCCCAAAATAAAGTCAGCCACAGTTTCCACTGTTTCCCCATCTATTTCCCATGAAGTGATGGGACCAGAGCCCATGATCTTCGTTTTCTGAATGTTGAGCTTTAAGCCAACTTTTTCACTCTCCTCTTTCACTTTCATCCAGAGGCTCTTTAGTTCTTCACTTTCTGCCATAAGGGTGGTGTCATCTGCATATCTGAGGTTATTGATATTTCTCCCGGCAATCTTGATTCCAGCTTGTGCTTCCTCCAGCCCTGCATTTCTCATGATGTACTCTGCATATAAGTTAAATAAGCAGGGTGACAGTATACAGCCTTGACTTACTCCTTTTCCTATTTGGAACCAGTCTATTGTTCCATGTCCAGTTCCAATTGTTGCTTCCTGACCTGCATACAGATTTTTCAAGAGGCAGGTCAGGTGATCTGGTATTCCCATCTCTTTCAGAATTTTCCGCAGTTTATTGTGATCCACACAGTCAAAGGCTTTGGCATAGTCAATAAGCAGATATAGATGTTTTTCTTGAACTCTCTTCCTTTTTTGATGATCCAGCGAATGTTGGCAATTTGATCTCTGGTTCCTCTGCCTTTTCTAAATCCAGCTTGAACATCTGGAAGTTCACAGTTCATGTATTGCTGAAGCCTGGCTTGGAGAATTTTGAGCATTACTTTACTAGCGTGTGAGATGAGTGCAATTGTGCGGTAGTTTGAGCATTCTTTGGCATTGCCTTTCTTTGGGATTGGAATGAAAACATCTTTTCCAGTCCTGTGGCCACTGCTGAGTTTTCCAAATTTACTGGCATATTCAGTGCAGCACTTTCACAGCATCATCTTTCAGGATTTGGAATAGCTCAACTGGAATTCCATCACCTCCACTAGTTCTGTTTGTAGTGCTGCTTCCGAAGGCCCACTTGACTTTACATTCCAGGATGTCTGGCTCTAGATGTCTAGTGATCACACCATTGTGGTTATCTGGGTCATGAAGATTTTTTGTACAGTTCTTCTGTGTATTCTTGCCACCTCTTCTTAATATCTTTTGCTTCTGTTAGGTCCATACCATTTCTGTCCTTTGCATGAAATGTTCCCTTGGTATATCTGATTTTCTTGAAGAGATCTCTAGTCTTTCCCATTCTGTTGTTTTCCTCTATTTCTTTGCACTGATCACTGAAGAAGGCTTTCTTATCTCTCTTTGCTATTCTTTGGATCTCTGCATTCAAATGGGTGTATTTTTCCTTCTCCTTTGGTTTTCCACTTCTCTTCTTTTCACAGCTATTTGTAAGGCCTCCTCAGACAACCATTTTGCTTTTCATTTCTTTTTCTTGGGGATGGTCTTGATCCCTGTCTTCTGTATAATGTCAGGATCTCCATCCATAGTTCATCAAGCACTCTATCAGATCTAGTCCCTTAAATCTATTTCCTACTTCCACTGTTAATCGTAAGGGATTTGATTTAGGTCATACCTGAATGGTCTAGTGGTTTTCCCTACTTTCTTCAATTTAAGTCTGAATTTGGCAATAAGGAGTTCATGATCTAAGCCACAGTAAGCTCCCAGTCTTGTTTTTGCTGGCTGTATAGAGCTTCTTCATCTTTGGCTGCAAAGAATATAATCAATCCGATTTTAGTGTTGACCATCTGGTGATGTCCATGTGTAGAGTCTTCTCTTGTGTTGTTGGAAGAGGTTGCTATATGACTTAAACAGATTTTTATCAGTTCCCTAACTGGAGCTGTTGAATTCCAGCTTCACTACAGTTATTTGAGATTAAGTAACAGATGCTAGTATGCAGGAGATGCGGGTTGGATACCTGGATTGGGAAGAGATCCTGGAGTAGGAAATTTCAACCTTCTTCAGTATTCTTGTCAGAGAAATCTCATCGACAGAGGAGCCTGGCAGGCTGCAATCCATGGGGCCACAAAAGAGATGGACACAACTTAGCAACTAAACAACAATGATGATATTTAGGTTGTTTCCTTTGCTGTTGCAACCAAGACTGTAATGAATAACCTTGTGCATAGGTCATTTTAAGCGTGTACTATCTGAGGATAAGTTACTAGAAGTAGGAGTGCTAGATCAACTGTTCTGTGTATTAAAAATTTTTACAAATACTGCAAAATTGCCCTCTGTAAGGGTTGTACCTTGCTTCTATCACCAGTCACATCCACAGCTGGATATTGTTTTTGCTTTGGCTCCATCCCTTCATTCTTTCTGGAGTTATTTCTCCACTGATCTCCAGTAGCATATTGGGCACCTACTGATCTGGGGAGTTCCTCTTTCAGTATCCTATCATTTTGCCTTTTCATACTGTTCATGGGGTTCTCAAGGCAAGAATACTGAAGTGGTTTGCCATTCCCTTCTCCAGTGGACCACATTCTGTCAGACCTCTCCACCATGACCCGCCCGTCTTGGGTGGCCCCATGGGCATGGCTTAGTTTCATTGAGTTAGACAAGGCTGTGGTCCTAGTGTGATTAGATTGACTAGTTTTCTGTGATTATGGTTTCAGATAGAAGCAAGGTCCGATGCTGTAAAGAGGAATATTGCATAGGAACCTGGAATGTCAGGTCCATGAATCAAGACAAATTGTAAGTGGTCAAACAGGAGATGGCAAGAGTGAACATCAACATTCTAGGAATCAGCGAACTAAAATGGACTGGAATGGGGGAATTTAACTCAGATAACCATTACATCTACTACTGTGAGCAGGAATCCCTTAGAAGAAATGGAGTAGCCATCATGGTCAACAGAAGAGTCCGAAATGCAGTACTTGAGTGAAATCTCAAAAATGATTCAATATCACAGTAATCCAAGTCTGTGCCCCAACCAGCATGCTGAAGAAGCTGAAGTTGAATGGTTCTATGAAGACCTACAAGACCTTTTAGAACTAACACCCAAAAAGATGTCCTTTTCATTATAGGGGACTGGAATGCAAAAGTAGGAAGTCAAGAAACACCTGGAGTAACAGGCAAATTTGGCCTTGGAATACGGAATGAAGCAGGGCAAAGAGTAATAGAGTTTTGCCAAGAGAACACACTGGTCATAGCAAACACCTTCTTCCAACAACACAAGAGAAGACCCTACACATGGACATCACCAGATGGTCAACACCGAAATCAGATTGATTATATTCTTTGCAGCCAAAGATGAAGAAGCTCTATACAGTCATCAAAAACAAGACCAGGAGCTGACTGTGGCTCAGACCATGAACTCCTTATTGCCAAATTCAGATTTAATTGGAGAAAGTAGGGAAAACCACTAGACCATTCAGGTATGACTTGAATCAAATCCCTTATGATTATACAGTGGAAGTGGGAAATAGATTTAAGGGCCTAGATCTGATAGATAGAGTGCCTGATGAACTATGGACTGAGGTTCGTGACATTGTACAGGAGACAGGGATCAAGACCATCCCCATGGAAAAGAAATGCAAAAAAGCAAATGGCTGTCTGAGGAGGCCTTACAAATAGCTGTGAAAAGAAGAGAAGCAAAAAGCAAAGGAGAAAAGGAAAGATATAAGCATCTGAATGCAGAGTTCCAAAGAATAGCAAGAAGAGATAAGAAAGCCTTCCTCAGTGATCAATGCAAAGAAATAGACGAAAACAACAGAATGGGAAAGACTAGAGATCTCTTCAAGAAAATTAGAGATACCAAGGGAACATTTCATGCAAAGATGGGCTCGATAAGGACAGAAATGGTATGGACCTAACAGAAGCAGAAGATAGTAAGAAGAGGTGGCAAAAATACACAGAAGAACTGTACAAAAAAGATCTTCACGACCCAGATAATCACGATGGTGTGATCACTGACCTAGAGCCAGACATCCTGGAATGTGGAGTCAAGTGAGCCTTAGGAAGCATCACTACAAACAAAGCTAGTGGAGGTGATGGAATTCCAGTTGAGCTATTCCAAATCCTGAAAAATGATGCTGTGAAAGTGCTTCACTCAATATGCCAACAAATTTGGAAAACTCAGCAGTGGCCACAGGACTGGAAAAGATCAGTTTTCATTCCAATCCCAAAGAAAGGCAATGCCAAAGAATGCTCAAACTACCACACAATTGCACTCATCTCACACGCTAGTAAAGTAATGCTCAAAATTCTCCAAGTCAGGCTTCAGCAATACGTGAACCATGAACTTCCTGATGTTCAAGCTGGTTTTAGAAAAGGCAGAGGAACCAGAGATCAAATTGCCAACATCTGCTGGATCATGGAAAAAGCAAGAGCTCCAGAAAAATATTTATTTCTGCTTTATTGACTATGCCAAAGCCTTTGACTGTGTGGATCACAATAAACTATGGAAACTATTCTGAAAGAGATGGGAATACCAGACCACCTGACCTGCCTCTTGAGAAATCTGTATGCATGTCAGGAGGCAACAGTTAACTAGACATGGAACAACAAACTGGTTCCAAATAGGAAAAGGAGTAAGTCAAGGCTGTATACTGTCACCCTGCTTATTTAACTTATATGCAGGGTACATCATGAGAAACACTGGGCTGGAAGAAGCACAAGCTGGAATCAAGATTGCCGGGAGAAATATCAATAACCTCAGATATGCAGATGACACCACCCTTAAGGCAGAAAGTGAAGAGGAACTAAAAAGCCTCTTGATGAAAGTGAAAGAGGAGAGTGAAAAAGTTGGCTTAAAGCTCAACATTCAGAAAACGAAGATCATGGGCTCTGGTCCCATCACTTCATGGGAAATAGATGGGGAAACAGTGGAAACAGTGTCAGACTTTATTTTTGGGGGCTCCAAAATCACTGCAGATGGTGACTGCAGCCATGAAATTAAAAGACGCTTACTCCTTGGAAGGTAAGTTATGACCAACCTAGACAGCATATTCAAAAGCAGAGATATTACTTTGCCAACAAAGGTTCGTCTAGTCAAGGCTATGGTTTTTCCAATAGTCATGTATGGATGTAAGAGTTGGATTGTGAAGAAGGCTGAGTGCCGAAGAATTGATGCTTTTGAACTGTGGTGTTGGAGAAGACTCTTGAGAGTCCCTTGGACTGCAAGGAGATCCAACCAGTCCATTCTAAAGGAGATCAGCCCTGGGTGTTCTTTGGAAGGAATGATGTTGAAGCTGAAACTCCAGTACTTTGGCTACCTCATGCGAAGAGTTGACTCATTGGAAAGGACTCTGATGCTGGGAGGGATTTGGGTCAAGAGAAGAAGGGGATGACAGAGGATGAGATGGCTGGATGGCATCACTGACTCGATGGACGTGAGTCTGAGTGAACTCCGGGAGTTGGTGATGGACAGGGAGGCCTGGCGTGCTGTGATTCATGGGGTCACAAAGAGTTGGACATGACTGAGCGACTGAACTGAACTGAACTGAACTGAAGGGTTGTACCAATTTATTCTTCTCCCATTAAAGTATGTGGTAGATTGGCCAAGCAGTCTAAGGCACTGGATTTAGGCTCCAGTCTCTTCAGGGGCATGGGTTCAAATCTCACCACTGTCAACAGTGTGTTTGGGCTTCCCTTGTCGCTCAGCTGGTTAAGAATCTGCCTACAATGGAGGAGACCACGGTTTGATCCCCTGGAGAAGAGATTGGCCACCCACTCCAGTATTCTTGGGCTTCCCTAGTGGCTCAGAGGGTAAAGAATCTGTCTGCAATGTGAGAGACGTGGGTTCAGTCCCTGGGTTGGGAAGATCCCCTGGAGAAGGGAACAGTTACCCACTCCAGTATTCTGGAGAATTGTATGGACTGTATAGTCCATGGGGTTGCAAACAGTCAAACATGACTGAGCAACTATCACTCAGGAAAATATAAGAGTGCTTGCTTCTCATCAGCTTACCCAATACAGTGTGTTACCAAGCTTTAGGATTTTTGCTAATCTGATAATGTAAAAAATGGCATCTCAGCATTTCTTTTATTCTGAGAGAATTTATGGGATTTCTCCCCCCCTATTTTAAGGTCTATTTATTCTTCCTTTACTGTGATTTGTCTGGGGAATCTGTCATTTATTAAATGTTTCTCGATTTTAACCTTAGGCAAAAGACAAAAGGATTGACACAGTTAACTATATTCAAATTATAAACATCTATGTAATAATCAAGACCATTAATAGAAGTTAAAAGAGATAAGAGGAAAAAATATTCACAGTGTTCCCAATATAACTTGCAGATGAAATTTCAAAGAAGAGGAAAAGGCCAGAGTTCTGCCACCACCCCTCACCATCTTTATAGCTTTTGAAGGAAATGCTCATACCACATGACTCCTCAAAAAAAAAAAAAAAAAAAAAGAACAGAAAAACCCCACTGAAGGGGATATTGTCATTTCACAGATGAAGACTCTAGGCTCAGAGACGTTAAGAGAGCTACCCAAAATCACTCAGCTAGTAAGGAGATGAGGTGTTGTTTCTCTACCACTCACCACTGCTTGAACCATGTGGAGATCTGAGCTCTACTTTGGCTTGGCCCCTACACCTAGTTCTCGAGCAGGTCTCTCTTCTCTCCACCTTAGTCTTCCTGTCTATAAAATAGCTGGATTTTTAAGGTCTTTGCTAGCTCTAGACTTCTCTGTGTGGTGGGGATGGTGGAGGAGCATAGGAGTAAAATGTGGGGATACACTATGGAATGGGACCAAAAAGACAGAATGAGAAGGAAGGAGGAGAAGTGGGGGAGGGAGGAAGGGGAGTTGGGGGAGGGAGGGAAAGGGAGAGAGAAAAAAAGAGAAGGAAAAAAGCAATGGTTTAATGAACTTTCAAAGTTAAAATTTAAAACAAACACTATAACCGATTAAGATGATATCTATAAATACAACGTAACATTCCAGAGTTTTCAGCAGGTTTAGAAGGTCTCTGCTATTGGCATTAATCCCAGGTTCTGTTGGGGAGGGGGAGGCTCCACCTCCTGGGGCAGCGTGTGGACAGGTGAAGGGGCAGAGGAAGCCCTGCAGGGATCTGCCCCTGGTTCTGTGGCTTTCTGGATGACAAGAGCTGACCCTAGAGCTGGCAAGTACAGGACCTGACCCTGCACCTTCCTGGAGGCCTTCTCCCCTCAACCTGATACTCGAACCAACCTCAGAGCAGAATGCCCAGGCTGGCCCCAGTGTCATGGAAAACAGCTGGGGGCAGCTTTCCCAGGGCCCCCTGCCCAGGGCCTGGCCCTCAGAGGAGGGTTAACGAGGGTCAAGGAGGCCTGGCTCAAGAGGAGGAAGTCCTCCAAGGGAAGGAAATGGAGCAGGGGTCAAAAAAAGAGAGAAAAGGGGGGATGCATCCTTTGGGAAACCACAGCAGCTGGGTTGGGTGGGGGGTTGCATTACCACTGAGTAAAGACTTGTTTTTTCTCAGCACAGATGAGGCCCAGAAAAATCCACCAAAAAATTTGGACCTCCTGCCTTCTCTGTCCGATTAACCCTATGAGCAGCCCTGAGAATCAGAAGGAAAATAAGATTCCACCCCTGCCTCTGGGAGCCCACGGACAGACTGTGCCACACTTCAGGCCGAGGCTTAGAAATGTTCTCTGAAAGCTGGAGGTGGGGGAGGCTCCTGAAAAATAAGGGTAAACATGATGTTGGATCCCATTTATATAAATAAAGCCCCAAACAGACTACCCTCATCTGTGGTGTCAGAAGTCAGGGAGGAGATGGTGGTGGCCGGAAGGAACTTGAGGGGACTTTGGGGGATTGATCTGGGGCTGAGTACACAGGTGTGTTCTGATTTTGAAAATTAAATAGAACCATATACTTATGATTTGGATATTTTTAGACACATATTTCAAAAAAAAATTTTTTTTTTAATAAGGGCGGCTTAGATGTTTCCTTAGAGGAGCTCACATTGGACAGGGGAAGAGTTAGAACCACTGAGTACCTACCAGTCTGAGCATTTCACATATGTCAGCTCCAGGGCTTGGTAAAAGCCATGTGATGTAGCTACTGGTAGCTTTGCTTTACAGAGAAGGATGCAGAGACTCAAAGAAATTTAAAAACTTGTCTAAGGTGTCAGCTACTAAACAACTGAGTCAGGAATCAAACCCAGGCATCTATACTTTGTGCTGGGCCAACCTTTCTCGCCATCTGACACAGGTCTCCAATAAGACACAGGGAGAGGGTATTCCAGGGAGAGGAGCAGGCTGAGCAGAGGCTCCTTGAGCAAAGGGGAAAATCTCCTGTGACTGAAAGGTGGTTAGACATGAGATAAAACTAGGACTCTCACCCTCCCAGAAAGTTTGAAAGCCAGGCCAAGAATTGATGCTTTCAAACTGTGGTGCTGGAGAAGACTCTTGAGAGTTCCTTGGACTGCAAGATCAAACCAGTCAATCCTAAAGGAAATCAATCCTGAACATTCATTGCAAAAACTGATCCTGAAGCTGAAGCTCCAATACTTTGGCCACCTGATGCAAAGAACTGACTCACTGGAAAAGACCCTGCTGCTGGGAAAGATTGAAGGCAGGAGAAGGGGATGACAGAGGATGAGATGGTTGGATGGCACCACCGACTCAATGGACATGAGTTTGAGCAAACTCCAGGAGTTGGTGATGGCCTGGGAAGACTGGCGTGCTGCAGTCCGTGGGGTCACAAAGAGTCAGACATGACTTAGCGACTGAACAACAACAAGAATTTTAGGTCAATCCTGTTTGGGGCTTTACTGAAGCCATTGAAGCCACAATGAGCCATTAAAGGTTGTGGGGCAGGAGGTAACTAGCGTCTTGGATGCTGAAGACCCTATTTCTGGCAAACCCAGTGTAGATTTGAACTGTCCCCTTGCCCACTCACTGTCATAGCCCACAGAGGACAACAAAATCAGACCCCCTAAAGCAATTCCCCCAAAGTCCTAGAAGAGACTGGGTTTGAGTGCTTAGCACTGTCCTGGTTTGGGAGCAGGAGAAAAGTAACACAAACGGTGTCCCTGACCTCAAGGTGTTGCAGTGTAGCCCAAGAAAGAAGACATTCACATGCATAAAAGAGATTCTCACAGCATGGGTGAACTTGGAAAAGTGATGCTAAGCAAAGACAGTTAGGCACAAAAGACCACACATTATATGATTCTGCTTATATGAAATATTCAGGATAGACAAATCTGTAGAGACAGAAAAGTGATGGCTTAATGGCCTGTGGGGAGTGAGTGGGATGGGGGGAGTGATAGCTAATGTGTGCAGCGTTTCTCTTTGCTGTGGCAAAAATGTAAAATCACGACTGTGGTCGTGATTACACATATCACTGAATACACTAAAATCCATTGAATTGTACATGTAAAATGAGTGAATTTATATAAATTGCATTTCATAAAGCTGTTAAGAGAGAAATTTCGGTGGTGAGTGGAGGTCATCAGGAGCAGCTTCAGCAGGCCTTTTTGCGGGGAAGGGGGAGAAGTAGAGAAAGTCTAGTGGGGGGCAGGAAAGGCTGAAAGAAGGAACGGGACTTGAATTAGGTCCAGATGATGGGCAGGATTTCCAATGCCTTCCCAAGGGGAAGCAGAAGGCTTCTTCTTTCCCCAGCCCCTCAGTCAATGGATACACTGCCAGCAGAGCCATAAATCTGAGATTTTAGAGAAAAATCCAGGAGCCCATTTCAGAGGATGGTAGGAACCCAGGGACCTGACTCTGGCAAGAGCAAAGGGGCAACACTTCCTGCGGCCACATGGGTCTGGGTGTGACTGGCAGCTCTCTGGCTGGTGGCCTCAAAGGCAGGTCCTTGCAAGCCCAAGTGGTTAACAGACTCTTATCAAATGTTTACCAAACATCCACCTTCCTCTGCCTGTCAAACATAAGATACAGGAAGACACAGACCATAGTCAAGGAACTTTGAAGTTGAGCCTGCCATGAGGCCTGAAATTTACCACAAACCACTTATTTTAGAGAGGTCAAGGTCACTAACAGAATCGTAGAATCTTAGATGTTGAGCACAGCCTCTATTTTATGAGAATTAAGTTCAAGTTCTACGAGCTGTTCGGCCATGAGCTGGTTATGTGACCTGTCTGACTCTCAATAAAATGTGATACTCTGCCTGCACCAGATTATCCCATGTAAATTAATATGCTTTGTAACTTCGAAAGTGCTCTTCACATTTTGGTTATAAAGCTAATGAAGGCACAGCATTATTCACAATAGCCAAATAGTGGAAACGACCCAAATGGGTAAACAAAGTGTAATAAATACATACAATGAAATATGCTATGCTATGCTAAGTCACTTCAGTCGTGTCCGACTCTGTGTGACCCCAGAGATGGCAGCACACCAGGCTCCTCCGTCCCTGGGATTCTCCAGGCAAGGACACTGGAGTGGGTTGCCATTTCCTTCTCCAGTGCATGAAAGTGAAAAGTGAAAGTGAAGTCGCTCAGTCGTGTCCGACTCCTAGCGACCCCACGGACTGCAGCCCACCAGGCTCCTCCATCCATGGGATTTTCCAGGCAAGTGTACTGGAGTGGGGTGCCATTGCCTTCTCCGACAATGAAATATGATTCTGCCTAAAAAAGGAATGGAATTCTGATGCATAAATGAACCTTGAAAATGTTATGCTAAGTGAAATAGGCCAGAAACAGACAAAGGTATGATTCCATTTATATGAGGTTCCTGGAATAGTCAAATTCATAGAGACAAAGTACAATAGTGGGGAAAGGGGTACTATTTAATGGGTACAGAGTTTCAGACAGGAGACCTTGGCACTGCTGATGAGTCACCTCCCCTCCCCACCACACCACCACACCAAGAGCAAAACAGCAGTGGGTCTTCATTCCCATTTTTCATTTCAATTAAAATGATGGAAAAGTTGTGGAGATGGATGTTGGTAATGGTTGCATAACAAGGTGAATATACTTAATGCCACTGAAATATACTTTAAAATGGTTAAAATGGTAAATATTATGTGTGAAAGTGGAACTCGCTCAGTCGTGTCCAACTCTTTGTGACCCCATGGACTGTACAGGCCAGAATTCTCCTGGCCAGAATACTGGAGTGGGTAGCCGTTCCCTTCTCGAGGGGATCCTCCCAACCGAAAAGGGATCCAGCCTAGGGTTCCCGCATTATAGGCAGATTCTTTACCAGCTGAGTCACAAGGGAAGCCTCAAAAAACTGAAGTGGGCAGCCTATTCCTTCTCCAGCGGATCTTCCAGACCCAGGAATCAAACTGGGGTCTCCTGCTTTGCAGGCGGCTTCTTTACCAGCTGAGCTACCACGGAAGCTCAAGTAATATGTATATTTTACCACAATTAAAAAAATAATGAGCTAAGACCTCAAAGAGATTAGGATGATATATCCTAGCTTGTGGCCTGGGTAGGATCAGAAGAATAATAGTAAATGTTTACTCATCTATACTGTGTGCTGTGCATTTTGCATTGTTATTTCATTTAATCCCCAATAAACCTACATTCAGAAAACTAAGATCATGGCATCCAGTCCCATCACTTCATGGCAAATAGATGGGGAAACAGTGGAAACAGTGGCTGACTTTATTTTTCTGGGCTCCAAAATCACTGCAGATGGTGATTGCAGCCATGAAATTAAAAGATGTTTTCTCCTTGGAAGGAAAGTTATGACCAACCTAGATAGCATATTCAAAAGCAGAGACATTACTTTGCCAACAAAGGTCCATCTAGTCAAGACTATGGTTTTTCCAGTGGTCATGTATGGATGTGAGAGTCGGACTATAAAGAAAGCTGAGCACCAAAGTATTGATGCTTTTGAACTGTGGTGTTGGAGAAGACTCTTGAGAGTCCCTTGGACTGCAAGGAGATCCAACCAGTCCATTCTAAAGGAGATCAGTCCTGGGTGTTCATTGGAAGAATTGATGTTGAAGCTGAAACTCCAATACTTTGGCCACTTGATGCGAAGAGCTGACTCATTGGAAAAGACTCTGATGCTGGGAAAGATTGAGGGCAGGAGGAGAAGGGGATGACAGAGGATGAGATGATTGGATGGCATCAACGACTTGATGGACATGGGTTTGGGTGGACTCCTCGAGTTGGTGATAGACAGGGAGCTGGGCGTCCTGTGGTTCATGGGGTCGCAGTCGGACATGACTGAGCGACTGAATTGAACTGAAACCTACAAAGGCTTCATTATTATTCCCACTTTGCAAATGATTAAACTGAAGCTCAGCAAGTTTAAAAGTCCATACCCTTTAGGTCTTGCTTTAGGCAGCAAGTAAGATATTTAATTCAAAACAATGAGAAGACTTGTTATCTGTCTTCTGTCTTAAGTTAAAATGAAGCATAGCATTCCCTGGTGATCCAGCGGTTAGGACTGGGTGCTTTCACTTTCAGGAGCCTGGGTTCAGTCCCATGCAGCACAGTATGTAGTGGGTTAATTCTTCGTCTCTCAATGAGGACTCATTTTCTTTCTTTTTATAAATTAAATTTATTTTTTATTATTAAGTATGGTAAACACTCACATAAAAAAGGAAAATAAAATGAGTTATATGCTTACCACCCAATTCAATCACATCTTACTATTATCATATTTATTCCCGATGCTTTCCTCTTCCATTAAAAAAAAATTGCAGATACAGTTAAGGCCTCTTGTGGACCCTCCCAAACCCCCTCCTCACCCTCTGACCTTCCCCATAGGAACCACTCTCATGAATATAGTGTATATCAATCCATACATAGCTGCATGCTTTTGCTAACATATTTATGTATCCATAAATATTATATTGTTTTGCAGATTTCTCAACTTTTCGGTGTATTATCATATATTTCCTTTTGCAATTTGTTTTTTTTAATTCAATCTTATATTTTGGGGTTAACTCATATGGATACATGTGGCTCTCGTTCATTGATATCAGTTTCTTTATAGTGTTCCATTACCTGAACTTAACCACAATTCAGCCCTTCTCCTGTTGATGGATGCTTTTTACTATTACAAATACTGCTACACTGTACGTTCTGGGTTATGCTGTCTCCCTGTACTCATGTATGGATGTGTCCCTAGTGTATTTTCTCAGACATGGAATTTATAGGCCCAAGGATGTGAATATCTTCAACTTCCTAGACATTGCTGCATTGCTCTCCCAGCCAGGTCTGCCACTTAAGCTCATACCAAGCAATCCTGAGCATACCATTAACACCCTACTGTGAATTAGTACAGGACTTCCCTCGTGGCTCAGACAGTAAAGCGTCTGCCTACAATGCAGGAGACCCGGCTTTGATCTCTGGGTCGGGAAGATCCCCTGGAGAAGGAAATGGCAACCCACTCCAGTAGTCTTGCCTGGAAAATCCCATGGATGGAGGAGCGTGGTAAACTACAGTCCATGGGGTTACAAAGAGTCGGACATGACTGAGCAACTTCAGTTGGTCTTCGTCTTGTGACTTAGTACATTTAGTCACTTTCCTTTGGTGTCAGCTGGGAGCTGAGCAATTTTAATTAACTCTAAAATGCTTTTGTCCTGTAGCATTTTGTGGGCCAGGAGAGCCATGCACTGGGGATCTTGGCAATGCTGCACATTCCACGCCCTCCCTATCACACTGAGAGCAAAACAGCAGCCCAGTAGCCCTTCATTCCCATTTTCCATTTTATTATTTTCTTGACCCCCTCCACAAGGCATGTAGGAATCTTAGTTCCCCAATCAGGGATTGAACCTGTGTCCCCTGCATTGGAAGCGCAGGCTCTTTACTGCTAGACTGCCAGGGAAGTCCTCCACTTTCCATTTTAATTCAGCAAACATTTATCAGGTGCCTGCTGTGAGCAAGCACTGGAAGAACTCAATGCCAAAAAAGATTTCACTTCTAATCCTCAAGGGGATTACAGTCTAGTGAGCAAGAAAGATCCAAGTATGTAAACCATTATCCGAATGTTGTGAAATCATCCCCAAGTAACAGACAAGGTTCTGTGGGTATTTTATAGCGGAAATGAGTATTTTCTTATAATTGAAGATTTTTATTTTGATTGTAAAAGTCAAGTCTTTTTAAAAATTTTATTTATTTTAATTGGAGTATAATTGCAATATTGTGATGGTTTTTGCCATACATCAACATGAACCGGCCTGAGGTATACATGCGTCCCCTCCATCCTGAACCCCACTCCCTCCTCCCTCTCCAGCCACCCCTTTAGGTTGTCCCAGAGCACCGGCTTTGGGTGCCCTGCTCTGCTTCATGCATCAAACCCACACTGGTTACCTACTTTACATACAGTAATGTATATATTTCAATGCTATTCTCTCAAATCATCCCATCCTCTCCTTCTCCCACTGAGTCCAAAAGTCTGTTGCTTACATCTGTGTCTCCTTGCTGCCATGTACGTAGAATCATCAGTATCATCTTTCTAGATTCCATATGTATGCGTTAATATACAGTATTTGTCTTTCTCTTTCTTCACTCTGTATAATAGGCTCTAGGTTCATCTACCTCATTAGAACTGACTCAAATGCATTCCTTTTTATTTCTGAGAAATATTCCACTGTGTGTATGTACCATAACTTCCTTGTCCATTCATCTGCTGATGGACATCTAGGTTGCTTCCATGTCCTAGCTACTGAAAATAGTGCTGCAATGAATATTGGGATTCTGTTCAGTTCAGTCGCTCAGTCATGTCCAACTCTTTGTGACCCCGTGGACTGCAGCACGCCTGGCTTCCCTGTCTATCACCAATTCCTGGAGCGTGCTCAAACTCATGTCCATCAAGTTGGTAATGCCATCTAACCATCTCATCCTCTGTCGTCCCCTTATCCTCCCACCTTCAATCTTTCTCAGTATCAGGGCTTTTTCCAATGAGTCAGTTCTTTGCATCAGGGGGCCAAAGTATTGGAGTTTCAGCATCGGTCCTTCCAATGAACATTCAGGATTGATTTCCTTTAGGATTGACTGGCTTGATCTCCTTGCAGTCCAAGTGACTCTCAAGAGTCTTCTCCAACACCACAGTTCAAAAACATCAATTCTTCAGCACTCAACTTTCTTTATAGTCCAAGTCTCACATTCATACATGACTACTTGAAAAACCTTAACTTTGACCAGATGGACCTTTGTCAGAAAAGTAATGTCTCTGCTTTTTATATACTATCTAGGTTGGTCATAGCTTTTCTTCCAAGGAGCAAGCATCTTTTAATTTCATGGCTGCAGTCACCATCTGCAGTGATTTTGGAGCCCCCCAAAAATAAAGTCTGTTACTGTTTCCATTGTTTCTGTATCTATTTGCCGTGAAGTTATGGGACTGGATGCCATGATCTTAGTTTTTTTGAATGTTGAGTTTTAAGCCAGCTTTTTCACTCTCCTCTTTCACTTTAATCAAGAGGCTCTTTAAAAAAAAAAAAAATTAAAAATTTTTATTTTGTTTTAATTTTTAAAATTTATTTATTTAATTGGAGGCTAATTACTTTACAATATTGTGGTGGTTTTTGCCATACATTCACATGAATCAGCCATGGGTGTACATGTGTTCCCCATCCTTAAGACCCCTCCCACCTCCCTCCCCATCCCATCCCTCGGGATCATCCCAGTGCACCAGCCCTGAGCACCCTGTCTCATGCATCAAACCTGGACTGGCGATCTATTTCACATATGATAATGTACATCTTTCAATGCTATTCTCTCAAATCATCCCACTCTCACTTTCTCTTACCGAGTCCAAAAGTCTGTTCTTTACATCCATCAAGAGGCTCTTTAGTTCTTCTCCGCTTTCTGCCACAAGGCTGGTGTCATCTGCATATCTGAGGTTATTGATGTTTCTCCCAGCAATCTTGATTCCAGATTTTGCTTCATCCAGCACGGTATTTCTCATGATGTACTCTGCATATAATTTAAATAAGCAGGATGACAATTTACAGCCTTTATGTACTCCTTTCCCAATTTGGAACCAGTCTGTTGTTCCATGCCTGGTTCTAACTGTTGCTTCATGACCTGCATACAGATTTCTCAGGAGGCAAGTAAGGTGGTCTGGTATTCCCATCTCTTTCATAATTTTCCACAGTTTTTTGTGATCCACACAGTCAAAGGCTTTGGTGTCGTCAATAAAGCAGAAGTAGATGTTTTTCTTGAACTCTCTTCCTTTTTCAATGATCCAACAGATGTTGGCAATTTGATCTCTTGTTCCTCTGCCTTTTCTAAATCCAGCTTGAACATCTGGAAGTTCATAGTTCATGTACTGTTGAAGCCCTCACTTGAAGAATTTTGAGCATCATTTTGTCAGCGTGTGAGATGAGTGCAATTGTGCCATAGTTTGAACGTTCTTTGGCATTGCCTTTGGGATTGGAATGAAAACTGACCTTTTCCAGTCCTGTGGCCACTTCTGAGTTTTCCAAATTTGCTGGCATATTGAGTGCAGCACTTTCACATCATCATTGTTTAGGATTTGAAATAGCTCAACTGAAATTCCATCACCTCTACTAGCTTTGTTCATAGTGATGCTTTCTAAGGCCCCCTTGACTTTGCATTCTAGGCTCTAGGTGTCTAGTGATCACACCATCGTGATTATCTGGGTCATGAAGATCTTTTTGTATAGTTCTCCTGTGTATTCTTGCCACCTCTTCTTAATATCTTCTGCTTCTGTTAGGTCCATACCATTTCTGTCCTTTATTGTGCTCATTTTTGCATGAAATGTTCCCTTGGTATCTCTAATTTTCTTGAAGAGATCTCTAGTCTTTCCCATTCTATTTTTGGAACTCTGCATTCAAATGGGTATATCTTTCCTTTTCTCCTTTGCCTTTAGCTTCTCTTCTTTTCTCAGCTATTTGTAAGCCCTCCTCAGACAACCATTTTGCCTTCTTACATTTCTTTTTCTTGGGGATGGTTTTGATCCCTGCCTTCTATACAATGTCACAAACCTCCATCCATAGTTCTTCAGGCACTCTATCAGATATAATCCCTTGAATCTACTTGTCACTTCCACTATATAATCATAAGGGATTTGATTTATGTCATACCTGAATGTTCTAGTGGTTTTCCCTACTTTTCTTCAATTTAAGCCTGAATTTGACAATAAGGAGTTCATGATCTGAGCCACAGCCAGATCCTGGTCTTGTTTTTGATGACTGTATAGAGCTTCTCCATCTTTGGCTGCAAAGAATATAATCAATCTGATTTCGGTGTTGACCATCTGGTGATATCCATGTGTAGAGTCTTCTCTTGTGTTGTTGGAAGAGGGTGTTTGCTATGACCAGTGAGTTCTCCTGGCAAAATTCTATTAGCCTTTGCTCTGCTTCATTCTGTACTCCAAGGCCAGATTTGCCTGTTACTCCAGGTATTTCTTGACTTCCTACTTTTGCATTCCAGTCCCCTATGGTAAAAAGGACATCTTTTTTGGGTGTTAGTTCTAGAAGGTCTTGTAGATCTTCAAAGAACCGTTCAACTTCAGCTACTTCAGCATAACTGATTGGGGCACAGACTTGGATTACTGTGATATTGAATGGCTTACCTTGGAAATGAACAGAGATCATTCTGTAATTTTTGAGATTTCACCCAAGTACTGCATTGCAGACTCTTTTGTTGACTATGATGGCTATTCCATTTCTTGTAAGAGATTCTTGCCCACAGTAGTAGATATAATGGTTATCTGAAATAAATTCTCCCATTCCAGTCCATTTTAGTTCACTGATTCCTAAAATGTCAATGTTGACTCTTGCCATCTCCTGTTTGACCACTTCCAATTTACTTTGATTCATGGACTAACATTCCAGGTTCCTATGCAATATTGTTCTTTACAGCATCGGACTTTACTTCCATCACCAGTCACATCCAGAACGGGGTGTTGTTTTTGCTTTGTCTCCATCTCTTCATTCTTTCATTTCTCCACTCCTCTCCAGTAGCATATTGGGTACCTACTGACCTGGGGAGTTCATCTTTCAGTTTTCTGTCTTTTTGCCTTTTCATACTGTTCATGGGGTTCTCAAGGCAAAAATACTGAAGTGGTTTGCCATTCCGTTCTCCAGTACATGTGTACTGTGAGATGAGTGCAATTGTGCAGTAGTTTGAGCATTCTTTGGCATTGCCTTTCTTTGGGATTGGAATGAAAACTGACCTTTTCCAGTCCTGTGGCCACTGCTGAGTTTTCCAAATTTGCTGGCATATTGAGTGCGGCACTTTCACAGCATCATCTTTTAGGATATTGGGTACATGTATCTTTTTCAATTCTGGTTTTCTATTGGGTATATGCCAAATAGTGGTATTGCTGGGTCGTATGGCAGTTCTAGTCCCAGTTTTTTAAGGAATCACCACACTGTTCTCCATAGTGGCTGTACTAGTTCGCATTCCCACCAACAGTGTAAGAGGGTTCCCTTTTTTCCATGCCCCCTCCAGCATTTATTGTCTGTAGACTTTTTGACGATGGTTACTCTGATCGGTGCAAAATGATACCTCATTGTGGTTCTGACTTGCATTTCTCTAATAAAGAGTGAGTGGACATAAACTTGGACAGATTCCAGGAGATGGTGAGGGACAGGGAAGCCTGGCATGCTACAGTCCATGGGGTTGCGAAGAGTCAGATATGACTTGACAAGTGAACAACAACAATAATAATGAGTGATGCTGAGCATCTTTTCATGTGTTTATTAGCCATCTGTGTGTCTTCTTTGGAGTAATGTCTGTTTAGGTCTTTTGCCCACTTTTTGATTGGGTTGTTCGTTTTTCTGGTATTGAGGTGCATGAGCTGTTTGTATATTTTGGAGATTAAGTATTTGTCAGCTGTTTTGTTTGCTATTATTTTCTTCCATTCTGAGGGCTGTCTTTTCACCTTGCTTTTCCTTTGTTGCACAAAAGCTTTCAAGTTTAATTAGGTCCCATTTGTTTATTTTTGTTTTTATTTGCATTACTCTGGGAGGTGGGTCATAGAGGATCTTGCTGTGATTTATGTCAGAGAGTGTTCTACCTGTGTTTTCCTCTAAGAGTTTTTTGAAATGAGGGAAAGCTGGCCATCCTAACACCCAGAGGCAATAGATACATTTGGTACCAATGCTGGGGTGACTTGTTGTAATGAGGAGTGTGGTCAGGACGTGGCCCATGGAGGTGTGGAGGAGGGGGAAGGCTGGGCCCCATCACCTAAATCTGACCCCCCTTCCTTCCTGAGGTGGAAGCTACAATGCATGGGGAGTGGGGACACCTGTATTTCAGCCCTGGTCCGGTAAGTGAAGCCTGCTCTGTCACCTCTGCAAGCCTCCGTTTCTTTCAGAAGAAGAATCTCAAGGTTTATTTTTGGTTTTCCACTTGGACAGTCTGGCCTACAGCTGGCACACTGCATTTGTTTGTTCAAAGTCAGATTATTCTGTAATGTTTTCTTGGTTTTTGTTTGTTTTGGCCACATCATGTGGCATGTAGAATCTTAGTTCCCTGACCAGGGATGGAACCCACGCACCCTGCATTGTAAGTGTAGAATTTTAACCACTGGACCACCAAAAAAGTCCTGTGATGTTTTCTTTAATAACAAATGGAGGGAAGCAAAACCCAGCCCCTGTCCCTCTCTTACAATAGTCCCTATTCTCCCCACCTTCCTCCTCCACCCTCAGGCTCTGGGTTGTCCTGGGTGATGAGGAGTTCCACCTGAAATGTTCTCCCATAATCCCAGGCCAGATGACTCTGACACTGGAGGTGCATCTGCCTCTGGGGACCGACAGAACGTGCCGGGTAGTGCTGAGTGAGGCCGGCACACAGCATGACTCAGTGGAGAAAGCAGTTATTGTGATCATCCTACCGACCCTCCTGTTCCTAGGGGGAATTTCCCTGAATGTTGGGCTGCTTTCTGGAGGCCTCAGGGCTCTGGTCACTACTGCCCTTTCCTCATTCCCAGGGGTCCCCAAAAGGGTATGTAGTAGTCCCAGAGGGGAGTAACTTATCCAAGGGTACCAAAGGCAGGGCAAAGCCCCCGGATTCCAGACCCCTGGCTGTCTCCTGTTCCACCCTGCCCAGCCTTCTCCTTGCCTTGGGCAGAGCACAAGCCTCTCCTCACAGAATCAGGCCTCACACCTCATGATTCACTCCACAGTCACACTCCTTGTCTTGACCCCTCAGGGCTGAGTGCTGTGAAGTAGTCTATGGAGGTTGATTTAGGGGGACCCTTGTCCTCTAACTAGCTCCTGGCCTGCTTATGGACAGCTACCAACCCAGACTTAGGAACTCTTCACTTTGATACTTCCCTGTGTAGAAAAATGCTTTGTCTTCTCAGTCCCAGGGGGTAAGATGGGGTTAGATTCAGGAAGGCCCTTTCCCAAGAGAAGCTTCTGTGGTTGAGGGGGGAGGAAAGGGGAGCGTCTGTGCCAAGAAGTGCCCAGAGAGAGTGGGAATGGGACTCAGAAGGAACAGAGGGCCCAGGAAGGGCTTCCCAGGCCCCTTCTGCCTCACAGTGTGTGCTCTTCGGACTTTGAGAAAGATAACTTACACTGGAATGCTTCTCCTTCGTCAACTGAAAGAACGAGCAGTGTGCCACGGGAAGGTGCCTCACACAGACTTTGTGATGAGACACACTCCGGGCTGACCCTGATTCTGTTACCAACTCAATATGTGATGCTGGCAAGTGACTTCACTCCACTAAGCCTCAGTTTCCCCCTCTATCAGAATGGGCCTAAAACACTCACATCCAAAGGCTGAAGCAGTAGTAGTAGTGAAAGTCAATCAGTTGTGTCCTACCCTTGCGACCCCATGGACTGTAACCCACCAGGCTCCTCTGTCCATGGAATTCTCTAGGCAAGAATACTGGAGTGAATTGCCATTTCCTTCTCCAGGGGGTCTTCCCAACCCAGGAATCGAACCCAAGTCTCCTGCATTGCTTGTAGGTTCTTTACCGACTGAGCTATAAGGGAAGCCCCCAAAAGCTGTAATCAGAGTCAAATGAAAAAATGTGGACTTGCCTGGCGGTCCAGTGGTTAAGACTTTACCTCCCAATGTGTGGGGTGTGGGTTCAATCCTTTGGGGAGCTAAGAACCTACATATCTTGCAGGCAAAACACTGAAACATAAAACAGAAGCAATATTGTCATGAATTCAATATTGTTGAATTTTAAGTTTTTTCTTTTTCAATATAGACCATTTAGAAATGGTCTATATTGAAAAAGAAAAAACTTAAAAACAAAAAAGAATGTTTCAGAGCCTGTTGCCTGCACACAATAGGTCTACACTAAAAGCAGGCTCTGTTCTTCCTTCCCTGTTTCCTGTTCCCCAGTCTGTTTGGATGTTAAACCAATGGTTCTTTGGTTGAAAACAACAGAAGTTGACTCAGTTCAATTCAGTCACTCAATTGTGTCCAACTCTTTGCGACCCCATGAACCGTAGCATGCCAAGCCTCCCTGTCCATCACCAACTCCTGGAATTCACCCAAGCCCATGTCCATCAAGTTGGTGATGTCATCCAACCATCTCATCCTCTGTCATCCCCTTCTCTTCCTCCCTCAATCTTTCCCAGCATCAGGGTCTTTTCCAATGAGTCAGCTCTTCACATCAGATGGCCAAAGTATTGGAGTTTCAGCTTCAACATCAGTCCTTCCAATAAACACCCAGGACTGATCTCCTTTAGGATGGACTGGTTGGATCTCCTTGCAGTCCAAGGGACTCTCAAGAGTCTTCTCCAACACCACAGTTCAAAAGCATCGATTCTTTGGCACTCAGCTTTCTTTATAGTCCAACTCTCACGTCCATACATGACAACTAAAAAAACCATAGCCTTGACAAGATGGACCTTTGTTGGCAAAGTAATGTCTCTGCTTTTTAATATGTTATCTAGGTTGGAGAAGGCAATGGCAACCCACTTCAGCACTCTTGCCTGGAAAATCCTATGGACAGAGGAGCCTGGTAGGCTGCAGTCCATGCAGTCACGGAGAGTCAGACACAACTGAGCAACTTCACTTTCACTTTTCACTTTCATGCATTGGAGAAGGAAATGGCAACCCACTCCAGTGTTCTTGCTTGGAGAATCCCAGGGACGGTGGAGCCTGGTGGGCTGCCATCTATGGGGTCGCACAGAGTTGGACACGACTGAAGCGACTTAGCAGCAGCAGTAGGTTGGTCATAATTGAGTAAGTGTCTTTTAATTTCATGGCTGCAATCACCATCGGCAGTGATTTTGGAGCCCCTCAAAATAAAATCAGCCACTGTTTCCACATGTATTTGCCATGAAGTGATGGGACCGGATGCCATGATCTTAGTTTTCTGAATGTTGAGCTTTAAGCCAACTTTTTCACTCCCCTCTTTCACTTTCATCAAGAGGCTCTTTAGTTCTTCTTCACTTTCTGCCATAAGGGTGGTGTCATCTGCATATCTGAGGTTATTGATATTTCTCCCAGCAATCTTGATTCCAACTTGTGCTTCCTCCAGCCCAGCGTTTCTCATGATGTACTCTGCATATAAGTTAAATAAGCAGGGTGACAATATACAGCCTTGACGTACTCCTTTTCCTATTTGGAATCAGTCTGTTGTTCCATGTCCAGTTCTAATTGTTGCTTCCTGACCTGCATACAGATTTCTCAAGAGGCAGGTCAGATGGGTATGCCCATCTCTTTCAGAATTTTCCACAATTTATTGTGATCCACACAGTCAAAGGCTTTGGCATAGTCAATAAAGAAGAAATAGATGTTTTTCTGGGATTCTGTTGCTTTTTTGATGATCCAGCAGATGTTGGCAATTTGATCTCTGGTTCCTCTGCCTTTTCTAAAACCAGCTTGAACATCTGGAAGTTCACGGTTCACATATTGCTGAAGCCTGGCTTGGAGAATTTTGAGCATTACTTTACTAGCGTGTGAGATGAGTGCAATTGTGCGGTAGTTTGAGCATTCTTTGGCATTGCCTTTCTTTGGGATTGGAATGAAAACTGACCTTTTCCAGTCCTTGTGCTAACTTAAACGGGAAAAGGCATTGGGAGTTTACTGTGTAATTAAAGCAAAAGAAAATAATGAAATCAGCCTTGAGAAGAATCGGAACCAGAGAGCATAGGGGTGATCTGGAGCTCAGTGGTTTGGGGTGCTGGCCTCGGAATGGTCATCAGCTTCCCATTAGTTAGTCCCCAGAGAGAGCACAAGATTCCCTAGAGAGAGCATCTGATTGGCCAAGCTTGGGTCAGGCGCTCATCCTTGGCTATAGGGCACTGGGATGGACAATTTCTCCAGGACATGTGGAATGGGAAGAAGCAGTTCCCCAAAGAAACGAGAGAAGAGAGGCTAGCTGGGAAAAACAGCAGGTATTAGACTCCACAAATGGAATTTCTGACAGAGATGAAGACCAACTCTAGCATGTTCTTTGAATTTAAAGTAGAGGCAGGGCTTCAACCTTGGAAAAGCCAAGACAAAGCCAGAGCTTCCATTCGCTATAGTCATGGACCCCAAGGTATGGGTAGAGTGAGACGAGAGCAAAAGAACTAAAGGGCTGCTGGATATGGAGTCATAAAATGTAGGTTCAAATCTCAGCTCTGCTACTTACTAAATGAGAATTGGGCATGTCACTTTACCTCTTTGGACCTCACTCTTTTCCTCTACAAAATGGGACTTATCCTCACAAGGATAAGACAGACAGACAGACAGACAGACACACACACACACACACACACGTGCGTGCACACACACATGCACACACGCACACACATGCTCACTCTCTGGAACCTGACCTGCATTTGCAGCATCTTGAATTATATCATTATTGCTGATTTTACTTACTGTTGAGAATGTCACCCAGGAATGAGGGATACTCACCTTCAGTCTGGGCTATTTGGGAAAGTGTTTTATAGGGGTTCAAGGTCAATCAGTAGTAGATCACAGTGTTCTATTGGAACTATTAGAAACCTGGCTGCATTTGTGAGCCAGTGCGGGGGAGTAGGAAGAATCAGTCTAACCAGAAAAGTCTCCCTTCCTTCTGTCTCAAAGTCCTGGGCTTATAGCAGGGGATCATCACCTTTCTTGTGGCACAGCCCCTTTGGTAGTCTCATGAAGATTATGGCCCCTTCTCAGAATGATGTTTTTAAAGAGGTAAACTAAAATACAGAGGATTATAAAGGAAATCAATTATACCAATATATGATTATAAAAGTTATTTTTAATGTATGTAATATAATCAATGTTTCCTTATTCAAACTTTTAATAACAAAATCTAGAGTAATAACTGTAAGAATTTTGAAATGAATGTGAGTATAAATTGTATCTTGAGACACTTGCAAGAAATAGCAATGTACTAAGAAAATATCTATGATCTGTATTAATGACAAAGTCACAGATCTTGTTAGTATTGCTGAGGTTTATTGCCTGCACTCATAATCAAACGAGATGTTAGATTTCAGACAGAGGTTAGTGATAATCAAGATGTAATTTTTAAAAATCTCATTGGAATTCAAATCTCAATTTCCACCCACAGATCCAGTGAAAGAACTTCCTGGGCTTATAGAGACATAGGATGAGTCAGCAGCCAGCCCCTCTCCTGTCAGCAGGTTTGGGCCACAGGGTTGGTTCCCATTCAGAGTGTGCAGCGGAGCTGGTACCTGCTCTTCATGAAGGCTTGTCTTCTCCAGCTCTCCAAGCTCTTGCTATGTCCCCAAGAACCTAGGCTTGAAGACCCTCTGGGATGCAAACGGCCTTGACCAGTCTTGGGCTGACCCGAGTTTCCAGCCCAGGACTCTACCACTGTTGAGTAGCAATGGACTGACCCGTTTCCAGCCCGGTACTCTGACCACTGTTGAGCAGCCACGTACTAATTTATCCTGAAGGTTAAGAGTGTGAGAGGCTGGAATAGGACTTTTTCTTAAAATTGTTCTATTAATTTTAAAAACTTAATTACTTTATTTTAATTGGAGGCTAATTACTTTACAATATTGTAGTGGTTTTTGCCATACATTGACATGAATCAGCCATGGATGTACATGTGTCCCCCATCCTGAACCACCCTCCCACCTCCCTCCCCATCCCATCCCTCAGGGTCATCCCAGTGCTCCAGCCCTGAGCACCCTGTCGTATGCATCGAACCTGGACTGATCTGTTTCACATACGGTAATATGCATGTTTCAATGCCAGTCTCTCAAATCATTCCACCCTCACCTTCTCCCACAGAGTCTAAAAGTCTGTTCTTTACATCTATTTCTCTTTTGCTGTCTCGCATATAGAGTCATTGTTACGATCTTTTTAAATTCCATATTATGTGTTAATATACTGTATTAGTTTTTTCTTTCTTTCTTTCACTCTGTATAATAGGCTCCAGTTTCATCCACCTCATTAGAACAGATTCAAATGCATTCTTTTAATAGCTGAGTAATACTCCTTGGTAGAAAAGTTATGACCAACCTAGATAGCATATTGAAAAGCAGAGTTATTACTTTGCCAACAAAGGTTCATCTAGTCAAGGCTATGGTGTTTCCAGTAGTCATGTATGGATGTGAGAGTTGGACTGTGAAGAAAGCTGAGCGCCAAAGAATTGATGCTTTTGAACTGTGGTGTTGGAGAAGACTCTTGAGAGTCCCTTGGACTGCAAGGAGATCCAACCAGTCCCTTCTGAAGGAGATCAGCCCTGGGATATCTTTGGAAGGACTGATGCTAAAGCTGAAACTCCAGTACTTTGGCCACCTCATGCGAAGAGTTGACTCATTGGAAAAGTCTCTGATGCTGGGAGGGATTGGGGGCAGGAGGAGAAGGGGACGACAGAGGATGAGATGGCTGGATGGCATCACTGACTCGATGGACGTGAGTCTGGGTGAACTCCGGGAGTTGGTGATGGACAGGGAGGCCTGGTGTGCTGCAATTCATGGGGTCGAAAAGAGTCAGACACAACTGAGTGACTGAACTGAACTGAACTGAATATTCCATTGTGTATATGTACCACAACTTTCTTATCCGTTTGTCTGCCGATAGACATCTAGGTTGCTTCTGTGTCCTGGCTATTGTAAACAGTGCTCGATGAACACTGAGGTACACGTGTCTCTTTCAATTCTGGTTTCCTCGGTGTGTATGCCCAGCAGTGGGATGCCGGGTCTTATGGCAGTTCTTGTCCAGTTTTTTAAGGAATCTCCACACTGTTCTCCATAGTGGCTGTACAAGCTTACTAGCTTCCCACCAACAGCGTAAGAGGGTTTCCTTTTCTCAGCACCCTCTCCAGAATTTATTGTTTGTAGACTTTTTGATAGCAGCCATTCTGACTGGCATGAGCTGGTACCTCATTGTGGATTTGCATTTCTCTGTTAATAAGTGATGTTGAGCATCTTTTCATGTGTTTGTTAGCCATCTGTATGTCTTTGGAGAAATGTCTGTTTAGTTCTTTGACCTATTTTTTGATTGGGTCGTTTATTTTTCTCAAATTGAGCTGCATGAGCTGCTTGTATATTTTGGAGATTAATTCTTTGTCAGTTGCTTCGTTTGCTATTATTTTTTCCCATTCTGAAGGCTCTCTTTTGACCTTGTTTATAGCTTTCTTCGTTGTCCAAAAGCTTTTAAGTTTAATTAGGTCCCATTTGTTTATTTTTGCTTTTATTTCCATTACTCTGGGAGGTGGGTCATAGAGGATCCTGCTGTGATTTATGTTAGAGAGTGTTTTGCCTATGTTTTCGTCTAGGAGTTTTATAGTTTTGGGTTAATTTTTTTTATTGGGAAGATTTTTCTTATTTTACAAGTCAGGATACTCAAGAAAGAAAATTTGGAAAACAGAAAAGCCAACACAATTCCCCCAGCTCCTCACAATAGCTCTACTCAGATCTAGACACTAGGAATATTTTGGAATTTTCAACAGATAACAAAAATAAGCTCACACTGTCATAATGTTTTATTATATTTTTAAAATGCGATAATACACATACTTTTCCATATCAACAAACACTCTTTGCTGATATAACTTAAAAAAAAAATTTATTTGGCTACTCCAGGTCTTAGTTGTGGCACACAGAATCTTTTAGTTGCAGCGTGTGGGATCTAATTGCCTGACTAGGGATTGAACTTGGGTCTCCTGACTTGGGAGCACGGAGTCCTAGCCACTGAACCACCAGGGGAGCTCCTGACATAACCTTTAATGCCTGAAAAATGCTTCGTTGTTTGGAAATAACATAATGTTATTTATCATACTCTATCAGTATTTAACATTAAAATTAAAATGTCCAGGTTTTTAACTCTTACAGCTGGCGCTATTGTGAAAATTCTTTTACATCTTGGATTTCTTTTTCAGTTGTTTCCCCAGATAAATTCTTGGATAGCATTTCTGAGTCAAAGTTGAAGAAAGAATTTTGCAATAAAATGTCCATCTGCTCTTCTAAAGTTTATTCTAATTTATATTCCCATCCAGGAATTTCTGCACATCCATGCCTACCCTAGGCATTTAAAAACTTTTTCATCTTAGCTAGTAAGAAAATTTTAAAAATATTATCTCTCTTTAGTTTAAATTGTTTGATTGATTATGAGGTTGAGAGTATATTCATATGTTTATTGGTAATTTGTAACTTCTTATGTGAATTGTCTATTCAACTCTGTCTCTTATCTACTTGGATACTCACCTTCTAAAGGGTTTGAAAAGTCAGTAAAAAGGATATTACCTCCTCATCTGTCACATGCAAATATCTTTCCCTGATATCTCATTTGCCTTTTAGGCTTCCCTAATGGCTTAGCAGCAGCAGCAGCAATGGCTCAATGGGTAAAAATTCTGCCTACCATGCAGGAGACACAGGAGATGTGGGTTCAATCTCTGGGTCAGGAAGATTCCCTAGAAGAGGGCATGGCAGCCCACTCCAGTATTCTTGCCTGGAAAATCCCCAGGGACAGAGGAGCCTAGCGGGCTACAGTTCATGGGTAGCAAAGAGTCAGACACAACTGAGCGACTAACACTTTCACACAGAAGCTGGAAAGGCAAGGAAATGGATTTTCCTAAATAAAGTTGGTTTGATTGAACTCTTTCTTTGGGAAATTTCCTTTAAAGCTGAGGTATTTCCCTCTAGATATCACTGGAAAGTTCCCAAGGGCCTCCTTCCCTACCTTCTCAAGCTGATTGGCTTCAGGCCAGGCAAGAGGTCAAGAAAAAGATGTGGCAGCTCTGGAATAGGTCTGCCCCCTCCCATCCCTAGCTTGTCTGTGGTTTCTGCATAGCTTCCTGATCCTTCAGAGTAGGAGGAGGGCAGACAGTAGTGATGGGGGTGGGAGAGACTCCTTGGCAGCTTCAGTGTGAGGAGCATGACATACAGATGCCTGACTCCCCAGGGCTAGGCCTGAGGTTAATCGAGGGGTATAGGAATGGATACCAGGAATGGGGTTTCTCTGGTAACTCAGTCAGTAAAGAATCTGTTTGAAATGCAGGAGACCTGCATTCGATCCCTGGGTCAGGAAGATCCTCTGGAGAAGGAAATGGCAACCCACTCCAGTACTCTTGTCTGGAAATTCCCATGGGCAGAGGAGCCTGGCAGGTTACAGTCCATGGGGTTGCTAAAGAGCCAGACATGACTTAGCAACTAGACCACAGCCACATAGAATAGAAGGAAGGGGATCTTGCCAAAGCACTGTGGAGCTCCCAGGAAACAGCGCTGGTGGAGGTGTCCAGACCTGAGGAGAGATGAGGGGGTTCTGGCTTGGATTCTGATAGACTGTGTTTGAATCTTGGCTCTGCACTTTTACCCCAAATGCTTTGGGGGAAATGACCTAATCACTCTGAGCTTTGACTTCCTCACGGTAAAATGGGAATACCACTTTATTTTATTTTATTTTTTTTAAATTTTATTTTATTTTTAAACTTTACATAATTGTATTAGTTTTGCAAAATATCAAAATGAATCCGCCGCAGGTATACATGTGTTCCCCATCCTGAACCCTCCTCCCTCCCCATACCATCCCTCTGGGTCGTTCCAGTGCACTAGCCCCAAGCATCCAGTATCGTGCATCGAACCTGGACTGGCATCTCATTTCATACATGATATTTTACATGTTTAAATGCCATTCTCCCAAATCTTCCCACCCTCTCCCTCTCCCATATATGGAATTTAGAAAGATGGTAACAATAACCCTGTGTACGAGACAGCAAAAGAGACACTGATGTATAGAACAGTCTTATGGGAATACCACTTTAATAATGGGCTGCTGTGAGCCCTGAAAGAGGCAATACACTGAAAGAGTCTGGCAACTCAGGTGTCAACTGTAATAACCGGCAGTGTCTGCTCAGAGCGCTGTGTTGACAGGGTCAGTGAGAAAGGTGCTGGGACCAACCAACAGAGTGTGCATGAGGTGAGATGTGAGGAAAGGGGATGAGGGGCAGGGCTGGCGCATGTATGGTGTTAAATAAATAACTGAGAAGTCCCTTTCCTCCTTTTTGGGAGGCCATCTTCCCTACTTGTCGCTCCCTTACCTATAAGTGCCTGGATGTCCCCTGTCCTCTGACCCCAGCCACAAACCCATGGAGCCACTGTAGGTCTGCAGTTTGAAACCCAAAGGAGGCTGGATTCCTAATTGCAGAAAGCTCCCTCCTGTTTTTGCCCTAGGAGGTGCATAACTAAGATCCTTGGAGGGCTGACTTCAGATTGGAAAAAAAAAAACCCTCTCTACTTAGCAAATGACTGTGCATTTGCTAAGTAAGCAAACGACTGTGCGTCTACATGCTGAAATATTAACGGTGACATTATATGCATATTTTGCCCAAATAAGCACTGTCTGTGTTCATTATATACATATATGCATAAGCAGAACTTATATGAATGAAGCAGAATTTCATTTCCTTTTTGTACATTTTGTACTTTTTGTGTATTTTGTGAAATATATTTCACATTGAGCATTTATTATATTTATAATGAAAAACAAAATCCCACCGAACAATACACTTTTCCTTGAATAATTGCATCCATGTTGCTTTTTCTTTAAAGTACTGAAATCTATATGAGCAGGTGGATCAAAGTATAGCTTGAACAGCTCAAATGTCTTGCACTCTCTCCTTATTCATTTTGATCCTTACTCATTTGGGCACCTTTGAGAATCCCTAGTCCCTGAGTAGGGAAGATGCCCTGGAGGAGGGCATGGCAACCCACTCCAGTATTCTTGTCTAGAGACTCTCGTGGACAGAGGAGCCTAGTGGGCTGCAGGCAATAAGGTCACAAAGAGACGGGACAGAAGCAACTGAGCATGCACACACTAGAACCCCCGAAGAATTCAACCCAACGTCTCTCCCCTCAACTCAATACCATGTTCAGAGCTCCATGAGTCCTAGCTCTGTGCCAGGGGCTGGCGATCACACTAAAGATGGATGATCTCCATCCTCTAGTGGTTGGGCAAATGAAGGAAGGAGATAAATGCCTTTCAGTGCTTGCATTCAGAGATGGAAGAATTATACACAGGTGGGAGAGGTAGAAGGAGGCTTCGCAGCAGGCAGTGGGGTCAGCCCCAGCTGCAACTTGGGCCCTTGCAGGGTCCTCTCAAGCTTGGCTGAGGCTTGGGGTCCCCAGGTGGGGCTCTCTGCAAGGGGACCTCTTCCCTGCTGATTCTGAGGGCAGAGCTGTTGAGAGCTGGGTCTGTGGGGTGGTTGTTCTGGGGAGCAGCCACTAGGACAGGCTTCTGTTGGCATATTCCCCACAGCTTCCTGGGGCCTGCGGGAGCACTGCCCCTGGGGAGCCCTCCCCTGCAGGTTGAGAGCTGCTCCCAGCCCAGAGGAAGGGTGAAGTCACTGTCTTCAGACCTCAGAGAGAAGCAGGCTTGGTAAGCTGACTCCCAGAGGTGGAGAGTGTTCCTGGCAGTTCCCCTGTGGACTCAGGCAGCAGTCCTCGCTGCTCCTGGCTACTGGCGAGATCAGAGAGGCAAGGCTAGGGCATGGAGTGGGTTCAGGGATTGGGCTCTAGGCCTGACTCTGCCACTAATTCTCTGGGCAAGCCTTGTTACTTAGTACATGCCAGACACTGTGTAAGATACTTTATGCATATTTTTAAAAGTATTTTCATTCTTTTACTACTAAAGAAATTGAGACCCAGAGAGGCTCTATAAATTACTCAAAGTCACACAGGTGGACTTTCTCTCCAGTTCTCTCTGGCTCCAAAGCTGGTGCTTTTCCTCCTGCACTGCGTCTGCCTCTGGACTCCCCATCTCTTCCTTATCCTATAAACAGGCTGGACTTGATGAAGGGAGGGGGCAGGAAAGAGGCCCTTCACCAAAAAAGCTGATCTGTGCCCCTCACCCACCCAGGGGCTTACTGCCATTGCCATCAGAGCCACTGTGCCCAGGGGGTTCCCTACCAAGGTTGGGTTTGTACCAAGGCTTCTAATCTCTGGGGTCTGAGTCCAGAGCGGCCCTGATCTCGGTGAGGTAGCAAAGACTGGTGGCATGAAGCAAGATCTTAATTCCCTACCCAGGAATTGAACCTGTGTAGTCTGCCTGAAATGGAGAAGGCAATGGCACCCCACTCCAGTACTCTTGCCTGGAAAACCCCATGGACAGAGGAGCCTGGTAGGCTGCAGTCCATGGGGTCACTAAGAGTCTGACACGACTGAGGGAGTTCACTTTCACTTTTCACTTTCATGCATTGGAGAAGGCAGTGGCAACCCACTCCAGTGTTTTTGCCTGGAGAATCCCAGGGATAAGAGAGCCTGGTGGGCTGCCGTCTATGGGGTCACACAGAGTCAGACACGACTGAAGTGACTTAGCAGCAGCAGCAGCCTGCCTGAAAACTAGGAATCCTAGCCATCGAACTAGCAAGGGCTAGAGGCTAGAAGCTAACTTTCCCTGGCTCTTTGTCCTCAGTGAAAAATGCATTTATCACAGGTGCAGAAACTATAAATGCAGGTACAAAGTTTATCATTAGAGACATACCACAACACGTGGGAGAGCACATAGAGAAACAGTTCGTTTAGCTGAGATAGAAGCAAGGCAGAGATGCACACCTAAAGAGAAAGGGTGTGGGCGTCCCCCCCCAGTGAGGAGGAGCACAGTAAAGAGGGGGTTAAGCCATTTACATAGGTCAGTTCTTCCAGGTCTTTGTCTTCCTTGAGGCCAATTATCTGGTTTCTTTTTCCACGCTTGACTTACCCTGGGACCCTCCCATGAGGTGCGCACACACCCCTCAGCCAAGATGGATCTTAAAATGAAGGCTTTTGGGAGGAGCAAGACTCATTTCGGCCTTGCATCATCTCCTTTTTACTCCAAGGAGCTTTTCTGCACATGTGTAGTGTCTCCCTTATCCTTTACTCAGACATGGTTTTTGCCTCTCTTTGTCCTTGCCATGATTATTCCCTTGAGATGTTTATAAGAGACAAACACTGGCTATCTACCCTGTTTCTGTTGGTACTTCCATTTCCAAGAGCAAACCTGGCTGGTTGTAAATTCCTCAGCTGGAGCCCACCCATCTCTTCCCTCAGGAAATGCAAGCAGGAGGCTGGCTGATTGTAAATGTCCAACCTGGAGCCCATCTATGTCCTACCTCAGCCCCATCTGATGACCTCAGATACCGCTTCCCATCCCCCCACAGTGGCCCCAGTCCACAAAATGGAAGCTGCTTTCCTTTTCTTTCCTTTTCCCTTCCTTCCTTCCTTCTGTTTGCACAGCTGTGGCCTGAAAATCAACTTGAGGAAAATATATATAGAGATATTTCTCCAGAGAAAACCCTGGTCTCAGGAGAAGCTAAGGCTGGGGCCTACTTTCTGTAAACTTTCAGGGAATCTGTAGGATCTACCTTTCTCCATCTTAAGCTCCCCAAATCCGGGCTCCTTCTCTACCTGCTGCCCTTTTCAGAGTGAAGACCTCAGTGCCCTGTCTCCTCTGCTTGGCTGGTGGACGCTGCCCCTTAGGATTCTGAGCTCAAGCTCCCTGCTGTGGTTCCACAGCCCTTTCCTATTCATGACTTCACCCACAGCCCAGCTTCATGGGGGCAGGAGAAAGGTGTCAGTAGGCACATAATTCCATGACCATTTGACAGATGAGAAAACAGACCATACAAGTAGGAGGCAGGCCTTTCACCTCAGAGTTCTGGCTCTTCACTCCTGATTCAGTCATTCTATGCTCCTTTCTTCACCCTCAATGGAGTTTTTCTGATGAAGCTGGAGTGCAGAGTCTGGAAAGCAGCCTGTCTCCCTGATTTTCCTAGGTTTGTGCCAATAGCTCCCAGGCTGGCCCTTCTACAGGAGTTGGACTTATCCTCTGCTCCATTCCTGCTGACAAGAACCCCCCAAGAGCTTTGTTTATCTCCCAGAAGAAACTGGAAACCTGCTGGCCTGCTAAAGGCTCCATTGGAAAATACTTCCCAACCACTTGCCCTGGTCTCTATCCACCCAAAAGCGGAAATGACACCCCACTACCACCCAGGATCAGACATGGGAGGCTGGCAGCAGGACTCTGCAGCAGCCCTGGGATCATGTAAATCAGGAGAACCAAACACTTGTGTTCTCCTTCCAGATAAGATAAAAGTTTCGTTTTGTTCTCATTGGGGAGGGAGCTGATCTTGCCAGGTGCCAAAAATGCTAATGAGGTCCCAAGAGACAGCCTGCCTGGAGGAAAGAGCACTGAGCCTGGAGTTGCACAGGGCTTGCTGATTCCCTTGAGATGTTTACAAGGACAAACACCGGCTATCTACCCTGTTTTTGTTGTTACTTCTGACCTCCCTGGTGGCTCAGACAGTAAAGCATCTGTCTACAATGTGGGAGACCTGGGTTCAATCCCTGGGTCGGGAAGTTCCCTGGAGAAGGAAATGGCAACCCACTCCAGTACTCTTGCCTAGAAAATCCCATGGACAGAGGAGCCTGGTGTCCATGGGGTCGCAAAGAGTCAGACATGACTGAGCGACTTCACTTTCCTTTCACCTGGCTGATTCCCAGAGATGTGACTTTGGGCAAATCAAGTTGCCTCTCTGAGCCTGCCTTAGAGGGTTGTTTGGAAGGAGTGATGAGGCAACGCTGCAGGACATATGGCCTTACAAAGATGCTTATGACATACTGGTATGAAAAAGCAGGTTACCAATAGGTGTGTACAGTAGACCCTCATTACTGTGAAACAGAAAATCAGTGGAGCACTGTATACAATGCTGGTAGTGCTTGTTCTGGGTGATGGGACCATGGATGTTTTATAATTTTCCCTATTTATGTCTTCTCATTCTTTTCCTAGAGTGGGCATGTGTTATATATCTACCAGCTCAGTTTAGTTCAGTTCAGTCGCTCAGTCGTGTCCGACTCTTTGCGACCCCATGAATCACAGCACGCCAGGCCTCCCTGTCCATCACCAACTCCTGGAGTTCACTCAGACTCACGTCCATCAAGTCAGTGATGCCATCCAGCCATCTCATCCTCTGTCGTCACCTTCTCCTCCTGCCCTCAATCCCTCCCAAATTGCCACAATAATACTGCAAAAGAGATCAGTCCCAAAACTCAGTAGGCTTATTCGTTCTCACACTCACGGGTCAGCAGGTCAACTGCGATTTGACTGATGGAGATGGGGTTTGGCAGGGCTGCCCTGTCTCAGGCTGCGGGTCACCTGGGCCTGCTTCTCACTGCAGGTTGGACTGAGAGCTGCTCCACCTGTCCTCACTTTGGGACTCTGGCTTAAGGGACAGCAGTTATTCTGGACTTGCCTCTCCCTTCAAATCACCAGCGCCTGTGACACAAGCCAAACCATAGAGCATATACAAAGTCTCTGCTTACATAATTTCAACAACATGTCATTGGCTAAAGCAGGCCACACAGCAAAGCCCAACATCAGTGGGGAAGGAAAGTATATACCACCACAGTAGGAATGGGAGGGGAATGAACATATGTTCAGTTTTGTTTTTGTTCAGTTGCTCAGTCGTGTCTGACTCTTTGTGACTCCATGGACTGCAGCACACCAGGATTCCCTGTCCTTCACCATCTACCAGAGCTTGCTAGAACTCATGTCCATTAAGTCGATGATGCCATCCAACTACCTCATCCTCTGTCATCCCCTTCTCCTCCTGCCTTCAATCTTTCCCAGCATCAGGGTCTTTTCCAATGAGTTGACTCTCTGCATCAGGTGGCCAAAGTATTAGAGCTTCAGCTTCAGCATCAGTCCTTCCAATGAACACTCAGGACTAATCTCCCTTAGGATGGACTGGTTGGATCTCCTTGCAGTCCAAGGGACTCTCAAGAGTCTTTTCCAACACCACAGTTCAAAAGCATCAATTTTTCGCTGCTCAGCCTTCGTTATGGTCCAACTCTCACATCCATACATGACTACTGGAAAAATCATAGTTTTGACTCTATGGACCTTTGCCAGCAAACTGATGTCTCTGCTTTTTAATATGCTGTCTAGGTTGGTCATAGCTTTTTTCCCAAGGAGCAGGCGTCTTTTAATTCCATGGCTACAGTCACTGTCCGCAGTGAATTTGGAGGCCAAGAAAATAAAATCTGTCACTGTTTCCATTGTTTCCCATCTGTTTGCCATGAAGTGATGGGTCCAGATTCCATGATCCTCATTTTTTGAATGTTGTGTTTTAAGCCAACTTTATCACCCTCTTCTTTCACTTTCATCAAGAAGCTCTTTAGTTCCTCTTCACTTTCTTCCATAAGGGTAGTGTCATCTGCATATCTGAGGTTATTGATATTTCTCCCAGCAATCTTGATTCCAGCTTGTGCTTCATCCAGCTGAATAGTAATCTAAATATAATACTTATATAATAAAACAAGAATGATGTGCTTTGTGAGATGTATTCATATTATCCACTAGAAAGAATCCTAAGGGGCTTGCCAAGAATAAGGCCAGGGAGTCATTTTATAATCTTATTGTTAGAAGGTAGAACAAATGTTCTATCCTCTAACAATCCTAAAGGAAATCAATCCTAAACATTCATTAGAAGGATCGATGCTAACGCTAAAGCTCCAATACTTTTGCCACCTTTTGCGAAGAGCTGATGCATTGGAAAAGACCCTGATTCTGGGAAAGATTGAAGGCAGGAAGAGAAGGAGACAATAGGGCAGTACACTAGAAATGGATAAGACAGGGGGCGGCTGTTTCAGATGGTGTGGTCAGGGAGGTCTTTCTTGGGGAGGTGCTGTTGGAAATTATTGGAAGATGCCTTTTGGGACCTGACCTTTTCACCTGGGCTCTTCAGGCCTTGACTCTGAGTCCCAGTCAAGAATTTAGCTTGGCTTCTTCCCACCAGCTCACTCTTCACTTTGGCCTACCTCGAGGAGCTGTCTTGTCCTAGTTGAATTTCAAAACCCAATCCCGTTTCCCAGAGTTGGCTGGTATCCCAGTCAGCTTAACTAGTCCTCAACAAAGAGGAGACCCACAAAATCCTATTAGATCAAGCTAACTACTGTTGGCTACTGTGCACCAAACTAGTAGGCATTTATTGAATATTTTCTATAAACTAATCCAATAGGCATTTATGGAGCACCTATTGTATGTCAAATCAAGTCATTTACTAAGTTCTTACTGCATAACCAAGCCAACAAGTATTTATTTACTGTATGCCTGGAACTGAGGAGAACATAAAGGTTCTAGCTATTTCGAAGAAGCTGCAATTGAGTTACAGAGGCAAATGTTACACAAATGTATCTGTAAAAGGCAGGGCTTCATAGAATAAGTATTCTGATGCACGGAAATTCCCTGGTGGTCCAGTGGTGAGGACTTTTGCATAGAAGAAGCTCAAAGCCCTCTGGGACCCAAGAGATGGGGCTAGAGATCAGCATGGAATGAGGGAGCCACAGAAGGCTTCATGGAGGAGGTGGGCTTTATAGGATAGATAGGACTGAGATAGAAAAAACAGGTGTGGACTGGGCCTGGGCAGCATGGTTCCTGGGGAGTCTGTGCGTAGGAACCGTGGAAAATGATTCTGGGCGTTGGTTATGCAGGCCTGTGCCCTCTCCTTTCCGGCTTGTCAATGTTCTGGTAACCGCCAGCTCCTCCATGTCCCCTGTTTCTTCTAGGTCACAGCTGGATTCCTTAGAATAGATAATAATTTGCCTGAGTGATCAAGGGCTGATGTCATCTGTCAGAATGGGCAGCTCTGCAGAAAAGTATCTGTGATACTCTGGGTAGATAAGAGCATAAGCCCAAAAAGGCTGGGCTCAGGATGTCCACGTACAATGCAGTTCTAGTCCAGACGTCCTCCCACCTCCTAACACCTACGTTTTTAAACATGATCACATTTCTTTCCTTGGCCTGGAACCTTGAGACAGCAGCCAGGGCCATCTAGAATTGATTAGATTTGAGGCATGGGCTCAATGATCTTTTACTAGATTTCTGAAAGCAGGAAGAATGGCCTCTTATCATTTTTATTACTCTGATGGCTAATAACGTAGTCTACTTTCCAAAAACCAGTCAGGAGAAAATGTGAACTTATAAAATGACCCCACTAAGGATAATCACTTTTTTTTTTTCACACTAAAAATATTTTCATGGCACCCACTCTGAACAGACTGGGACTGGGGGAAAAGGGAGAATAAGCCACAGGTTCAGGATCCGTGTAGATAAGGAGACCCTCCATCTCTTGACTATAAGACTTGACTCAGTTTGTGAAATAGTCTATTTATACAGCTGCTCAGGAAACTTGCTCTTCTTTCTACATAGGGTGTTTATTCCATCTGCAGAATCACTTCATATTTCATTTATTTGCAGGTTACAGGGACTATGTAAAGCTCAAAAGCCTTTGAACATTGTCATTATAGAGAGAATTATTTAGACCTTGGGCAAAAAAAGAATGGAAACTGAGGAGCAGATGTAAAACAGACTGGAAGATTTATTCTGAGGAGGAAATAAACCCGCACAGGCTTTCTCCTCCACTGGAGTCCTTGGAAAAAGTGAGAAGCAGCAGGCAGGCTCTTGTAGTTTCCTGCAATTGCAGAATCAGCCCCCCTAGAAGGAAGTGAGAGGCAGCAGAAGGAGGGCTAAGGAGCCCTGTCATGTGCGTGGTTAAATCCAGGCAGCCAGCTCTGGATTCATCCTGGACACTTGTAAGTGTGTCATAGCAGGTGGCAAGGAATGAGTATGAGCTGGCCTGAACCCAGCCAGCCACTCACCACTCAGCAGCTGTGGGGCCATGCCGACCTAGCCCTTTCGAGGCTTATTTATATGTGTAGAGGTTTATTAGACCAACGCCTGTGTGCAAAATGGGGAGGAGCAAGGGAGAGCCATCCAACCTCAAAGCAGATCTGATCCCTGAGGGAAGGCAGACAGGCCTGGAGGCAGAGTTTATTTGTATTAAAAAAAAAAAAAAAAAAAAATATATATATATATATATATTAACTTATATTAATATTTGGAACATGGAACAACAGGCTGGTTCCAAATTGGGAAAGAAGTATGTCAAAGCTGTATACTCTTGCCCTGCTTATTTAACTTATTTGCAGAGTATATAATGTGAAATGCCAGGCTGGATGAAGCACAAGCTGGAATCAAGATTGCTGGGAGGAATATCAATAACCACAGATATACAGATGACATCACCCTTATGGCAGAAACCTAAGAAGAACTAAAGAGCCTCCTGATGAAAGTGAAAGAGGAGAGTGAAAAAGTTGGCTTAAAGTTCAACATTCAAAAAATGAAGATAATGGCATCCGGTCTCATCACTTCATGGCAAATAAATGGGGAAACAATGGAAACAGTAACAGACTTTATTTTCTTGGGGTCCCAAATCACTTCAGATAGTGACTGCAGCCATTAAATTAAAAGATGCTTGTTCCTTGGAAGAAAAGCTATGACCAACCTAGACAGCATATTAAAAAGCAGAGACATTCCCTTGCCAACAAAGGTCCATCTAGTCAAACCTGTGGGTTTTCCAGTAGCCGTGTATGGATGTGAAAGTTGGACTATAAAGAAAGCTGAGCACCGAAGAACTGATGCTTTTGAACTGTAAGTGTTGGAGAAGACTCTTGAGAGTCCCTTGGACTGCAAGGAGATCCAACGAGTCCATCCTAAAGGAAATCAGTCCTGAATATTCTTCGGAAGGACTGATGCTGAAACTGAACCTCCAATACTTTGGCCACCTGATGCAAAGAACTGACTCATTGGAAAAGACCCTGATGATGTGAAAAATTGAAGGACAGAGGATGAGATGGTTGGATGGCATCACCAACTCGATGGACATGAGTTTGAGCAAGTTCCAGGGGTTGGTGATGGACAAGGAAGCCTGGCGTGCTGCAGTCCATGGGGTCACAAAGAGTCAGACATGACTGAGTGACTGAACTGACTGATATATTAATTTATTTATTTGGCTGTGTCAAGTCTTGGTTGTGGAATGAGGGGTCTTTGATCTCCATTGCAGCACACAGGATCTTCAGTTACATCATGCAAGCTCTTAGTTGCAGCATGTGGGATCTAGTTCCCAGACCAGGGATCAGACTCAGGCCCCCTGCATTGGAAGCATGGTGTCTTAGGCACTGAACCACGAGGGAAGTCCCATGGTGGGAGAGTTTAGGCTGCAGTGCAGGTCTAAGGAAGGTCAACAAGGCTGATTGGGGTCCTCAAGTCAAAGCCCCACTTCAGAGGAGTCTCCCAGCTTGCAGCTCTGTCTTGATATCCCCACAGGGAGCGGCTTATGGGAAGTGTGTGATTTCAGCGCAAACACCTTGGGCCTAGGATTCCTCAACAGCAAAAGGAGAGTCGTTGAGAGATTTAAATAAAACAACATATTTAAAGTGGGATGGAACCAGGTGCCTAGCAAATGTTCAGTGAACATCAACTCCCTCCACTCCCTTGTCATACCCCACCCAGAGGCAAGTTCAGCACAGTGACAAGACCTGTCTTCCCACAGCCCTTCCATTAACCGTCCTTCGTCCCCTCCCCTCAGCCTATGCACAGGAAGGCAGATGTGTGTGTCCCAAAGCCAGGGCCTGAGGGCTTGTGCTTGAGCAACCAGGCCCTTGAGCCTTTCTCATCGCTAGCATGGGGCTACCGCCCTGATCAGGCCCTGGGGTGGGGAGGAGGGAGACTCTGAAAGCCAAATGGCATTCTTACTTAGGGGAGCTCACAGCAGAGTTGGAGCCGTGAGTCACACCACCTCAGGAACACCCTCAGGGAGGACTCTCGGACAAGCTCTGCTATCAAGTACACTGGGCTGAGGTCCAGACCGTCTGCCTCCCCAGGACTACTGGGTGTCTCCCCTCAAAGGGAGATGTTGGGGGTGGCTGCAAGGCAGTCGCCAGCCCCTGCCTTGCCCACAGCTGCCACCTCACCCTCGTGATCCCGCCATGTCAGTCTCTGTCTCTGTTTGTCTCCCTGACTCCTCTGCCATGAAAAATTCCAGGCCTTTGTCCCTGTTGGCCCCTCTACCCGTGGGGTCCTTCCCTTTGCCTCACCCTCCTAATGAAAGCCTTCCTCCCTGTCCTGTTCAGTTGTATTTTCTTCCAGGCAGCCTTATGGGACCTACTCCTTTGGCTACCAGCTCCAGTCCCCCAGGCATGTAGCTCTGTGTTTTGCTTTCCGTCTCTGAAACCAGGGGTAATGGTAATAGCACCACTCCAGCTAATTATAGTGTAGTAGTAAAAATTAAATGACATAATGATAAACGACTTTATAAAGAGCTGTATCAGTGAGCCTCATTGCTAGGTGTGTCCAACAGACACTGGTCTATGAATGTATAATATGGTAGAGTGGGGGTGGGGTGTGGGCCCAGTGTGACAACATGGAAGGAGTGTGGGACTTAGGTACAGAAGACCTGTTTTCTTTCTTTGCTGTAGGGCTACACATTCCCAAGCTAATCCTTGTCCCCTCTGAGCCTCCATTTCCTCCTTTGTACATAGATGTGGCCTCCAAGGGCCCTCCTGGCTACCCTAGCTTGGCTCAGAGTCTCCTGCACTCTTCAGATGTTGCCTGAGCTCCAAGATGCTGCCCAGCTCCCAGGCTGGACAGCTCCCATGGTATTTCAGGAGGCAGCAGAGGCTCCCAGCTCTCAGCATCTGGACAGCACCTCGGCTGGGAGGATGGAGGCCCTGGTGGACCTCAGGCCATGAGCTTCGAGGTGGGGTTGAGGAGAATGGGGAGCCCCCTTCTAGAAGAATAGGGTAGGCACCAGCAGCAGTGAGGAGTGCCAAGGCCTTAGAGGACAGGCGGGACGGATCTGCACACACCATAGCCCCTGAGTGGAGGAAGTAAGAGACTGAAAATTTGGGGGATTTGCCTATAGTCTTTGAGGGCCAAGATCACCAAAATCAGAGTGTGGTATCTTGACTGGCTCCAATCCAGATACAAGATATAGGAATCTCATTTGATGCTATGGAAAAGAACATTTTTCTGCTCTGATTGTTCAGAATCTAATTAGCAATCAAGGGCTCTATCCCACACACAGCAACTCTGGCATATCTTAGATGATGGGAATTTTTTTTTTAAAGTCCTTTGGTGTGTCTTTGATGCTAGATCCAGTAATTGGCTCTTAGGTTTTAAACGTCTGGCATTTCCACTGTGAGTCATAATTGTTCACTGACATATCTCATTTACTGCTTAATGCCATTTATAGACCCAAAAGATAAAAGGCATTGCATGAAACTTTTAAAAACTGCACTCCTTTAAACCGATTCTATACTGTATACTTCCCCCCAGGTCTTTCGTTCATTTGTTTTTCAAGTGTTCATCTAGTGTCCCCTGCATGCTGGCTGGTGTTCTCTTTTTCACACTTATCGTTTCATTTAATCCTCGTAATCAACCCATGAGGCAAAGATTGCTATTCTTTTTTCACAAATGAGGAAAATGCAACTCAGAAAGGTTAAGTGATTTGCCCAAGGCCACATCTGCCTACAATGCTGGAAACTTGGGTTCGATCTCTGGGTCAGGAAGATCACCTGGAGAAGGGAATGGGTTCCCACTCCAGTATTCTTGTCTGGAGAATTCCATGCACAGAGAAGCCTGGCAGGCTACAGTCCATGGAGTTGCAAAGAGTCGAACACGACTGAATGACTACCACTTACTCATACTTACTATGGGCTTCCCAGGTGGCACTAATGGTATAGAATCTGCC